>NC_137235.1:9969303-10376803 GCF_949987685.1 Ammodytes marinus | reverse complement strand
TCTCGAATATTTCATAAATTAAGCATCCAAAGTTCATTTTATATAGAAAGTATTTTCTTATTTTTCTGTAGCCATACGGGATGTCAGAAATCAATCGTCTCCTACAGAAAACTGTCTGGAGTGAGACTGAATAAAGTTCAGGGGTCTTCAAGGTTAAAGAATGGTTATCGTTCATAGTATACTACCATGCTGAAAATAATGCGTCCATGTATTGCATCTGTGTTATTTCTCTTTACTAACTTCACTAGCATTCGCCTCATTTTGAATGAACATGGCGTCGCTGGGCATGGGAACTATACGAGAGCAGTACAGCAAACATGGCCTTGAACAACCTTGTAACCCTCAAAATGACCTTTTTTACCTCTGACTTGTTGTGTCCTAAAGAGCCGTACATCATGGGTTTATAGTTAGTATGAAAAATAAAAGCTCCCCAACACACATCAGTCACTTCCAGGGAAGCCAGCGGCTCTAGTTTTACCAATAAATGAACAAGTATGTGTACATGAACTTTAAAACAATATTTTCACTAAACTCGCACACATCAATGGAAATTTACACACAGGAGTGACTTTAATGCGTGATTAACAAACTGTGTGGGTTTGACGTAGTAGATTCCGGATTCAACGTGAAAAAGACCAAATTTAAGCGTTAATGTAGATTTATAAGTGAGGTTGAATCCCTGCAAAGATTAGTTTAAAAACAACCTTAATCATTCTCTCGTTGAATAAGCATACATAATCTCTTAAATGGCATGAGTGATTCACGTCCTATTTCAAGTGTTCTTAAACTTGGCTGGGACTGAACCTCATCATTACAATATAAAAACAATTATATTGTTTATCTAATGGTTATGTCTGAGTGTGTGAAATACGATATCATGGTTCTACCTTGCACAACTTCAACTCTTTAACTTGAGTGTGCACAAAAAAAATCCTTCTTTTAAGCAGATGTGAAAACAATGTTAAACTTTGCCCATATATTAACCTGCATAGTGAATCTCAAACACGAAGCAACCATAAGTCAAAGTAAAACATTTTTTAAATGGGGGAAGGGGGATGGCTTACCTTAGCCGTCACCTTTTTAGAAGGAATAAAAACATTCAACACAACATAAATGTTCCATAATCTGTTACAGACACATTTTCAAGGGACCAATATTTTTTTTCTAGTACTTCAGACAATTGAAATCTTTGCCATTGAAATTATATTTTTCTTTAGTACAACAGTTTCAAATCTATTATACAGATGGCTTGGCAAAGGTGAAAGGGCTCTGACTGGATTCAACACATCCTTTGTGTTACTACCACCCCTGCTCATAAACCAGCTGAACTATCAGGACATTGTGAATTACTCTATATCAGCTTTCACACAGAGAATAAATACATATGGATCCTATTTGCTTACTGTTTTTATTCACCATTTTCCTGACATCAAACATCCTATCTGGCTCCAATTGGGCCCATCTGTATCCAAGTATTATGTCAGCTTGTGTTGGTTCGTTAATTGTTCTAGTTTTCTACTGAATTATTTATGAATACATCAAAAATTAATAAAGGTACACTTCTATGTGCTGGCATTAGCCACTTAACTTATTTTCTTGGCTAAAAGAAACACCTCAATGCTAAAACCAAGTCAGGTTTTTGGTATGCTGGAGGCTTAATGAGTGAGTCTACATCCTCATCTGCCTTTAGTGACCTTAATGTTTAGTCTGTGGAGAGGCTATCGGTCCAATATGGCTTCTTTAGTCACTATGGTAGAGAAAATACACACAGTCCAAGCACTTGTGGTTTATTGTTTACCGTTCAGTGTGCTTGTGTGTGATTGTTCCTGAAGACCACTCTAAATGTCACTGGTGTAAATGGAGGGTGTGAGTGTTTCAAGCTTGCGGGCTTCCCACTGTAGACTTGATCTGTGTGTGTGTGTGTGTGTGTGTGTGTGTGTGTGTGTGTGTGTGTGTGTGTGTGTGTGTGTGTGTGTGTGCGCGCGCCTATAGAAGCAATATGAGTTGAGGTTAAGAGGGTCCTGCTCTCTCTCTCCTCTCCTGTCAGCTTTACAGCAGGCGGCTGCCTTCATCTCATGCTCTGCGGAGCTCGGGGCTCAGCTTTTGTTTGGGTGAAATGTACACAGATGTTGTCTACACGACGTAAACACAACTGGAATAGGGGTTCCAAAGGGAGGGAGGGATGGAGGGAGGGAGGGACGTACGGACGGAGGGAGGGGGGTCGAGGGGAGGGTAAAATGTGCAAGACTGCAGCCACTTCAAGATGACTGAACACAGACTATCCCTGCGTTCCAATACCCGTTCAACATGCCCTCGTTCACTTTCCCTAGGCACTTGCCCTCGGGGGAATCCCCACCGCCATCTTAAGTGTTGTTCCAATTGTCTGGAAACTGAAGCGAACTTCGTGATAAAGACCCTCGGAGGGCTGAGTGATCGAGTGAACATCCATGGTCACTCCGAGGTGGATATCACCCACAGTGCATTGCAGTTCGTCTTTTTCTTCTTCTACTTTTATTTTCCGGTAGACTGTATGCTTTTAGGGACATCGCGGCCACCTGCAGGACAAATATATATATAAATATATTCCAAAACGCCTCAATTAGCCTATCCTATTTCCATAGGAATAATCTAGTGAATGTATTGCAGTTTACACATTGCTGCTATAACACCGATGGTTGCCAATTATAGGACTATTTAAAACAAATGTTTTTGGTTGAAACTAACATAAATAAGAAAATATGTCGGAGCAAACCATTTACATGTGTAAGTAACAATATCTTGATAATCTGAGTTACCGTGTCGAAATTCAATGTTTGTTATGCTATGGAAATGGCTTTCTGCAATATAGGCTACCTTAGCAGAATGTTATAATTCTGTATTATTTGCATTCAGAACTACCTATGTAACTGACGGTCCATTGCGAGTACAAGGGCAAGTGGGTTCCATTTAAATCCTCCGCTCCTCCCCCCCCCAATCTCCATCCGCGCTCCAAGTTCCCTCCGTGCAACGTATGCTGTTACGTCATACCAAGGGCTGAGGGTAAATGAACGAGGGGAAGTGCAACTACTATTGGAATTAGGGCTGCAACTAACGATTATTTTGATAATCGATTAATCTGTCGATTATTTTCTCGATTAATCGATTATTAATCGACTAGTGTTTTGGTCCGTAAAATGTTATAAAATGGTGAAACATTTTGATAAATTTTCCAAAGCCCATGTTGACGTCCTCAAATGTATTGTTATGTCCAAAACACACAGATATTTCAGTTTACTGTCATAATAGGATTAAAGAAACCAGAACATATTCACATTTGAGAAGCTGAAATCAGAGAATTTGGAAAACATTTATTAAAAAAATACTTGAAACGATTAATCGATTATCAAAATAGTTGGCGATTATTTTAGTAATCGATTAATAATCGATTCGTCGATTAATCGTTGCAGCTCTAATTGGAATGCAGCTACCGTTTTTCTATCCTAATTTTAATCCATAGGTGTGCACGTTCCCATTAGGGAGCTACTGTGCTTTGGTGGGTGACTGAGCTTCTCCACTAAACCAGAATGGGGTTAAAGTTGAAGTAAGCGGTTTATTTATGTTAAAATAAGTGTTGAATTGCTCTTTATTCATACAGTGATCATTTACATAATGTGCGCGTTTCATAAAGCCGATCTCTCAGTCAGCTGCTTTGCATTATAATCGGCAAATAAACTTATTGGAGGATCCCGAAATTTTTATCCAATCAGAAGAGAGAACCCTACAAACCGACACCTGTCTCACTCATATAGTATATACACTCCATGGACTCACTGCCGGTGCACGCCAGAGCAACAGATGGGTGAATGTGTATACGCCTACAATGGCGGAGCAGGTAAAAATCCTTCCCAATGTCTGTTTTGATGGTTTTTATCATGTTGTATCACACTTATGGATCTGAGATGATGCTAGATAACTCACTGCTTGAAGACCGCAGTGCATTAATGTGGTGACGTAGGGACGAGCGAGGGGACTGCTAACTGCAGTAACTGACAGGAAGTTAGCTAAAAGAGCCATTCCGCTTACAGCACCTTAAGTGCCTTGCTAAAGGGCAAACTGATTGTAGCTGCTGAGAGACATTGGGTGACACAGGCAGACTCATTCCTTGAGCCACTGTTTTGCAGCCAGTGTAAAAAGTCGCTAATATGACTGTTTTACATTTAAAATATAAGATAAGATATTGGAGAGCACACCAATTTCAAACAGATCAACACTGATCATCGCTGATCATTCGCTCTCAGTCTATACTCCTGGGCTCTTTTCTTTTCAATGTGCTTTGGACTTTGCCACTGTCTTAGATCTACTTGTTCAGATGTTGCACGGCGCTGTAATTCTAATTCTGTTTGATTCTTTTTTACGCTTATTTTCAAAAAAAATGTTTGTCTTTTATGTCCTAAGTAAATCACTTTGTGTTTCCTTGTTGTAGAAAGGTGTTAAACTTGCCTTGCCTTATTCACTTTACAGTTGTGGACAGTTGCAAAAGCACTAAAAAGAAAAGAAAAATCTGAGAGTGTGGTGGTGATGATGTGCAACCATGTGCCTGTAGTTTGTTCCACATGGCTAAAAATAAGCATCCAGTTACAGAATGTCTGCATGGCTAGAACAAAACGGTTTCAGCTGTTGTGTACCCAGGACTTTCATAAAGATTATTGTTTATTTGTTATTTAGGTTGGAATCATGATTAATGCCAACAACTCCTGTTCCTTTACAGTCCAATGCCTTTTGGTTGTTTAAAAACAAAAGTCAAGCCACAAGTAGAATCCTTCGCCAATTTATTCTTTTAGTGTTTTTCCAAATAATTTGAATAATACGTTTCATAATTCATATTGCTCCCTCTCACACGGACACACTTTTACCTTTTCATTCTCATCCTTCATGATTTTACGTCCAAATTGATCACTGTAGTAAGGTGTTTTTACTTTCTTTCATCAACCCGGTGATATGCCATTAAAATAAATAACAACTCTCATAAAGGGAAATGTTTATTACAACTTGGGTTGTATTCTCATAGTTTTGGCTGCAACACAAACATGTGCTCTCTCAATGAAATGCGGAGATTTCATCATATGGCAATATCATGAGAAAGTCAGGAGGTTTTTGCAGGTTTTGACCCAAAACTATATATTTTTTTTAAGATTATTTTTTGGCATTTTCAAGCTTTATTGATAGTACAGAGTTGAAATGGGGAGACAGAGAGAGAGGTGGGATGACCTGCAGCAAAGGTCCACAGGTCAGATTTGAACCTGCGACCACTGCAACAAAGGCCGGAGCCAATGTGGTACGCGCTCTATCCACTACGCCACCGGAGCGCCCAGACCCAAAAATATTTAAATGAGAAGTCAAGGCAAGGCAAGGCAAGTTTATTTATATAGCACAATTCAGACACAAGGCCACTCAAAGTGCTTTACAGGGGCAAGATTATAATACATAAAACACATTATAAAGCATTTAAACGCGAATAAAAGAAGCAAATAAAATAAAAATTGCTGGTTAAAATGGAGACACATTATAAAACATTTAAAAGCTAATAAAAGAAGCAAATAAAATAAAAATTGCAGGTTAAAATGGAAACAAAAAAGTCTTCAGACTCGATTTAAAAGAATTGAGAGTTGTAGCAGACCTCAAGTTTTCTGGGAGTTTGTTCCAGATTTTTGGTGCATAATAACTAAAAGCTGCTTCTCCTTGTTTAGTCCTAACTCTAGGGACTGTAAGTAGACCTGTCCCAGACGACCTAAGGGCTCTGGACGGTTCATAACGTATCAGCATATCAGTAATGTATTTTGGCCCTAAACCATTTAGTGCTTTATAAACCAACATCAGTATTTTGAAATCAATTCTTTGAGTGACAGGAAGCCAGTGTAAAGACCTCAGAGCTGGGGTAATGTGATCCACTTTTTTGGTCCTAGTGAGGACTCGAGCAGCAGCGTTCTGAATTAGCTGAAGCTGTCTGATAGATTTTTTTGGAAGGCCAGCAAGGACACTGTTACAGTAGTCAAGTCTACTAAAGATAAATGCATGGATAAGTTTTTCTAAATCTTGCTGAGACATAAGCCCTTTAATTCTTGATATGTTCTTTAGGTGGTAGTAGGCTGATTTATTAATTGATTTAATGTGTTTCTTGAAATTCAAGTCAGAGTCTACGATTACACCAAGATTTCTGGCTTGGGGTGTGGTTTCTAACATAACGGATGTAAGCTGTGCGCTGACTTTTAATTGTTCATCTTTGGCACCAAAGACAATTACTTCAGTTTTGTCGTTGTTTAATTGAAGGAAATTTTGGCACATCCAATCATTGATTTGTTCAATGCACTTACTCAGTGCCTGTATCGGACTGTAGTCTCCTGGTGATATGGTTATGTAAATGTGTGTGTCGTCTGCATAATTATGGTAGCATAATTTGTTCTTATTCATAATCTGAGCTAGTGGGAGCATGTAGATGTTAAACAGAAGAGGCCCAAGAATGGAACCTTGGGGGACTCCGCATTCAATATTTGTCCGCTCAGATGTGAAATTGCCTATTGACACATAGTAGTCTCTATCCTTTAAGTAGGATTCAAACCAGCTTAGTACAGTTCCAGAAAGTCCAACCCAATTTGCTAGTCGATCTAATAATATGCTGTGGTCAACTGTGTCAAAAGCGGCACTGAGATCCAGTAAAACTAAGACAGAACTTTTGCCACTGTCTGTGTTTAAATGGATGTCATTGAGGACCTTAACCAGAGCAGTCTCAGTGCTGTGGTGTTGTCGAAATCCTGACTGGAAAACATCAAAGCAGTTGTTCTTTGCTAAGTAGTTATTTAGCTGTTGATAAACAGCTTTTTCAATGATTTTACTTAAAAATGGTAGGTTAGATATGGGCCTATAATTTTTCATGAGTGATGTATCTAGATTGTTCTTTTTTAGGAGTGGCTTGATGACTGCTGTTTTCAGGGCCTGTGGGAATACACCTGTCTGAAGGGACATGTTGACAATTTGTAGAACATCTGAGGCCAAAAGGTCAAACGATTAACTTTAAATCTGTGATGAATGAAAAGAAGTTCAGCTTTGACCCATTTTCTATACTATGAGGAATCATTACTGACATTTCAATTGTACTCTTTCATTTGACCTCTTAAATAAAGTGGATTTCATAACTATTAGCTTTATGCACAATGCTATCATAACCGGGAAAAAAATAGGTCCCAAGTTGCAATAAACTGGAATCTTCATAACTAGACTGAATTGTTTATCTTTATTAATTCAGCTTATCATCATTTGAAGCAAACATTACATCCTTAGTTCCCACTGTATTGTGTAAATCTTCTCATAAACAGCTGTAGAGTTTAGGTGGAAACCTGCCAGCTCTCGGCCCTTGACATCATATCGTTGAGGATCATTTGTGATCTCTCTGGTTCCCTAGTGGACGCATGCGGTCTGCGCTATCTTTCTCCCCAGGCTCTGGTCACTCCTTTTGGGCTGAGAGGTTCCAGACGTGCAGCCTGTCTTGACCGGAATAGGTTACCTCAGAGCAGAGTTTCTTCAGCAGGGGGAGGCAGAAGGCTTGTGTCTGTCGTGTGTGTGTGTGTGTGTGTGTGCTTAATATGTTCCTGTGTTTGCTTTTGGAGGGTACTGTAAACAAATGATATAACCACAAATGACCCTTTAAATGCATGTCCATATGATCGAGGACCTACAGTAAATAGCCGAAATGTGAGTGAGCATATCTGTGATTCTGTGTTGGCATGAGGGGATGGTGGGGCCCTGTGGTGGGGAGTGGGGGGGGGGGGGGCTCTGAAACCTGGTCCAACATTTTGACATTTCTTCACTGCCTCTACCGCTCCACTTTAGGGCTTATTAAGTGAAACCCGGGGTACGAAAAGAGAAGCAGAAAGAATGAGTGGGAGTGCATAAGTGACTGGTTGAGTAACTGAGTGAGATGACTGAGATTGATGGAGAGAGGGAGAGCAGGCAAGTGTATATAGTCTGTGGTGTTCGGAGCGGCTGGTGGTACTGATTACATCAGTCTCCATTTCCTTTGCAGAACAGAGCAGAGGGAATACACTCAGACAGGCACAACAAGAGTTAATGTTGCAGAGGATGTTTTTGTGTATATAAATATACGCATAGAGGGCTACGAAGTAACAATACCTGGTTGTATCTATTTTTAAATAACTTATTCTTGGCCATAAAGTGATTCAGCTTATTTTTTCCAAAATATCTAACACTTCCATCCAACCCCGTCCATTCCCTCTAGCTTTTAGTAAACTATAGGGTTTTGTTGCAAGCTTGGCTAAAAGTAAAAGAAGAGAACTTACAACCTGAGACACAAAACCATCTGAGAATAAATGCGTTAAATTATTTTTGGTTGGACAACACAGATGGAAACATTGTGGGTAAAGATAAAGCTTTTTGCTGATGTACACTGTGACTGAGGCCAAAGTCATAATGTAGGAATGGAGCAATTTAAATTCAACAAATGATATGTTATCGTCACTGACCTTTTGGAATCCATATGAATTACTGTCAACACTAAAAAAAAATGTATACTAAAATAAGTGCATACAAAAACGGGTTTGTGAATGTCTTGACTTGAACCAAAAGCATATGGAAAAGTAATTAACTTGCAGAGGAAGAAATGTAACCAAGGAAGAAAGAAAAGAAAGACAAAGGTTGAGAGACAAAGAGAAATGTTTTGCATACTAGACACAGAGGGGGATATTTTTCACTTTTGTTGTAACAGCTGTGGCCATGCAGAGAGACTCATCAGAACATATTAACATATCACTGCACTGGGATTTCATTTGATAGAAGTGTTGATTTTCATGATTACACCTGAAGTGAGAGACACACACGCACGCACACACTCTGTAATTTGATGTTTATACAGTGCACATTCCACCAATTCCCAGCAGTGGGTGATTCTGGCTATGTAAATGGAGTGTGTAAAGGGTTCATGTTCATTTCTCATCCCGATCAAAAAAGTATGTTAAAAAGAAAAGGAAAAATATATATTATAATATACTTCCACGTGGAATCAACTGCCTTAACTATGCATGCAGCTCAAAGTCTGACCTTTTGATAAAAGCCTGATGAGGCTCTTACTTTTCTGTCCTGAGGGCTGAACCACGTCTACTACACTCCTCGCGTCTGTTGCCAAGTTCTGTCTTGAATCAACGTTTAAGGTTTGCTGCTGCAATCAGGAGATTTGAATGTGAGATATAGTTGGAATCTTGTCTCCCTGAAGTCTTAACACAGATCTTTGGACGTGAAGTACATTTCCACTTTTGGAAAGCAACAGGAGATTTTGGCCCATAATGTTCTTTTCTTTTCTTCCCCCCTACCATACTTTACAGTGACTCTGGCGTAAAGAGCTCTAAATCTCCTGCTGCTTCATGCATCATGTGCTCGCAAGACCCAGTTCATCTTCTATAATGAGAAACAGTTGTGGGTTATGGAGGTTGTAAAAATAGTCCTCTGTTTTTACACTTTTACCTCTCAGCATTTTGTTTGACAAATGCAAGGCTTCAAACACCCATAATTCTGAGCACCTAGAGAACGATTAGTTTAGAAAAAGCACACAGGGATTTAGCCAGATAGAATTTGAACAAGTCTGGAACAAGGTGTTTTTTCTTCTTCTCGGATTCTTTTTTAAAAATAACATCTGTTTTTAATGTGACCACTTTTTTTCATAATTGTGGAATTTGGCCTTTCTACTAAAACAAGGAGTCTGCAAAATGGCTTCCTAAGAGATGGATTAGCAGTGCCTGTTTCCGCAGTGACCAAACCAAACAGATTTACAGCTCACCTTGCCCTGCTGCTTGTGAGAAGAACGTCTGCTCTTCCTCTTTCCTTTCGGCTATAAACAGGACCCGACAGTTCTCACATCTTTTAACAGGAGAGTCCAGCGTACTAAAAAATTAACAACACCTCTCTCCTCTATCATTTTGTTTGCCTAGCCCATATTATCCAGGTTTCATTTCATGCGAGACCACACACAGGTGGGGTTCATGATGTTACTGTAACAGTGTCTATCCCAGGTGTCTTTGTTTGCTGAAGACGTTTTATGATTCCCTTCAGTGGATTTGCAGGTGTTGGCAGTACAGGGCAGGATGATGGTCATTCAGGAGGCGGGATTCTCTAAAAGAGGAACTAGTTAAAAGAAAAGTCTCTCTACACCTGACTTTATGGTGAACCGGGTTGAACATGTTTAAAGCTCTGATGGGCTTTTCATGTTTGCTCTGGCAGTTGTCGAATTCAGTGTTAAAATGAAGGTAGGGCATTGCTTTTGCCTTTCAATAGCATACATCATTTCCATTTTATAAATGACTAAAAGTCATGAAGAAAAGAAAGTTATTATTCCATACAAAGCCAACTCTCCAAATACATATTTTGTTAATTACAAACAACCAACACTTTTTCATTTCTAGAGTATTCCATGTACTTTTGACTCTGTGACAAAAAAAACATCATCAGTAATCGTCATAAGAACAGGTCAAATACATATTTATGAAAACACATGTGGCCAGACAGTACAGTGCTGCCTCATTCATCATTTGTTTTATTTATTGCTATTATTGTATTTCATTGTACATGCATTTCTTAATAGTATTAAACAATTTGGAATTTGGTTATGCACCAACCATTATAACATGGTCCTAAATATGTTTGTGTTGTGTTTGTGAACCCTTGGGTGACGTGAGCCACGTTTCTGAAGATTGTGTTATGCAATTCTGACTGCTAGAAAGTAAACATAGATATAAGTTATATAATACAGTGTATTATATTTGTTTAATTTCATATAATATAGAATTGGCTTTGAAAACATTTTATGATTGGGGAAATACATTCAATGTATGTGTTGAAAATAAGGGCACATTATGTTGAGACAGTGAATGTTAGCCATATATACACATGCCATTGTTTTTTTATAAGGTTTTATCCTTTGGTCAGCCAAGAAATATGTCTATGCTACTACTTTATGAAGCAAGAATATATATATATATGTTTTCTTTTTTTCTTTTAGTATGTTGATCATACTACATGAATTTCGGTTCTTCCAATAGCTACTCTACAGCCCCAATTGTTGTTCAAGCTCACAGTTTAGGGTTTGAGACTGAACTGTATTAGGTTTCAAAACAGCAACAGTATGTGGGAGGACATTTGGGGGGCTGCCTTTGTGCTCCTAAGCCAAATCAGGGAATGTATCTTTAACCTCTCAAACCTCACTGGCCCAACCAGTGGGTCAGTTATGAGCGGTTAACATTTGGGGAAATGTGAATAACAAGCATGAGAATTGAATGTTTGCATTTGATGGGGAGGGGCAGCCATGAAAACAGTCTTTTGGATTGCAATATTACACTAAATGTAAACAGCATGAGGCTTCAATGAAGAGCCGTTACAACATTTTACAGAGTATATATGTGGTACTGTTGGACAGTGTCGGATGAGATGGATTTTTCCAACTTTAAAGCTCCATCTTTAAATGGGGATGATTTAAACTTTACAACTCAATCTTTCATGTGGCCTCAGGCCTTTACACACACCAACGAAACAAACTAAACATTAACATTCAAACAGCAATCAGAGAACCCGCGGCTGTGCAAAGCTTGAAAATCCCTTTGTTTTCATCCCGGCATTTCTCATAAGTGGCAACTAATTCGGAGGTCGGATTTAATGTTTCCTGGAATATACAAAGACTTGACCCTGATCTCTCTGTGAACTCACGCTGAACCAAAAAATCCTCAGGGAATCTCTGTGAGCACACTGGACCAGAAGCTGATTGTGTTATAGAGACAGCAAGCTTTAGTCATTGTAATGGAGTTTAAATTGAATAATGAATATCTGATGATTTCTAGGATCTATACAACGTGATGTGGCTTCATGCATCAGAATATTTTGGAGAAGAGATGACATTCATGCGAGGATGTGTGTGTGTGTGTGTGTGTGTGTGTGTGTGTGTGTGTGTGTGTGTGTGTGTGTGTGTGACCGCCTGTCGGTTCATCCATTCCACTCTGGAACGCTAACTCTGGCCAGATGTGACCGTTGCCCTTCACCGCTGTTCGTCTTATTCTTTCTTTCTCTCTGCCCATCTTTCTTCCCCATCTTTGGGAAACTCCTTACGACTTTCACTCGCTCATCACCTTTCCATCATGTTAACCTAGCCTGCCGAGTTCAATCATTTTCATATGGCACTAGAAGAGCACTCACATGTACACACCACACCAAAAATATGCATATCACGGTTCAGAAATGGGTGATGAAGGTAGTGTGTCAGTGATCCAGCTGAACACTTCTGGCATCAGATTTTGATTTCAGGCCCTGTTTGTGTGTGTGTGTGTGTGTGTCTGTTTACACTGGGCGTTCACGCGGTTACAGGCCTGTTGCTAAGACTGATCCAGCTCATTTCCTCTCCACAAAGTATCATCATCTGTCATCTGACGGGTGTGGGGCTTAGTGTGTGTCTATACTTTAAACATGTGGTCAGTGCATATGTGTGTTTATACATTATATCCCCATCTATACGCATGCAGTATACTGTACATGTCCATACTATAAGAATAACATGGGGTCACTGCTGTCAGATTGGCAAAGCAAACGTTCCTGTAAGTGAGAAATGGCTTTTTGCTTTTATTTAGAAATACATTTTTGAATGGAGGCGGTGGACCAAATAAATGCTTAGAGCTTTGATCTGGAATATGAATAATAATAAACAGGGTGGATTTTCCTGACTGGGAACTCCTTTCTTATAGCGTTTGACTTTTGGTTTTTATTTTTATTATTTATGTTACACTACTACAACCGCGATTTATTCTACTCGATACAATTGAGGACTTTCAACGGCTTCATAACATGCTCACTATGTATATGTGAAGTGAAATGCAGGGTAGCATACAACTGTGGCAATGTAAAGTTAGGATTACAGTAAGCGTGAAAATATTGGATATGAATAATAAAAAAGCCCAGTATGTAGGTGGGTTTTCAGTGTATGAACATCAAGGTGACTTCAGGATTGGAAGGATTGTGGTTATCGCAAATGAACCATGTCAAGTTTAGCAAAAGATGGTCATTCATGGTTGAATCACTTGCATAATAATTGCTGGTCTGTGGCAGAATGAGTTCCACCTCAGGGACTTTCTTATTTGCCACCGATTTCCACCGGGTTTACATTGTGTGGGGCAGAATTATCTTCTAGAGATGAAGCGCTGGAGCGTTACCATCACCCCAAAAGAGGAATGTAATGCAAACAAAGAGTTTTTCAATCCCACAGAGAAGTTAATAAACTTTTGAAAACCAATAAGCGTGGAAAACTGATGGCCGATGACAAAGAGCTCTGGCCAAAGAGCTTACTGAGTGTCCACACATCAGCACACGTTTCCCAGGTTGCTCACTAGAGGAAATTAATGGAGCTCCAGTGACCTGTTGATCATCTTGCTCAGAGTGTGACGTTGGGAAGCACCGGCTTCTGAGATGACAAGAACAAGGAGTGTGCCATAAATTAGTCCTACTGTTGCTCAGTGGCAGACAGTAAAACAGTCTAGTGTGCCACTCCCACGAGTCAAAGTGTGTAACTGTTCAAAGTGCTGGGAAACTTCTCACTGTTGCATTAAGGTTGAATGCATCAAGCTAGCATGGTTCAGATGGTGGTTTCACCAAATAACAGTGTCAACAGATCAGTGACTCTAGTGTATACGCCACAGTCACGTAACGAACAGTATTGCCGCAGTGCTGTTTACATCCCTGTTGGTGGTCAGTGGTCTCAAGCCCAAATACCTCTAATGGCTTTAATTTTTTTAATTCCCGTTTTGATCTTGTTGAGGTCATGTTTGGTGGTTTCAAACATGATAAATCCCGTTGTCTTACATACTAGTTAGTTTCACTCAGGGCATTTTCCTCTTTCTGTCTCTATCTCTCAACTTTTAAGTGTTCTGTTTTTTCTGATGTTGCTTTGGAAAGATGAATATGGTGAAGTTATTTTATGAAGGCAATTTAAAAGACAAGATTGTGCCAAATAATGAATGATGAGTTTGTGACAGGCCTCATAGGCACTATATACTGTGTTTATCCCTACACATTTAAACAGCAGCCCTGTAAACACACTTAGTAATTTTACAATAAGGTATGAAAATAATACTAGACTTAAGTCACTAAAAGTACAGTTACTATAAAGAAATTGTACTCACTAAGTCACTGGATATTTCTTATGTCAATCTTTTGAAATGTTAAAACTTTTAAATTATTCCGATGGCATGCGTTTTTGTTTGTAGAATCAATTGTCAGCCCTAGTGTTGTTGGTGTTGGCTTGCACCGATGATTGCCATTGTGTGTTAGAAATGTGGAAATATACACAGAGGGCTCCATTTGCCTGCCTATGTGTTTTGTAATCTTATGTCAACAGTCTGCGTTTTCTCATTTCCAAAGCAATTCTGATTTTGTTTTCTTGGAGATAACAAGGCCAGGTCATTTGTTACAATAGGCCTCAATATCAGTTACAATTTATCAGGAGTGTTTTTGGAGCAGTTTTTCTCAAATCTTATTTTTAAATGTATTTATTTCAATTTTGAATTCAAAATATGTTATTGCTAATTTTTAAGAACAAAAAAAGAGGCATAAGTCTACAGCTATGCATTATCTCTCATTGGCCAATCAGCAAAGCACCTTTTTAGCTTTTTTCCTGTCAACTATTTCCACAAACACACACACCACTCAATAACTTTGCGGGTGTTAAGGCTTCTGCCATCTACTATGTGTAGCAGGTTCTTTGCAGGGCTTCGGAGGCGCCGCCCACTGACTGCACCTGTCCCTGGCCAGCCAATCGAGAGCAGGCAATCTAAAAGCCTTCTTGTGAAATAAATAACTTCATTTACCAGTAACACCTGGTTTTATGTTGTCCCCCTTACCTTACACTTAAGGTGCGGCCACACCAAACGCGTTAGGCGCGGTAGAGGCTTAGAAAAACGGCATTTTTGCATAGGGAACCATTGGTTTAGGCGCGTTGATGCGTTACCCGCGGTAAAGCGGTGCTTTGGGCACGGTAGCCGCGTTACCAGCGCGCCTACCACACCAACGCATTAACGCGTGAGTTCAAAATGTTTTACTTTTTACGCTGTGCTTTAGCCAATAAACAAAGTTAGCTCCGGTCGGATAGCATTAGTTAACTCACCCAGTTGTGTGCGGCCACCACCTCCATATAATGAACCCAAACATAACGGCTAAATCCGGGGAACTTTCATGACAAGTACAGCGAAGCACCGGTGTTTACTGTATATCTACGCCAGCCACGGTCCCCTGTCACAGCCAGGTAGGGTAATGTAGGCTATTTTCCTTTATTTTGTACTGCCGTGCACACAATGCTGCTGTAAATGTGTGTGGTATGGTGCTGCCTTGCTGTGTGTGTTCATTTCCGAGCGGCGTGAATCTGCAATGCTGTTTTAAGGCTATTTGTTCCGTTCAGTTGCTGTTTATTTGTCTTTTGGCACAATTGTTGGCCGTGTTGTTGTTGTTTTTGTGCGGACATGATCGCTGTTGTGTCGGGTCGGGTCTGATCGCAGCCATGGTTGATTAGGGAAATAAATATATCGGGAGGGAGACTAGCTGCGTTGGGCGCGTTGAACCATTTTTGACACAAAATTATCAAGCGCCAGATTAGGTGGCCACCGCACCCAACGCGTTTGGTGTGGCCGCACCTTTAGTGATCTGGGTCATCATTGAGAAGTTGTTTTCACCAGTTAAACATTGTCACATTGCGTACAACCCTTTGTGATAAACCCTCTTTTGCAAGGATGCTTCACATTAACCTCAGCATCCAACTCAAGTATTCACTGAGGTCAGTGTGGGAATGAGGGGGTGTTCTGACAGCACTTTAGTGATTTAGCAGTATGAGGCCGATGGTCTACTTGGGGGGCGCTGTGCCAACTGTTGAAAGACAACACCGGTGAGAAAGCAGCTCTGGCACGGCCGCCGTAGCAGAAGCAGCACGGACCACCCGCCTCTGCCTGACTGCCCGCTCTCATGCGTACAGGTATTTTTAGCAGCTTAGGAAGAAATACTGCCTGGATCTTACATCAGCTCGCTATATTGCTTAACGTTGTTCCCTGACCAGATCCCACTCTCCTTTTGAGAGAGAGACACTCACGCACGCACTCACGCACGCACTCACTCACTCACTCACTCACTCACTCACTCACTCACTCACTCACTCACTCACTCACTCACTCACTCACTCACTCACTCACTCACTCACTCACTCACTCACTCACTCACTCACGCACTCACGCACGCACTCACTCACTCACTCACTCACTCACTCACTCACTCACTCACTCACTCACTCACTCACTCACTCACTCACTCACTCACTCACTCACTCACTCACTCACTCATATCTTTTTGAGGACCTTCATTGACATATTGTATTTCCTAGCCTCTTACCCTAACTTTAACCTTAACCATCACAACACAACTTTTTCTTTGCAGCGTCTACCCAACATAACATTTGATTTAATAATGATTCATTCAAATGCTGCGGCTTAATTTTTTAACAAAGATGTTTTTTTTTCTTCAACTTTTCTTCAACACATCACCGAAGCTTATAAACGTATTTCCCCTAATAACAAATCATCCATTTACAAGTGATTACTTCCTTTATTCTTGCTTTTTCTTCCATAGTGTTGTGTCAAATACCAAATGTATTATTTTCCGCCTACTCACTACCAGATGTGTGGGATTTAGAGCAGAAAGTAAATTCAGATAGCATCAGGTAAGCTAGCAGGCAGTCTGATATATTCATATGCGCACAGTCTAGAACACACTTGGCTCCAAATCGCTCCCCTTCTCTTTTTCCAAAAATAACAAGGTCTTGACTCACTCCTTCCTGCCTTCTCCTTTTTCTTTCTTTTCATTTCCACCTTTCGGGACTTTCCCTCATCCTACCGCTTCGCTCCAAAACGCCGTCTCGGTTTATAATAAATCGCCCCTCTGGATTTGGATGCTTCTTTCCACCCACGTAACCCTCTCCTCCCAAATCCCCCCTCCCCTCTTTCCATCACTCATTATCCGTGGGTTTTATACCTATAAACAATATTAAGAGATGTATAAGTCTGAATTGACCAGAGGCATAATAGGTGTTTATTTAAAAAACTGAAATTAGTGCTACCAGGTATCACACAGCTTTCATGTTGATCACTCCATTTCTTTTTAATTTAAAACTTGTATAGTTGCCCATGGAATACAATAGAAATATTGTTATTTTTTTCCATTCGTCCCTGCCCAACACGTGTTTGAGATGTTTCAAAACAAATTCTGCTCAGCTCTTGATATGAATAAGTGAAACCTCAGAGGACCAAAGAGATCAGCAGGTCTGATCTGAACACCAACTTACTTAACTACAAAACATCTTGCCTGTACCTTAGGTAAAGTCTAATCTTGGTCCAAAGGCAAGAAGTTGTTGGGAAATGTAATCAGTTTACAGTGGTTTGCATTGCATCTCAGCCCTCTCAGTCAGTCCCAATTTTGGCAACTGGACAGCAAGAAGCACTTAACCTGTTTGCCCCAGTAAATAACCAAGTGTTTTCTCTACAGACTCTAGCTCAACAATAAGAAGCCGAAAGTCACCCTGAGGTCTTCTGAAAGGCAAATAAACCCTGGCTTGACTTGATTTTGCAGCAAGATTGTCAGGCACTCATCAGACAGCAAACATGTGACAATATATTTTAATAATTACAGTTTTAGAACATAAACGACTAAGCCTTTTGACACACTTGAGTAAAATCCACCAGTGGACTGATGGGTAAGGGGTTATTTGGTAAAAGCTTCTGTGTGAAAGTATTGACTGCTATTGCACTTGGTCAGATCTCGAGGCCTTCCCTAGACTTTTGGGGGCAGGATTTGGTTTGGCAGCCACCACCCCTCCCCTTTGTCAAAAGTTTTCACTTCACGTGGCTCTGAACCAACTTGTGTATTGTAAATATTAATGTATAATAATATACAAATAAGTATGTAAATAATTGTAAATACATTTGTGCTATTCCTTCAGATTTTTTCTGAAGAACTTGTGAATCTTATCTCATTTGTAGCAGCAGTATATTTCAAACTGGTTCAAACATCCACCTTTGTGCATGAAATAAGTATTTTCTAAGGACGAACTGCTGAGGCAAAGCCTGCATTTTTGCTTAAGACCTTGACTTTTGGGTGGAGGGACTGAACATCTAAGCGCTGTCTGTAATTATTTTTTATTTATATAGGCCAATATCATCACCCTCTGTCCTTAGACCAGTCCACAAAAAGCACTTATGCCAGAGGCATTTTAAGCACTGGAGTAATGATGTCACATAGTATGTAATTTATTGTGTCATGTTTTTCTTAATGGAATTTGGCGTAAATACCAGTTGAAATGTTATCGGCCATGATTCTGATGAGGTGAAGGGGTGATGAGTTGGAGCCAGTTAGAACTTGGCTCAGAGATAAATGTGGCTTACTGTCAGTGTCAGGGGGATGTGTGTGTGTGTGTGTGTGTGTGTGTGTGTGTGTGTGTGTGTGTGTGTGTGTGTGTGTGTGTGTGTGGGCTTAGGGGTGAAGGGCTGCTGACACTCGTCCTCCCTCTCTCCTCCCCACTGAAAGCTGTGGTTCTCTGTCCTCCTGGCTCCATCCCAAATAGATCGTGGGAAGATACCCCTGACTGAAAACTAGAATAAATAGATAGTTAGATAAAACAGGATAAAATAAATAAACCATTTCAAAACACAAGAGGAAAAATTGCTCCAATCATCATCGACTCTATATTTAGATACAAATATTTTTTTCATTTTTCATTTAACTTTTATTTATCCTCGAGAGACCAATTGAGGGGTGACCCTCATTTTCAATGACGTCGAGTCAAAACAAATTCAAAACAACAATACAAACAAAATATTCAATGCAAAAACATCAAATACACAACAAGTGAAGAGAAGAAAAAACAAAACGATTGAAACATTTACAGAGTGGGGAAGAGTGGCAGCAATTAAAAGGCATAAAGTACAATATAGTCTAATTAAAACAGTTACAAGTAGAGTTTGGCAGATCCAAGATAGTCTGTTTAAATTGGCCAAAGGATATGAATGTATTTAGTTTAATTTTTAGCTGTAAGTTGTTCCAGGAGTCAGGTGCACTGAAGCTAAAAGCTGTCTTTCCCAGCTCAGACCGGGCTTGTGGGACATAAAGCATAAGGAAGGAGACCCTCTCTCACTGTGTGTGTGTGTGTGTGTGTGTGTGTGTGTGTGTGTGTGTGTGTGTGTGTGTGTGTGTGTGTTTCTAGGTCAATAGATCAGAACAGCATCTTAAATGCTTTTTTACCATTGCAGTTTAACCACTTTAAAAACATATTACAAGCACACTAACTTAAATAAAAAATATTAGAAATAATATTAAATATACAAGAAACTAATTATTAAAGTTAAATAACCACAAAAAAAGTGTGTACCAATGAAGGAACTAGTATATTTAGCAGTGAGTCGAGAGGAGAGGCAGGAAGAAGCTCCTGTAACTGCTCAGCCATGACCCTGCAGAAGGGTACTGTGGAGGGTAAATGGTAATATATTCTCGGGGTCAAGTATTGGCTCCACAGTGGCTTGTTTCAGCAATGAGAATCCTGAACATGGATATTGGTTGGGATATTCAGCGGCCAGTTTGAGGAAGATGTAGGAGGAAAAAGACACATTTCTTTAGCTGGGGGAAAGTTGAAGCTTGCAAAAAAAAGACAGAAAAAAATATGCTTGATGGCAGAGATATGAGCTTTGGTAAGAGGTGTCAGAGTGAGAATTGAGACAGAGACAGAAGAAATGACAGAAAAGGAGTGATAAATGAGAGGGAGTTTGGATGGCTGTTTTCAATTAAGGGAGCAGGAGAGCAAATGAGTGAGTGAAGTGTGTGGTTGGTACATTCCAGTTCTAAATTATAAAACTGAATCCAAAACAAGTCATTCGTTACAAACTGAAAAATGCATTGGCATGAATAATACATTCATCACTCACGTCCTTGGCACCTGATTTTATGCATTTTGCATCACAAGTTTGATATTATGAGAGTCTTGACACATACAAAAATGGAACAAGATGTTACCATACATATATAACAGGAGAGGTAAATCATTGTGACTTGTGGGCAGTATCTCTGATTAATCCATAAAAAATAACACATTCAGATCAGTTGATTCGATCAGGGTTATCTGGCCTGCAAACTGTGGGTGGGGAGTTTTTGAAGGCAGATGTGGTAGTTAACCCATCTTTGAGATTTAAAGTCAAGTTATGCCTCTGCTACTTTGATCATTATTTTATAAATCCCCCAAGTCTCTTTTGATTTATTTATGCTGAAGTAAGTCCTTGAAGCAACCATCAGTTAAATGCCTCAGTACACTTAGAATATAAAAATAAAACAAAAACACAAATGTATTAAAAAATCGTTAAAAAACCAAACAACTTATCCTAGAAGAACAATGGATGGCACATGAAGATATTGATTACGACATCTAGTGACTGTAAATGATTGGGGTTAAGAAAGAGCAAAACAACAATAGTGCTAAATTACTATTTTTACATAAATGTCAACTCTGCATATATGACGCATCTGTGTTTAGGTGATGTCCCATTACCACCCTCAGAATTTTACGGAAAAGTGGTTGACCAATGGGAAGTGCAATGGGAGAACACAGATAATTTGGCACAAAAGATGGAGACGGAACCACAAAAAAAGAAGGTTTTTGTGGCTTGCCACTTTTAAAAACAATCTGAAATCTTGAAAGACAACATCCTGTGGAAGCCCTCAGCCCCGTCTCGTTTTCACAGTCACTCTCCACCATTCATCCTGGATGACGGGGAGAGAGGTGGCTGAGGGGAGCAGCAGAGAAGTGTGTGTGTGTGTGTGTGTGTGTGTGTGTGTGTGTGTGTGTGTGTGGTTTCTGTGTGAACGTGCAGTGGGGAAAGCGTGGGTGTCCAAGCTTGAGGGGAGTGGGACAACTTTCCAGGGGAGTATACCGAAAGTTTTTAGAGGAAAAAAAGCGAGGAAATAGGACGGAACCAACACAGGGAGAGGGGATTAGGTGGTGAGGGAGAGAACTGGCTCTGTGGATCCAAGTGTAAACATTGAGCCAGTGTATGGACGTGTGCGGGGGCGCCAGGGGTGAAATGGAGAACGATAAGGATGATGGAGGGAAGGAAGTAAGCAGAAAAAGAAAATTAGGAAAGTTTATTATACAAACTGGTCTTGTCCTCCTCCTCATTCTTTCTCTCACTCACACACACACACACACACACACACACACACACACACACACACACACACACACACACAGGGAGGTGGTGGTAAACAGTTATGAGAGTTAACAAACTGGCTTTGTGCTCTTTCCGTTGCATTCTCTTTCCCATCTCAACATATTTCCTGCCACACGCCTCCTCTCAGTGGGCCACACACAACCACATGCGGGGCCCACATGTGCTGAGGGAATCCAGAAATCAAACATACAAACAAACACACACACACACACACACACACACACACACACACACACACACACACACACACACACACACACACACACACGTTTGAACAAACGCAGAATATAAAACACTTGCAAATACCTCAACCATAGAAGCCAGCACCTAAATACACACACTGGCAGCCAAGCTCAACAGGCACAGCCAGTCTCACACACATACTGTCCACTCGTGTTTCGATTGCACACCCTCAGAGGCTTGGCGCTAAGGATGAGGGGGATTTCAAACCTGATGCTCCACAGCTGCGGGACGGCACCCAGCGCGCCGCCAAACTGACGCAGAGTGATGACCTCATCAGATGGGAGTAACTGTGAAAACAAACTGCACACGGTCAGAAGCTGAACTTTGACTTTGTGCTTTTATTCTGAAAAGAAAAAGAAGAAGATAACAAATTGAGAGGCTTGGACACACCACGTCTGTGAGGAAGAGAGAGAGAGAAGGCCGTATGTTAATCATTTACTTTTTGACATCAAATTTACATTTCCAAGAACACAAATTCAGACATTCATTTGTGCATTTGTTTTTGATCGCACACTTAACAGCATAGTAGATAAACCAGATCAATGATGTACTCATCATGAATACAAAAGTGCTTTTTAAACCGTTTGTATGTCATTATTAGTCATTTATTCTTTAGGGACAGTGAATAATTGTACTTCATTACGTGGCAAATGATTGCGCTGACTGCTGGAACCCACCCGTCCGGTGATGAGAGGAGACGTCCACTCGGCAACAGACCTCCACACCCTTTAGAAAAATATATACAAACGTCATATTAATTCCAGAGATTTGAAAAATGATTTACAGTAGACGTTGCTGGCCAAAGACAAATGTTACCAGCAGTGACAAAGAGATGACTGGCAGATAAAACTGTGATGAGTGGGGCTTGGCTCCGGTTGGATACGAGTTGAGAACGTGCTGAGTGTTTGAGGAGGAGGAGGAGGAGTGGTGGATAGGACAGACAAACTGGGTGTAGCCTTTTTGAGCAGGATTCAGGAAAGACAAATAGAAAGAGAGAGGGCAGTGTGAGGAGAAAGCCTCTGCTATCATTTATCTGCTTTTGATTAAAGCAAATAATCCACAAAGCAGCAGTTCAATTCTCTCCCCCTTCTCCGTTTGCCTATGACTATTTAATCCCCTTTTCATTTCTCATCTTTCACAACTGAGTGCTCCTTTGACTTACTCAGCGCTTTCTTTTTATGAAGTCTCTCGCTCACACACTCTGTTGTTTTTTTGTTCAGTCGCTGCGCTCAAAGAGCTGCCAGAAGCAATTTTAACTACTCACATATGTCCAGTGCTGGCTCAAGATGTCCACTTCTTCACTGCGGATTGCTCAACATTTTCACATAGCGTGCAATCTGAAGCTGATCACCATATGTCTGTGTTGGTTTTAGCAGGCTTATCCAATAAATACACCCATCTGATTAAAAGGTTTGAGGTCAGTTAAGAGGTAGACAAATAAAAAGGGAAGAAAGTTTGTAACTTAAAGAATCTATACATGCAATTTTTTCAGTTTGTGTGAGAGAAAATCTACTTTTTTTTCACCAATTTCTCTGCTGAAAGTAACTTTAATGGCCAAGAATGAAATGCAACCACAAGACACGGTTGGTTTGCATGGCATCAACTACCCGTATAACAAGTTACCAAAGTGTTTGAGAGTTCTCAGGAAGATGGAGGATCTCACAATGGTAAATGGTAATGGTAAATGGACTTGTATAGCGCTATATCTCCGTTTATCACAGACCCAAAGCGCTTTACATTGTTTTTGTACACATTCACCCAGTCACACACACATTCATACACCGATAGCAGCAGCTCCCACGCAGGGTAGGCTTAGCACTAGGGTGCTAAGCTAACTAAGATAACTATCAGGAGCAATTCGGGGTTCAGTGTCTTGCCCAGGGACACTTCGACATGTGGCGGGGAGACGGGGGATCGAACCTCCGACCCTGCACACCAGAGGCGAAGTGGGTAGGGACTTTGAATACTGAACTATCCCTTTAAATGCCACTTGGGGCGGCAGTGGCGAAGTGGGTAGGGACTTCGCCACTGCCCCCCCAAGTGGCATTTAAAGGGATAGTTCAGTATTTTTTTAAGTGGGGTAGTATGAGGTACTTATGCATAGTTAGTGTGTTACCTGATGGAGATGGCGATCAGCGCAGTAATTTTAAAGAGTTTGGGCAAGATCAGCCTTGTACTGTTTCAGATGGAGTCATCAGAAAAAAAAATTAAGCCACGTATATGAATGCTAACTTCAAAAATAAAGAGCTGTCCAGTTGTAATCCCAATTTAGATTGTTGTGCTGATTTGCAGACTGATACGCTACACAGCACTGGCAGTAAGCCGTTTATTTCACAAAGTTATTAAACAAAGTATTACAAATTAGCTACTAGAATCAATAATTACTACTAGTGATTCAGAAAAAAAAACTTAATTGACCAACAGTAGAAGACCATGGTGCACTGGGAAGCTCCCATGTGTAAATTCATCAAGCTGTATTAAGGAGTGCTATGACAAAATACACTAAGCGAAAAGTGATCCCTGGTAATACATAGGCCAGAAACAGGACAATGTCACGGAGGTAACATTTATGAATAATTAAGGGCACGGCCTCTTGAGTGACAGCCGCCCGTTGGCTCTCACTTTGCCTCAGAGGTATACGTCACATCAATGCCCTTTTTCGGTAAGAGGAAATGAGGGGTAGTAAAAATCTGACAAGATGGGAACGTGCATAGGCCAGGACGATTGGATGCAGTTGAAATAACTGAGGTCAGCCCGGATGCTACATCCATTTTATATACTATCTATGGATCAAACTGATCGGCCTGCTGCAAAAAGTGTTCCACTCTACAGCGTTTAAAAGCCTTTAGGATCTGCCCTCGCAATGATCAAAGTCATTACTTGGGAAACTTGTGGGGCCCGTTGTTGTCTTAGGCCAGTGGTTTCACACCACATTGAGAATAATGCTCAGTCTGGAGAAGCCATTAACAGTCAGTATCAACAACCCCAGGACACAGAGTCCGGCCCAAGTCAGCAGAGCAGAGCCTGAGCTGAGTCAGACAAATATACCAGGTTTGTTGATGGAGGCTGCATGAGAAGATGGAGGAGATATGAAAGGGGGAGACGGTGACAAAAGAATTCAGAAGAAAGAATAAGATGTGAAAGCATTGGAGCAAGGCAAAAATAAGTCACTCTTCACTGTTTCGATTGTGATTTTTGCTGTTTTGTTATGTGCGTAACAGGGATGAAGACCCAGGCTAGCTGTTTCCCCTTTTACTGTACCTGCCTTTGTGCTAAACTGACCTACCAGACTGTACCTTTCTATTGAGTGTATTGAATCTTCTTGGTTACTCTCTAACTCTCTCAATAAATCCAAAAAGCATATTCTCCAAAATGTAAAATCCTTTCACAATAACTATTCCACAAGCTCAAATGACCTGACTTGTCATTTTTTTATTAGAGAATTGTGGAACAAAGTTGATTTTAACAGGATAACTTTATGTATTGAGAATGAGCTTATTTTATTAATTTATTGTATTAAGCTCATGTAACACCACAACACAACTTCTGACTTTGGCTCCTATCAAAACAGGTTGTTTACTCATGCTCGATGCAGCAACATAAGGAAATTTAACTTAATCATTTTACAGCAAATTGTACATCTTATAATGTTGTGGGAGTTTGCAGTAGATTTTACTGTAATAACTTCGTGTGTCATCTTATTTAATCACCTAAAGACTGAGAGCATGCAACTCTGAGTTGGATGTAAATACATAATGCCAGAGTTGAGACATCATAGCAAAGGAGACTTGAGGTTGAAATTTCTGGGCGCACTTTGTTTCCCCTTTTCTTTTAAAAAACATTAAAAACAAAAATAAACTTGCCACAAAAAAAAATGTCACATGATGAAAATGAAGCAGAGGGATGTAGTAATGTGTGCTCAGCTGGTTATCCTTAGGTGTATTGCCACATGCTCTCCCATTAACTCCAAAATGTCTCCATTATACAGTACGTATGTATTATGCAAGTAAATCAGCTTGATTTAAATAGATGCATGTGTACATTTGTACCTAGAAAGGACTGTTAGCCTGGCACCGCCCACCTACCTACTTCCGCTCAATTTTCACTTCTGTACAAATGAAATGAAGTACGATGGTCTGGTATAGGACCAGGCTAACTGTATGTACACCGTATAAATCATTTAGAGTATGTTTTTAAAGGCTCTTTATTTTCTTACTTGCAATAAGCAGTGGCATCATAGATTGATTAAAAAAGTATTGGAACCCAGTCAACAAGTCTGATAATTTCACATGTGAATTTCTTTAGTATCAAATCAAAATCAGTTTTATTTGTCTAGCCCAATATCAAAAATAGACATTTGCCTCTGTGGGCTTTACATTCCATACAGTATGACACCCTGCCCTTACACCCTTAGCTCGGCTGAGAAAAAACCCCCAGTAAAAAAAAACTTTTTTTATTTCATCAGTGCAAAATTTAGTTTGAAAAAAAAAATTCGAAGCTCTTCCGAGCCATCTGTACATCACCCAAAAACCACAGCGCTCCATCCAATGCCGACAAAGAAAACATCTTTTCACCAAATGTGAAGCCCTGGCTGTTGTATGTATTGTGCATTCTCACTGTATACTTGTCAGTATCCTCTTAGCAAGTTACACAAATCTTTTGCAAACTTTGAATCAAAACCTTACTGAAGTCAGTCCAGGGGATTTAAAAAGAAAAAAGGATAAGGAACGTTTTGGGGGGCATGTTGTATTTTGTTAAAGTTCCGACATATTGAGGGCAAGTCAAGATCAACCAACATTGGTGGTCTTGCGCTTTACGTGGGAAAACATACTTGTTTCATTCCAGGGCAGAGATGAAAGAAACCTGACCTGCTGTGAAGCCCTAAGGCTGCAATTTATTTACACATCTCTGTATAGAAGTAAGGAATACAGCAGGCGATGGTGACAGATAACATTCATCTACTGTCAGTGTGTGAGGAATAAATAATCTGCGCTGTACAAAGGGAACCACTGTTGTACAGGTGAAGTTACTGTTTATATTAAAAATCTCAGTATCTCAGACACTCTTAAATCAACCTTATGATTTGCAAAGCATTCCAGTAGGTGTGTGAATAAGCATTGTACATTTTCTTGGACCCTATTTTTTTTCAATTTGTCTGCACCTCTTTTGCACGCTAACATGAATATGTACTGTCAATTCACATAGCCTAAGTATAAACATGCTGTTTGAATATAACTATTTCCTGCCTGATTTTCTCCTGTCATCACAGTCCTGTTTGTGGGGACAATGTGTCTGATTTCTCCATCTCATCCTCTGCCCGTTTTCTTGTCAGTCCCTGCATACTTTTCTACTTACACAGTATATATCCTTTTATCTGACTTTTTCTTACATTTTCTTCCTGGAGACATTAAACGCTGTCATTGACATAGTGAAATGAATCAACCCATCTTTCTTTACCTTTGTTCTTTGCTTCTTCTTTCCATCTAGCCAACCGCAATTGACTCATCCATCTCATATCATCCATCTCTTGTCTTCCCAATCTATACGTAGAGTTAAATGTCTGTTGCTCTTCAATGCTTGGGGCCTTGTGTTTGAAGCCAAGCTGAAGTGTTCCGACGGATTTATTTATTTATTTATTATTATTCTTCCGGACAATTACACATAATACATCATTTTCTCATTGCATATTCATACATATTACTTTGTGTTATCGTCCGAAGGGAAGCAGGAGAAGCCAAAGGCTTATCGGGTCCCGCCCCCACTGCCATAAGATTCAGATACACAGCTACTATTAATCCCATATATGAGACAGCTATGAAAGATCGTACATCACAGCAGCTACAGATGAGGAATCCTACTCAATATCCTGCTTCGGAGCACTATGGCAGTTAGACACAATACTGTATGTGTTCAAAACCTCTTGTGTAATTAAGAAAAAGTTGTCATATTTGGTAGCAGGGATCAAAACATGTGGGGATAATGCTACTAAAACCACAACACTATCTACACTATATAGTTTGATGTATAGTCATCTATTAATAGTTAACTACTTTATGTAAATATTTATTATACTTGACTTACATTTTATTTTCATGTTTTCTCTTTCCAAAATTCTAAGATATGCTCTAAATGGACAATACAATCCTGTTCAATGTCAAACACTGCTTCACTCTGTCATAAAAACAGCACAATAGTCTTGCATGGTGACATGGTGTTTGAGTAGAGGTGCATTTTAACATTTCAAGCTTAGCTAATGGGTTGGTGGCAGCAATGTTAGCTTCATCCTTTCTGTGCACACATAAGACTGGGAAATATTAATTGAACTCTCTGCAAGAAATTGAATAAGCTTTTCCCAAAATGTCAAGCTATTTATTTAGGAGTAACTTTATCTACATTGTTTTAATACTCCTTATCAAAATAAAACTTGCTGGTCCCCGGTCTTCAATGATTTTTGTTCCATCCTGTGAAAGATGAGCCATCTCTTCATCTCCAGTTCCCTGCGCGGCATGAAGCCCTATGAATCAAAACAAAACTGTTCGGACACAAATGGCAAATTCATTGTTGTCCTTGAGTAATTTTAGCCTTGGCTATTTCTCCAGAATTGTCCTCATTTTAGGGGCCACTGCAGTAATGGTGCCAATTTACTGTGTTCAACCTAATTTTAGGGTCTGTGTTGTTTTAGCAGCAGTGCAGCAGATGATATCAGACGATGGTCAGGGGGTATGAAGTTTGACGGGTTTGTCAGATTGATGTGTCTAAAAGCATTTTTCCAAGAAAAGTGTTCTGGCGTTCGGCTTGTGCTGCCTCTCTGGTTTGTTTTCAAATATAAAAATAGAGGGAAGTTGTTTTTTTCCTGAAGTTTCCACATAGAGAAAGGAAGACTACCCTACTAACCTTTGATCTTAAAAAAATAAATAAAAAACTTACAAATGCTACAATAACAACCCTCCAGGTGGTATGGCGTCGGCCTCTCAGCTGTTACTAGCAGTGGTAAAGGGTTATTGAAAAGATTTGAGATGGTTTGGTGCTTTGCCAGTTTCCAGTCTATGTTCTATAAAAAGTTTAGAAATGTGTATATCGTTGGGTAAAAACTGCATTGGCCGTTACGGTAAATCTTACCAGAGACACAATAGCTTTTTGTTGTCATGTACCCTAAAATACATTGCCTTTGCATTTAATTGGCCTTGGACAGTAGGCACACATTTGTAAAGTTTAAGGTTATGGTTAGTGGTTCTCATAAGCAAAGAAGTTAGGTCAAAGCAACAAAAAACTACAAATCACTGAGAATGTTGAAACTCTATGAAACCATTATAATTACACATGTGATAAATTACACAGCGTGGGTTTGAAGAAGGAGAAAATGACCATTTGGAAATTCAGTGTGTGTGTGTTTTGTGCAAAATGGTTCAGATTGGTGTCTCTGAGGCGGAGGATGACTGTTTCCACCACAGCATATTTCTTTTTTTGGACAAGTGACACAGACAAACAACCATTTGTTTTTGGAGATGACTCTCTCAGAGAAAAAAAAAAAAAAAAAACGCTTGAACATGTGCTTAATCAAGGCTGCATGCTGACTTGGCAAGAAATACGTCTGAAATGATTACCTTGCAAAGATTTTATTGAGAGAGGGTTGCACTTTTATTTGGATGAATGGGTTGACATGGGCCTTGTTCAATCTTGAAGTACATTGAAAAAAAGTTTAGGAGACTGCAGTACTTCATATAAATCTTGTTTCAATTAAGATGAAGACAGAGATGAAGAGAAGACCAAAAAGACGGATCCAAAAACAAAAGTCTGAATATAATTTATTCGTTGTCATGCAGCACATGACTCAGAAGAATTTCTCCCTGCTCTGTGATTCTCTTGCAGTATGTCTCACAGCAAACGTAATGGGCCTCCTGGACCTTTACTCCCACATTGAGTCAAAACATCCATAGAGCCATTTAATGCTTTATAGATACAGTTGGGTGGGGTTGAATGCTTGGGGCAACACACATTGCAATCAAAGATATAGCATTGAGTTTAGACGATCACAAGAGCATTTCAGTGAACGCTGCTTACTATCTGTGATGATAATCTATAGGATAACTGATGCTCCTGTAGCAGTTCCCATTCATTTGGAGATTTATGTTTGTTGCATGCTAATGTGCACTGCTATGCTGTCGAACAGGACAATGGGAATATCAATAGTTTTGCAGATATGTCATAAACCAAAGCATTCGACAAAGTGATACTTTTACCTGATGGTGGTGCCAGAAGAAAAATCATAGAATCATTACTTATTGAAGTTCATCTTGAGAGGGGCATAAAATGTCAAATGTTAAGGCAAATTACATCCAATGGCTTTTAAGATATTTCAGTAAAACAAGAAGGGGTTGGCCATTGTCTATAGGACTTGCCCTTATAGGGCTCATGAATAGGCTTTATTTCAAATACCACTACACACAATTGGATAGCACTACGACCGATCAGCAATGAACAAGGTGACGTATTCAGCCCAGCGGGGCTAACTGGTAAATTAAACTTTTTCTGTGATGGTCGGCAAAACAGAAAATTAATCTTTCTTGCAATTGAAAGATATGAGTGCCGTTTCAAACAGCGTATCTGCAGCCATCTTTGTTGTTTACTATCACAACTTTGAAGGCGCATGCGCAGGACTGTTGTCATCTGGTGACGCCCACCCATATCAGATTACATTTTTTTATTTGATTGGTAGCTCCGAATTTTCCGACATAGTTAATGAGCTCCAATGGTTTGTGCCCATAGATGCAGAGCAAATTTAAGTTTGTCAATAGGGAGTCTGGATTTCCAGGCTACCCCTAAAAATGTATCAAAGGACTAACACAGGTCTTCTGTACAGTATTAGCAGGATGCCTTAAGGCTCAAGCAAACAACAGACTGTTTTTATATAGAAACGTAATGCCTGAACCCATCTGAAATCATGCTGCTCATTGATGTGTACGATGTAAACCATTTTTGCTGGTCCTCGTATGAGAAGAAACCAGATTTATAATAAAGGAAATCTTGGTCAACTCATGAATATTGCGGCAGAGTGACTGGACACATGATTCAGCTGTGAATGCTTTTAACTTTTCAGATGTGTTAAGCTTTGTTTGCGGTATATTTACGGTGCTGTGACAACATTGCAAATATAAAAACAATGGAGATCAGTTTCTTGTAAATCAGCAGAGCAGGCTTTTCTGGTCAGTGTTTACATGTGAACTTGTTTATGATTTGGCTTCAGTTTCTGGCAGAGGTAGATGTTGAAGTGAAAGGTGTGGCTTTAAAGAACAAGATGTTTGAATAGTGCTTGTAATTAACCGAGCAAGGAAACAATTATAGTGTCGAAACTAAGGATGGAAGTGGTTTGTGTTTGTGTGTGTGTGTGTGTGTGTGTGTGTGTGTGTGTGTGTTTATGGAGAGAGAGAGAGAGAGAGAGAGAGAGAGAGAGAGAGAGAGAGAGAGAGAGAGAGAGAGAGAGAGAGAGAGAGAGAGAGAGAGAGAGAGAGAGAGAGAGAGAGAGAGAGAGAGAGAGACCAGTGACCTCCCGTGTGTGTGGGAAGGGGAGCATTTCTCCGTCTCACTGCAGTAAAGTAACATTCTGAGTTACAACTGAGGCGTGACAGGACTGACAGCAGTGGGAGTCTTCATTATTAACAGCAACCAATAAAATGTGAAGTTTATTTTTTTCTGTCTCCATTGTTTTCAGGCTTTTCATTCACACCTTCACATGTTCATATACTTTATACTTAATGACTTCAGGCCATCCGTTCAAAACAACAAATTTGTGACTATAATTCACAAATGATTTATTTATTATTAATTATTTGGAAGAAATGGTTAATTTTTCCATAAAATCAATTGGTTTAGTAGAGAATGTAGGTCCTCTTTTTCACCTCTTCTTTACTAATTAACACTGGCATAATCTTAATTAAACATGCCTCATCAAGGCATTTCAACAGGAGGTCAAAAGTTGAGTGTGAAAGTTCAGCTTGACCAGAAAAGTAAACAACATTCTTTTCAAACTATTGTCTTTGTCTTCAGATTTCAGTTAAACTATAGTAACACAAAAAATAATAAAGAAAACTCAAATTCGCATACAAGCCCTTTCCATAGCTCTCCACCTTCCATGGTCGTCATCAGAAGATGAAATTTGATTTGCTTTACTGAGAAAAGCAAAGACCATGAGCTGTGGTTGAAAGCTCCAGAAAGAGGTAGGTAGAGGCACCGTGAGTTAAAATGATTTGGCCCTACTTTAACCAACGAGTGACAAAGTGGAAGGGCCTGGGCACAGTGTCTGTGTGGGCGTCTCCAAGTGAACCTGCTATTTTGGTTCATGCACTGTATTTGCACCATTGCCAAGTGCCAAAGGGCTTCCTTAAGTGGAATATGAATCAGAGGGTGTGGTGATTAAGAAAAACACCCGCCAGCCGGTCACTTAACTGGTCTCATTTCTCTGAAACAGCTGAGCCGATCACAGTTACCTATGATGACAACAATAGCCCAACAAAAGGAAAGAATCTTATTTTCAAAATCATATTGATGTTGATGAAGCCATTTGTATGACTTCATCGATCCAGCACTCTTTCAGCTCTCCAAAGTGGCAACTGATTGACGTTAGTGCTACATATTTCAATACATATGGGGAACTAAACACATTAGTTGTGTTCAGCTAACAATGTGTTCTATGGGAAAGCTGGTGGAATGGTGGGAAATGGGGCTTTTGAAAATGGTTGGCCCTCTATGTGGGTCCTGTCAGACCCAGAATAAAGGTGCTGTTGGTGGTGAGGGGCAGCTGTTTGTCACACTGCTGGACTGATTCAGGTTGTCAGGGTAATGTGATGTCTTGACCTGGTTTGCCTTCACAGGGCTGACTGGGACTCGACTCCTTCTGTATGATTGAAATCGTTCCACACCTCAGTAAACAGACACACACACACACACACACACACACACACACACACACACACACACACACACTTAATACATTTGGCTGTGACGTATCTCCATGCTCAACTTTTCGCTTCAGATTTTTACACTTTTTTTTCTTCAGTTCTGAATAGATTATTTCAAATGTGTTTAATTGACACAGAGATATATTTTATTGACATCATTTAGACTTTGAAAATATTGGAGTGATTTGCATTGCTCAGCCTTCTGGAAGTAAAAGTCCAGTTCCCTTTTCTGCAAATACTGAATTAGATAACCGGTATTTAGTGAAGGATAAGCCTTGTATGAGTCTGAAACTCCCCCAGTTGAATAATTAGAACGGCACGCTGAGATAGAAAAATTCTGAAGCTTTTTTGACAAAAATTAATTTAAGCATAGTGCTCGCACACAGATTTAAATGGAGACATCATCATGTGTGCTGCTTGGGATTTGCAGTAAACATTTGCAAGTCACAGTGGGCTCCCACACACTCCTACATGGGTCACATTTCCGGCATTTGTTCTGATTGGAGTGTTGTGAAAAGTGTCAGAATATATTAAATAATGTAATATTGCAAATGGCAGTTTGCATGTTGCAACTTTTGTGAAACATGCCCAGATAATAGTGAGTAACAAAAGTTACTTTAACAGTTTATGTATTGTATATTTTACATCTACTTTTGAATCAGCAGTAAAGTCATGTGATAGTTACAATTAGAAATTAGTTATTATTTAACATGTCCAATGCAATTTTTTGGAAAGCTCAGTGTTAATCAATGAATAACCCAGGAAAAGGCAAAGAAAAAACATTTATTTAGTTATTTGCCTTCTAGTCTGTTCCTCCTATTTATTCATTGTTGTTCTTGTGACTCCTCTCTCTGAGTTACCATCACAGCCAGATGACGTCGTTGCCCTCAGGCTCTAACTGTGGTGAGCCTCGAAGAAAGCTGTTTATGTTTTTGTTAAACTGCATGCATAAAATGAACTATTGTTGACAGTCTATGGCTGAAATGATATCATGTTTTGTCTCTTTCTTAAGGCCTTGTTTTATACAAACTTAACATGAATTACAAGAAGCCCTGCAAACCTGAATGGATGCCATGGGGTTTAGGAGCGAAAAGTCTAGAATAAATATCCAACAGGGAAAAGCGCCCAGCCCAATGAAGCCGTAAAAACACTGAGGAAAATTAGCTTAGGAACAGATATATGACTTTTAGATTATGAGGTATAAATTCACCAAGAATAGGCTCGGATGCAGGAATAGTCCCTGAATAAAACCTTCATTCGGAGAAACAAATTATGACAAAAGCCTTGGATCACTGGGCAGGGCCGCAGTAAATCCATCAGCTTTTACACCATAGATTTACGGCAGGAATGGAAAACCACTTCCCTCCATAGATAACGCTGCTCTGCATTCCCCCACTTTTTTTTATTAATCCAAGGAACATTTCCTGTACGCCTACTGTATGCTTCACTATTACAGTTAACACAGCTTTTAGATGTCCTGTTTGGATCTACCTTGTTTGTCTGACCTGATGACTTAACTAAAAAATTAAAACTGATATATATAGTAGAAACACTGGCTCACACATTATTATTTTAAGCCACTTTTTGGTCTTCATTAAGCCTTTTGGCGTGGGACTACATGAAAGAAGCTTACCAGAAGTACAATTAATGTTGTGGGTGTCCCCAGTTCCTTGTTTTCCAGCAGCACAGATATTTGATGGCACTGTCCACATAGCTGTGTTTTATCTGATAATTGATACAGTAGTTTACTGTAGTTTTCCTATTTTCCATTTTATCCGATTATCCTATTGCATCTGCATGCCCAGGTTTAAAATAACAGTTCAACATTTTGGATACACCAATACAATACACCTTTACTCCAGGAGTTAATGTATTAGATTGATACCACTCTAATGTTTATACAGTAGAATTGTAAGATTAGCTGGAGTCAGCAGCTTGTTAGCTTGGCAAAATAGCTGGAAAAAATGAAAAAGCTACAGTAGCTTGTCTCTGTCCTATGGTCGCTTTTAAAGCTATTATCACTAGATCTCCCAAGACTATTTTATGGCCTGTTACTTTGGCATAGCAGCATACATTTCCACAGCCTCTCTACTGGTTGTTTGGCACCTAGTCCCTGCCAAAAAGGTGGTCCAACATATTTTTTTAAATGGTGAGTGCGCAAATTATTTTACATTTGGACTTTAGTTGAACTAGCAGTATTTATGCTAGGCTAAGCTAACTGGCTAGCAAAATAAAGCAAATAAGCATATTGCCCCCAAAAAATTATTCCATACATGAGTGTGGCAGTAAAATGTAATCTTACTGTCAGAATGAGAGCAAATTGTTGTATGATGAAAACTGTTGAACTCTTCCTTCAAAGTCTAGGTTTTAGATAGACATAATAATTCAGAAAAAATTATCTTTGTAACTTTGATGCAACACACTAACACAAATTGCACACACACATGACCCGAAGACATAACTATAATATATTTTTAATTTGGGGTACTTTTCATACTCTGTACATATTTTTCCTTTTACAAGTTCATTTAAGAACGCGCACACTCCACTCAGTTTTTTTGACCACATGGCTTCTAAAAGAAGGGAGCAAGAGAGTTTGTTTGAATTCATGCATCATCCACTAAGAATGCACCATTTATTTAAATAGCATCGTACCTGTTCCAGCTTCTTGGATTTTCTCTTTTGGCAGGAACCTTTACTGCTGCAGCCTTCTCCCATGAAACCCTCCTCTACTAATTAAAACCTGCAGCTTGGTCTGACGCCCACAGAATGACGGCTGATCCTCTCCTGGAGACTTGGAAAGCCGGGCTGATCTGACAAGCTCAGAGGGAAGGGAGAGAGAGACTTATAATGTTATTTTCAAAAGGGAGTTTGATTTCATCCTCCAGGTATTTGGAAAGCAGAGCGGGCGAGCGAGGAGCAGGCTCCAGGGTTGAGGCTCTCCTTTGTGTAAACTTTCCACTGTATGAAAAAATATCAGCAAGGCAGAAAAAAGGACTACTTCAGTTTCTGTTTAAAAATACACAGAGAAGCTGCGGTGGAAAGTCGGGGGCAAGTGCCGGGCATGGTTTTGATTAAACATTATGAGGCACCGCATGAAGGGTTGCCAGAGCATTTGCTTGTTCTCAATTCCGGCCGTCAGTCAGCACTCGGTCTGCTCGAATACCTCAGAGAAGTAAAAAACGGACACACTGAATGAGAAAACCAGATAAGAGTTGTAGCTAAAGGGACATTACTCAGTGTATTAATGTCAATGGTGACTATAAACCATGCTAGGCAGGGGGAAAAAAGCTCTTGTAGAGTACATGTTGCGGACTGATTCTGAGTTTTATTTGCTAACTCTTGTCAAAATATAGATACATGATTATATGAATATGCATTACAGTATCCAAAGATAGTGAAAAGCCATCAAGCTAACTTGGGAAAACTACAACAATATAATAGGTTGGCAGAAACAACGTTCATTAGTAATTGTAGCTGTTTACAAGCTTTGTAATGTATCACAGGTTTTTCCTCAGCCTGAAATCAGCAGCTTGTTCACACAAAGAACACTGTGAGACAGACCTTCCAGGATTCTGATTTGGTCTTGGGCTGCTTCCTTCAATGAACCAGACGTTCTGTTTTGCAGTGAGCTAGAGGAATTAAAAAAGAGACAGTAGCAGACAGAAAGTCAGATGTGTTTTATGTTTTATATTCATTACCATTCAACAGTTCTTTCCACCTCAGGGGATTCATCAGCTCACCATGTGCTCATGTTCCTCAGTGCTCTAATCCATTTATTTATAAACATTTCTAAATATATTTCAATTGTGTAACACACCTTTTAACTATTATACAACTGTAGTTGATTAGATCTTTCCCTACTGAAACAAACTCCTTGATTGATTCTTGCAGATTCTTAAATGTCTTACTCCCAGCCCTTTATAATTCCTTCATTTCAGCTAATGAAAAACAAACACAAAGAAATAAAGGCTATTGGGTTTAACTGACAGTTTCAAAATGCTCCACAACTAATCCAATCAGCCTGGTTTACAGCATTTTAACTCTTCTAATAATGTCCAGGTCTGCATGTCAAAACCAATACATCAAATAAGAAATACACCAAAGGCCGAGCTACATTTGACAAAAAAAACATTTATTCACGTTGTTCTTATTTTTCAAATTATGAAACACAGATTTTTCGATTTCGAAACAAGATAATAGAAAAAAAATCTTGAGAAGATGTAATCTGCAAGAAAGCCTCCAGACTCTGTGGCACCGACACAAGGGAAATGGATTGAAAGCAAACGTGTACTTCATGCTCACCAAATGGCCTGTGTTGAAATCGCTGCCAAACGGTTCGACTCCCAAAGCAGAAGTGGGAGATTACTACACCGGGCTTTGCCATAGGCCTTGAGATTAGGTTGGATTTAGCCTCTGTTTGTTGAGACAGAGTTCTGTTTTTCCTGTTGGACTGCTGTCTGTCAGAGCTCAATTAGGCAGGGTGACAACATTTAAATGTGTTTACATGAGGCTGGTAGGAGCATGTAGCTTGGGTAAGGCAAGACAAGGCAGGTTATGCATGGTCAACAAAAGTGACTCTGAAAAAATATATCTATCCATCCATCCATCCAGTGAGTAGGTGTTAAGGGGTACATTCTTTGAATATTCAACACATCCACACACAAACACACTGCTCTTCCCCTGAACACACATCTGTTTTGTCCCTCTGTGTCCTGTTCAGGCATTTCCCTGCTGATTTCTCCCAGACAACCCCATCAGCACACACATCATGAGGCCATGCTTGTGTTTCCTCATATCTCCTCTCAGCGGGCTCCACACGGCCTGCTGCTTAGATTTAATATTCAATCTCCCACCTGCAAGCTCCACAGTGTTCACACAGCTCACCGCTGAACCCACACAATCCTAATCTCCCTGTGTTTGTGTGTGTGATTAGTTTGACCAGAGATTTTGATGAGTGTTCCACCAAAAATCTGGCTCTGGCATATTTCACTTTGGGGATTTACTTGTACTAATACTCTACAGTATGTGCTCCCCCCAAACCCTGTACACCACTGATAAACCAGAGGCCAATAACAGTGTTGAGATATAATTTTATAAAGCCAAATACCTTCTCACTTTCAGGTTAATTTGTTGATTTTCTAGTGATCAATCTGAAAGAAGATAAAGAAAGATTACTTTTAATCATCAGATTCCTCCTAAGTGTTTGTTGTGTCAAATGTGAGAGACACAATTTTTATTTGTGGGTACAACAGTAAATAAGCCAGGTTGTGTTTCTTATTATTATAATAAAGAAACATCGTAAACGCATGAATCTACACATCTGGGTTACGTTATCACACTGAACATGCCTGCAAAATTTTTACAGACAACATATTTAATTTTATTTCACCACTGTGTCATCTGGTGGTTCAACTTTGTTTAGGCACTTGGTAAAGATTAGAGAATGACTGAAAAAGCCTCAACCTAATTAAGCGTTTTTGTAGCCTAAACCTATATTCCATAATGAAATGATGTATTCTCCTAAATGTGTTATTCAGGTAGTGTATATACGGTTAGGGATATTTTCTAGCAGAGAGAGTTGAAAAGCTCCACCTTGTAAACCTCCTCTTATAAAGAGTTTATGAGTTTAGCTCGAACTGGCAATGGAAACATTTCTTAATTCTATTCTGGTATATAATAACAGAGAAGTGACATTCAGTGTGTGAGCATTCCCGTGTTGCGTGTTCCTCTTAACAATGGGAGCATAGCTGACCTTGTCCGTCTGGTCTCCGAGGTGAAATCATTATGCCCTCGCCGGCTGGCACCTGCGAACCAAGTCTGCTCTACATGGTCCCTCACGATATTAAACATTTCATCACACAGTGAGTTCAATGGAGACGGACACAATGTCTTTTGTTTGAGGAGGGAACACTCATAACCAGGAGTGGAGGTCACTACGGAGTCCTTTTGTTAAGAGGCTCTTGGGGACTTATCTATGGGAAAGGAAGGAGCTGCTGTTTGTCAGTCAACAAGCTCAGAGTAGCCTCACATGGCATAAGTGCAGATGTAACATCTAAAAAAGTGTATTTTAAAAGGAAATTGTATTTTGAAATGATCAAGTATAATAATTATCCAGTGTAATTCTCAGTATAGAGTAGTGTATACATCCTGGGTTGGCTGCTTTTTAGGATTGAGTATAACATAAGAGGATTTAATGCAGGAAGGAGATATTTTCTTGGTTGACTTTTTTTTTATTTAATGATGAGAAAAAGGGCAAACATGCTTATTAAAGTACAGCAAACCATATTTTTTTTAATGAAATATTGGAGACATAAGACACACTCCACCCGATATGAACCTTAGGAAAAAGTCAGCAGACAGTATGGCATTTTGAGGTATGATTCATAAACTACACTTATATTCCACTAACGTTTTGCCTTTTCCTCCTCACTTCCCTTAACGACCACTCACCAGAGCCACAAAAAAATAAGACCAAAACCATATCCAATAGGAAACAGTGAATCTTAAGAAGACGAGCCCAACATTTGGTTAAACCACACTTAAAAAAATAATCCTCCCTGAGTTAAAAACATAAGGATGATGATGGCTGTTCCAACCCTAAAGCCACTGGAAAGTCTAAAGTGCGTAAAACAACCTGGCAAGAGGCCAAGAGGATGAACTACTGAAATTCACTTCTCAAATCTGACCATTTATGTATTGCAGTTTAGTGGAATAGTTTGACATTTGGGGAAAATGCATCCATTGGCTTTCTCTCCAAAAGTTGGATAAGAATATCCTTAATATTGCAACCTTTCTATTTGTCTATAAAATATGAAGCTAGAGCCAGGGGGAAATATGAAAATTTAAACCCTAAAATAGGTTGTGTCTGTCAGTAATCTTTCTTTTTCCTCCGTCTTCTCATATTACCCTCCAAAATGCATCATTTGAGTTATTGAAGTGACATGTCTTGGAACAACGAAATGCAAATGGGGGGTTTACATTTTAAGTTCAGTCTTTGTTGACTCAGACCTGTGTAAATCATTTTAGCTCGCTTAGAGGGAAGCAAATGTAAAAAGTGGCTCAGATTACCCCGTTCTCCCCTACTGTAATATCATAGTCCTAATCTGGAATGTTTTGGGCCAAGTGTGTAACAGAACCAGTTCATTTCAACCAGCTGGGTTACCTTAGCTACAGTAAATAATGTGTGAAGCCTACCCGTTAAAAACCAGCAAATCCCCTATCAAATGAAAAATCAACATGCTTGCTTCTCCTTCTTTCTTCTCAACTTCTTCCCCCTTCCCCCTTTTTATTTCCTGCCAGGTCATGTCAGAACCTGCTTCACATCTGGCCTGACAAACACCAGTAAAAGAGGGCCCTTTGTTACGGCTTTGGCAATCCAATAACTCAATTGATATCACTTTGATGAGGGGAGGGGGGAAGCCCAGAGGCTTAGCAGACATTTCCTGAGGGAGGAACAAACAGAATGTCGGAGGGGTAGATGTGAGAAGGGAGGCCGAGATAGGTAAGAGTTCTAACTGAAAGTTAAAGCAATGGATAAATGGATACATTTAGATGTGTGTCATGCTCCAGAAGCCTGAGACTGAACAAAATTAAAAAAGAATGCCTTATAAAATTAAATAAAAGCACTGACTAAAGTGTCTACCTGGAGAGAAAATGAAAAGCAGCAGAGAGGGATAAAAAAGAAGGAGAATGATAGAAAGCAAGTAATTAAAGCTGACAAGGGGACGGGAAGAGTAACTGAAAATAGCTAAACACTCCAAATGCGCCCCTTCTTGTTGCTATAAGTGGGCATAAAGAGGCAGGCCATGGCCTATTCCTGCCAGCCGTCAAAGGTCACCTGTTGAGAGGTGAAGGGTCAAGGGGAACCAGCCCTGCAGCAGTCAAGTGTTTCAAGAGGAGCTTTGTATGATAAAGCCAAGATGGACGGACTGCGAAGCCTGATCAAGAGAATTTCTTAGTGCAACAGTTTTATCGAGAGTCATGAATAATAAAGGAATAAATAAATCAAACACATCCATTCATCGAGTATCAATAGGGTGGAAGGCAGCTCGTAACTTGCAAGCATAGCGGACAGCAGCTGTAGTTAAAATAGAGCAAGAGAATATACTGTGGATTTGAATGAAGAAGCAAATTTACCATCCAAAATTCTAAAGCCATGCCTACAACATAATGTGCTTGCCGGCCCTTGGTAATTTTGTTCAAAATAAACATCCCTTTGCCAATAAATTACAAAATATTCTTCTTCAGAGATATGAAGCTACAAGGTGGACAAGTATTTTGCAAATGATTAAATTAATATATTTAAATCCACTGAAGAGAATGTAGTTCTTGTACGTAAAAACAACTGAGATACACGGTGTTCATGTTAACATATTTAACATACTATATATTTATGTAGACCAAATGTTCACAATCATTGCTAACACTTCAACTGCTCTTTATAGCTGTGTTTCCGACATCCTCTTATGTCCATGCATGATTTATGCCTTACACATTGTATGCATGTTTGCAGCAGATGTTTAACGCTTGACTGTGCAAAGGTATTAGTCTTGTCCGTTATGCTTTGCAGTGAAGGCATTAAAAAGGTGCAAGTCCTTGGTAATCCCTGCTGTGTGCAGTCATGTCATCTCCTATCACAACTTGACCTGCCTGGCCCTGAAGGCCTATTGTTGGGCCACAAAAATACTGGAGCCCAATAAACCCTCAGCTGCTGCTCCAGGGCCCAGAGTTCACTGAAAACACATTACTCCTCCTCTCATCTACCTGATTTTACTTAAAGCTCCCATATTATACACTTTTCGGTTCTATTATACACCATATTATATGGTCTTAGTGGTCCCTAATAAGTTTTTCTTCAATTGTTTGCTGAAAAAAACTTTCAGATAATTAAGTACGGGTCCCCAGTGTAACTGGGGATCCGTAATTATTACTCTCCACCATACTTATTCTTCTGACTTCTGACTTCTGACTTCTTATTCTGCCTCACATTTTCTAGCTGCTTCTCCTCCCACACCGTTACACGCAGACATGCAAAAATTTCGCACAACGTGCGTCCCCACCCCGCGGGGTGTGCTATTATACAGTTTTTTGAATTTCCGCTAGGGGGCGCTGTAATGAAGTCCCGACTGAACGAACTTTGAGAGGCCACGCCCCGCACGCCGTAACTCCGATTGACTTGAAATTTCTCACACAGGTGTATGTTAGGGTGCTCTACAAAAAAGCCTCTGGGACCATAAAAATTCTTCTGGGAATATTTCCCGCTAATTAGCATAAACTGAAAAACAGCGTGTTATCCACAACTTTCTGCAATTTGACTGTATCGACACCAAATTTCTCGTGAAGCCCCGGGGGACTACAATAAACATACCCGTAAAAGATTAGTTGGACAACTTGAAAAACATGGCCGCCATTGACCAAAAAGTTTACGCAGGGGCGGGGCTTAATAACACGTTGGCCATAACTCCTTAACCGTAGGTCCTATCATCATCAAACTTGCTGGGTATGTGCAGAAGTCATGTGGTAGCATGTCCCATCGAAGCTTATCGCGATTAACCCATAGGGGGCGCCACAAATGGGCGGGGCATAATAACACGTTGGCCCTAACTCCTTAACCATAGGTCCTATCATCATCAAACTTGCTGGGTATGTGCAGAAGTCATGTGGTAGCATGTCCTTCTAAGCTTATCGAGATTAACCCATAGGGGGCGCCACAAATGGGCGGGGCTTAATAACACGTTGGCCATAACTCCTTAACCATAGGTCCTATCATCATCAAACTTGCTGGGTATGTGCAGAAGTCATGTGGTAGCATGTCTCTTGAAGCTTATCGCGATTAACCCGTAGGGGGCGCCACAGGGGCGGGGCCTATCCACAAATTGGCCATAACTCCTTAACCATAGGTCCTATCATCATCAAACTTGCTGGGTGTGTGCAGAAGTCATGTGGTAGCATGTCCCTCGAAGCTTATCGCGATTAACCCATAGGGGGCGCCACAAAAGTCACCCGACTCCGATTGACTTGAAATTGATTACACATGTACAGCTCATGGTGCTCTACAATTTCGCTCCGAGGAATTTTTTTTTAATTTCCGCTAGGGGGCGCTGTTCTTAATCCCTGACTGAAGAAAGTTTGAGAGGCCACGCCCCGCACACCGTAAGTCTGATTGACTTGAAATTTCTCACACTGGTGTATTTTAGGGCGCTCTACAAAAAAGCCTCTCGGACCATAACAGTCAACCTGGAAATACTTTCGGCTAATTAGCATAAACTGAAAAACAGGGTTTTATCCACAACTTTTTTAAGTGTTACTCTATCAACGCCAAATGTCTCACGAAGTCCCGGGGGACTATGACGCACGTCTCCGAAAAATATTAGTAGGGTAGCTTGGAAAAAATGGCCGCCCTTGACTAAAACGTTTACGCAGGGGCGGGCCTTAATAACACGTTGGCCGTAACTCATTGACCGTAGGTCCTATCGTCGTGAAACTCGCAGGATACGTGCGGAAGACATGCGGTAGCGTGTCCCTCTAAGCTCGTCGAGGTTAACCCACAGGGGGCGCCACGAATGCCAAAACCGTCATTCGCCGACGCAATGTTTGCCGGGCCACGCCCCTTTCCCCCCGACTCCGACCGACTCGTCGTTTGTCGGACGCGCGCGGCTCGCGTCGGTCTACGGTAAAGCCTCTGGGACCGCGGGGGTTGGCCGTGATTTTTTTCCTTCCCCGATTCGCGCGGGGGCGGCCCGTACTTTCCAAATCTCCGCGGGATTTCTAGTTTATTGTACTATGCTGATGTTCAGCTAATCTCACAATGGCCTATTTTTTTAAAAAGAGCTGCAGCTCCCCTTGTAAATATACAATCTTTGAGCTCCCCCTGCCCCCTGTCCGGAAGCGAAGCCAGATACGCCTCGCCCTCTGTCTGTTTGTAAACAATGATGACGTATAGCCTGTTAGCACAGTTAGGTTTAGCCTACCCATGAGAAGAACCAAGTCTAGTGCTAGTAACGCACTTTGAACAGTTTGACATGACCTATCCTTGTCTACATGAAAGACTATGTTCATACAGATGCACTGACAGCCACACGCTAATAGAAACGGCATGTTCACAATAAAAATGCTGCAAAAGATGGTGGCTACTGCGAAGCTAGCTCGGGAGCTAGCTGCTAACAATACCACTAAAATCAGTGAAAAAATTATCTTCAAAGTCAGACTTCTTCAGTATACCTTCCAATCCTTTGTCCTATTAAAAACAAGGCATTTCCAGACTGGTGTGGGGAATAGAAATATGTTTTTTATGAGCAAAAGCTGAATGCTTGTCCTGAAGCTAGCTCGGGAGCTAGCTGCTAACAATACCACTAAAATCAGTGAAAAAATTATCTTCAACGTCAGACTTCTTCAGTATACCTTCCAATCCTTTGTCCTGTTAAAAACGAGGCATTTCCAGACTGGTGTGGGGAATAGAAATATGTTTTTATGAGCAAAAGCTGAATGCTTGTCCCAAAGCTAATAGCTATAGACCAGTCAGGCAAAAATACCAATAAAAACATTTATTTCAGTTTCACTGTTTGAAAAAAAGCACAAGCAGCTTCCTATCCGTTGTGTTATTAAACGAGGCTGCTGTGGTTAAGATAAATTAGTGGATTATGCAACATTCATCATGTTTTGCCGTACTACAGGCATCTTGTCGCTTAGCAACAAGCAAACAACATGGGGGTGAAGAAATATTTTTCGAGAGGATCTCGGGGCCGTGGACCAATAAGAAATAGGGGGGTGGACTGCACAGTGGAAGCTTCTGGCTTTCCAGTTTTTGACGTCAGAAACGGGGAGAATTCTGACTGGAGTATATTGGGTGGAGAGGTGGAGGGTTTCAGAAAAGGGGAGAGTGAGAAAAGGAGAGAGCTTTCTTTTTTTGATACTTTGGCAGTCTGTAGGCACACCGTAGACCCATAATTATGTTCAAAAACATCGGAAAAGTGCATTTGCACAATATGGGAGCTTTAATGCTGACTCGACTGCACTGTCTTTCTTTCAGTTATGTTGTTCTGGTTTGACTCTAGTATAGAATAGAATTCTAGAGTAACAGAATTTACGGATCTATTTTATTTCAGTTTTTTTTTTTTGCTCTTGCTCCGTTTTGTTGCTGCTTCTTGAAAAATTGCAAATGTTTAGCAAATGATGCATTGTTAAAGTCACTTTCCTTCTTTTCCTATTAAATCCCAAAATGTTTTATTTTTTTTAGCTATTATAATAATTTCAACCAGAGATCTCAGGTGGTCTTGTGTTGCTTGGTTTAAATACTTTTTTGTTCAACTTCCTACTCTGCTTCAGAGAACATGGAAGTCATTAAGGGCCATGGGTAAGAGAAGACCTTTGGGTTCCATGGGCAAATGAATAGCAATTAAAGCAAATTCAATTAAACATGGTATTGTATTTCAGACAGGAAAAGAGCCTTCCACAGCTTTATCCAGTGGTTTTTCTCATGAGAATTGGGAACATGATATCTCAACCAGTGTGGGAAGACATTTTGGAGTACAAAGTGAACCTGTACTGTCTTAATTTGGTTCATCTTTTTAGTGGTTAATTTACCCTAAAAGCAGCGATGTAAACACTTGAACATTAGTGTTCAGTCTTTTCCTGTTTAATCTCAAAGGTAAACTACTTATACTGAAATACATTTTGCTAAACAATTCTATTGTTCCAAGTCCAAATTGATTGTCACGTCTTTTCAGAGCAAGTCTTCACAAGGGAATCGCCAGAATGTCTTTCACCTCTGAATGTTGACCATTGAATTGCATTAACCTATGTAAATAGTATTTCATCCTTGGCTTAAATCAAGTTGTGTAAATTCATCGGTCTAAATGACTAGAAATGCTAACTTCTTGGCTATGTTTGAGTTCCCAGAATTAACTAGGTGAATACTTAATTGTGAGGACTGGGGGGAGGGTTAGGGACACAGGTGCGGACCAAAGGGTGTCTTAAAGTTATCCCCGGAGGGATAACCACTAAATCGCTAACGCGAAGAAGGGGAGGGGGAGAAAACAAAAAGCACAAGGCTAGAAAGGGCCACACAGGCTACCTTTTAATATAGAAAAACTAAAGCACAAACTAAACCACCGCTGCCAAGCAGCTGAACGGAAACACACAAGTAAAACAGAAGACTAGAAAAACTTAACACAGAGAGCACTTAGAAACAACCTCTCACTACCTCTGAAGGTGAGATAATGAGCAGCACAGAGCACTGGGATCTCAGGGCATATATCATCTCCTCACACCTGGGTCCAATCAGCCAATCAGTGCCACACACCAGATTGCAGTGAGGGAATCAGTCACCATTCTCACGGAGAACCTTCCGTTTCCTCACAGGACCACCCCTCTAAGGAACGGCACCTGACGTTCCAACAGGACCCCCCACCCACCCCGGGTGGAGGCCTCCCTGGAGGGGCTAGTGGATCGGAACAGACTGGCTGGAGGCGGGAAACATGAAACACGGGGTGAATCCTCATGGACCGAGGAAGCAAGAGGCGAACATTGACGGGGTTTATCCTTCGAATGATCCTGAAGGGACCAACGAAACGTGGCGGCAATTGGCGAGACTCTACCCGCAGTGGGAGATCCCTTGTGGAGAGCCACACCCTCTGACCCACCCGATAGTTTGGGGCTGGGCGGCAATGTTGTTGTGACGTCTTGTTTCGGGTGCAAATTTTGCAAGCTGCCACAAACTCGCTCACATCTCTACCCATCCGGGGCCACCAGAATCTCCGTTTGAGAAAACCAATAGTGCGACGAACACCGGGGTGATTTGTGAGGTGTGTGGAGTGGCCCCACTCAAGCACTTGTGATCGCACTCGTGCCGGAACATACCGACAGCCTTGGGGCCCCCCTCCTGGGTCCGGCTCCTGCTGTTGAGCCCCCTGAACCACTGTGTCAATCTCCCCAGTCAGTGGGGCACAGATGTGGGTAAGGGGCACAATGGGCTCTGGAGAACTGTCACTATCTGAACACTGGAATCGTAGAGATAAGGCATTTAGCCTCTGATTTTTTGAACGTGGACGGCCCTTATGTTTACTAATGACTTCACTAAGTTCAGCGCACTCTGCAGGAACCCCATTTGCAAGAAGAGACACAGAGGGCGAAGAATCAGAGGGAGTCAAGGTCTCAATAACCCCGAGAGTCAGGCGGTCGCTGGGGGAAGCACAGGGAAGGCCTACTGAACTGTGAGATTTTGAGACAGAGGCACTTGTGGCAGGAGGGGGCTCACATCCAACAGGTTGGAGTTGAACCGAGTCTGATTCCATCATGTGAGATGCACAGTTTGGACCCCAGCTCATCACCCTCCCAGTCCTCCAATTGATGTGAGGGTTGTGTTCCTTGAGCCATGGGTTTCCCAGAATGAGGGGTAACTGAGGTGTATCAATAAGAAAAAACTTAATCTCTTCCGTGTGATTGCCAATGCGAATGAAAATCGGGCAGGTGACCCTCTCAACCCTACCCCTACCCAATGGTTGCCCATCCACTGCATTAATTGCGAGTGGACAAGGAAGATCATAAATGGGTAAATTGAGCTTTCGGGCCAGGGTTGAGTCCATAAAACTACCTGCTGCTCCTGAATCAACAAATGCAGAGAAGGTGCGCCAGTGTCCATCCCATAATAACTCAAAGGGCAAAGGGGTGCAACTACTGACCACGGGAGGGGAATTATTACGACTCTGCAAGACCTCCCCAAGGTCTGACACGCCTACCCTGATTCCCTGCTTATTGTGTTTCTGCGTTGAGGGGCACTGGCGAATGAAGTGACCCACACTCCCACAGTATAGACACACGCCACTGCTCATACGCCTCCGTCTTTCCACGGGAGTAAGCCGTGCGTGTCCTATTTGCATGGGTTCCTGATCATCATTGTTAAGGGACCCTTCAGGCAGGGTAGGTCTTTCACAAGGGATGCTAAACTCCTCAGACATCTGGTGGGTGTACGCTTGTTTTCTCTCTCTATTGCGCTCACGAATTCTGTTGTCAATTCTAATAGCCAATGAGATTAAATCCTCAAGTGAATCTGGAACCTCACGGGAAGCGAGCTCATCCTGAACTCTCTCAGACAAGGCATGACTAAACGTGGTCACTAGAGCCTCCCTGTTCCAACCTGACTGCGTAGCTAAGGTCCGGAATTTAATTGAAAATTCTGCAACGCTTGCAGAGCCCTGACGTAACCTAAGGAGGCGTTTGGCTGCTTCGTGGCCACTAACATCGTGGTCGAACACGCGCCTCATCTCCGCCATGAAGAGGGGCGCGTCAGCGCAGACTGGAGTCTGCCTATCCCACAAGGCTGTAGCCCATGAAAGGGCCTTTTCCGAAAGAAGGGATATTATATATGCGACCCGGGCTCGGTCGGTGCTAAACATAGAGGGTCGTAACTCAAAAACTAAACAGCATTGGGTTATAAATCCCTTACACCTCCCTGGATGCCCGTCATAGCGGGCTGGGGTTGCCAGCTTGGTCTCCTGGCCTACAAAAGGGTCATGGGGTGGAACTGGAGGTGCTTGTGCTTGGGTAGGGGTTGGCCCAGGTGGCTGTAAACGGGCCAGTATCTCCCGAAGCATGCAGTCCTGCGAGGCCTGTTGCTCTACAATGGCACGTAGGGTTAGGTCGTGTGAGCCCAACATGGCTCCTTGAGCAGAAATTGCCTGCCTATGGACCTCAAAACTGTCAGCACTAGTGGGGTCCGCTGTGCCCTGCATTGGGCTGCTCATTCTGTGAGGACTGGGGGGAGGGTTAGGGACACAGGTGCGGACCAAAGGGTGTCTTAAAGTTATCCCCGGAGGGATAACCACTAAATCGCTAACGCGAAGAAGGGGAGGGGGAGAAAACAAAAAGCACAAGGCTAGAAAGGGCCACACAGGCTACCTTTTAATATAGAAAAACTAAAGCACAAACTAAACCACCGCTGCCAAGCAGCTGAACGGAAACACACAAGTAAAACAGAAGACTAGAAAAACTTAACACAGAGAGCACTTAGAAACAACCTCTCACTACCTCTGAAGGTGAGATAATGAGCAGCACAGAGCACTGGGATCTCAGGGCATATATCATCTCCTCACACCTGGGTCCAATCAGCCAATCAGTGCCACACACCAGATTGCAGTGAGGGAATCAGTCACCATTCTCACGGAGAACCTTCCGTTTCCTCACACTTAATTTAATTTATACTTTTCCTATTGTCAACATATTCCACAAATAACATTGATCTGCTGTGTACTGTAGCTTCTTAGAAAAGTATACAGGACTAAATATGCTTTTTTAAGGAATATTTTAAATTTTGGATTAATAATATGTTTGATCTGCTAGTATAAACAGCCGCAGATGCATAGATCAACACTAAATAAATGACTTAACTTGTTATAACTTGTTTCCTATTGCACTTATAGCTCTTTGATGTGTTTGACACTTGAGCTCTATGGTACAGTGGAATAAGATATGTCAGACTTTGACAACAAAATAAATTATTGGTGTTTGTGGTCTCTTCATGGGATTGGTTGACAATAAGGAAAATAGAATTTCACCAGCCCTATGCCTTTAATACTCCAGTCTTGTGAATGACGTCAGGCTTGTCTGCCTAAAGACTTAATAGAAGCAAATGCATACAGTCTCAAGATCAAGGGCATAATGTGCAGCCCCTGAAATTCTGGAAATGTTTTAAATATGATGTATGGACCTCCTAAAATACAGTTAAATAAATACAAGGTGATTTATTTAATATATGGGTAATTACTGCTTAATAAATAAATTGTTTATTTTATAAGTGGGAAAAAAATAAACTGAATGGAAACTGCATTTTCCATTTTGCCAGCTTTTCATTTTGACCGCCATTGTTTCGAAGTCATCCCGGCTTGTTGGTTTCGGCCGAGCTGGTGGATACGTGAGTGGAGTTTCCGACACAGAGAGTGTCGCCGCAGAATAGAGGAATCATTCATCATATGGGCCCCAACTAATTTTAAAGCTAAAACATAAGCTTATACAAAGTCTAAAGCTAAATAAGCATTTACAGCTATTGCTGTGCCCTCTGTGTGCTCTTTACTCCTGTGTGCTCTTTACTCCTGTGTGCTCTTATTCCTGCTCTAATGTGTGATGCAACACCGAAATTTCCCCACTGTGGGACGAATAAAGGATATCTTATCTTATCTTAATACAAACCCAAGCGCTTGGTATATTTAGAGAACATTTAAAAAGATTGCACTTCATTCAATGTGAGGTGTGTTATTATTCAAGTGTGTTAACGTTGCCTATATTTCATGTTTAAAGGGTAACTGCATACAATTTAAGTTTACTATTTACATTTAATGTGAAAAGGTTTAAAGGGCTCTTGCTTGTACATTTATTTGCATTTACTATTTTCTTTAAAGGTTTTTATTTGTATTTTTTATTTATTTAGTGCATTGGTACAAATTGAGTTTGAGACTGTGAATGAACAGTTAAGTTGTGCATATTGAAAAGCGAACTAATTAGAGGAAATATTAGAATATAACAAAGAACAAAAAAACAGCATTAGTAAATAAAGTCTGATTTGTTAAACATTCTATACCATTATAGCTCATAGAGTGTGAGTTAAGTAATTCCACAGTGGAGGCACTGCGCTATTATTTCTAAATCATTTAATTTGTTACATACGCCTGTGAATAATATTGTCTACTGGTAACGGGAGATTTAGCCAATTCACCATTCAACTGCTAAGCACTCAGGATCCTGTTGATTAGAACATTTATATAGTAACCTTATTTAATCATATTATACTTCCAGCGCCAGGAAGGGCTTACAATTAAATTAAGCACTTGGTTAATGCAGACACATTTTTGCTTCCTTATAGAAACAGTATAATCATCGACCCTGATAAACAGTCTTTAGGATACATGGTTCAGCCTTTTCATAGGTTATTGTCAAAGTTACTGAAGCAATATAATGGAGATGATGAATTAGGAAATGATGTAGGTGGAGGTAAACTGTAGCTGTCAGTTTAATTATATTTACACATGTCGCCATTGTGTTGCCATAATCAGCAAATAGTTAGTCAACCATCCAATCAGATTTTGCCATCTGTCTTTGTAAAAGAGGAGGTTGGTGTGGATTGATGGTTCAACAACATATCTTTACTTTTACACAGGAGGCTGCTATTCCGTTCCTGTTTCCAACCAACAGTCAATGTCGTATACCAAAAACTTAACAATGTTTTCCCGAACCAATTCAAACCTTAACAGTGTTGTCATGATATTTTCCCACAGTGATTTCCTGCTTATATGGCCCTCAGATCATAAAATGTTTCAATATGACAATGAAGACTGCCCGGCCGAATGACATTCTGTTTTTTAATTTGGAGGACTTGCTGAAGGATTCACTTGGACAGAGTCCAAGATGAGACACCTGGACATAAAACTACAGTTGAGACTGCTTCAAAGTTTACAAATGCGTTCTGGGAAAGGATCATAGATATCTCCCTTATGAATTTGTGCCAAAAGGTTTAGTGCATTCATAAATGATTTTAAACACTTTGAGAGTGTGATCTGTGCCAGAATTTGCTCTTTAAAATGCATCAACGTCCAAAAGACATAAACCATGCTTTTAGTGTGTGCTAGCAGCAGCAGTACACATTCCCTCACTATCTCACATTGGTTCTTATATATTACGCAGGTATGTCAGTGTTTATAGTGGGATATACTGCAGCACAAATGGGTTGCATATGGGATTAATGGCTGTTACACCGTAAATTAGGTACAGTATGTACACAGAAGTATGTACACACACACACTCGCACACACACTGAGTCGGTGGATTTAAGAGTGTTGTAGGCTCCATTTAAAGTATTATCAAGTCCAACAATCTGTACGCTGTTGGATTTCACCCCACTCAGTCTTTCCTCCCCTCTCTTTTTCTCCGCTCGCTCGCTCCATCCATCCACCCCCATCAAGCCCTGACTGTTTTCATTACAACCAGATTGTTCAAATAAATCCAGCCTCTACCCACTACCCTGCCTTCTTTTTATGTCCCGGTATCTTTCTTTTGTCTTGTTGCCCTGCAGCAGACCATGGAGGCAGGTCTTTTAACAAGAAGCACATTTTGGGCCTAACGAGGTTGATGGGCTGTAAAGTTGGGCTTTGTTTTAATTCAAGGAGTCTTTGTGGCTCCAGTCTACATTGTTCAGGTATTGACTCTATACTGACTAGGTTTGTTGGTTCAATCCAATCTACGTATGTATCCTAAACTTTTGACACTTGGAGCAACCATTAACCACATTGAGGACCAGGCTCTGAATTGACACTCTGAAGTGTACCCAGGCCTGAAAATCCATAGTTTGTCTTGCACTATGTCGGACTGCCTTTACTATACAAAACAAATAGTTTAAATAAACAGCTCTTGTTGAATCTGTTGTTTTATGTCTAAACTGAACTGAATGTATTGGTTCAGATGAAATGGTAAACAAATCTGTCGGCTGGGTGTAAAGTAATAGAGAAACTGACAATTACAATAATACCAAATTTACTATAAAGCGAATGATAATTACTGCTATTTTATTAGAGTGTCTGTAATCTGACTGTGAAATGTATGCAACAGTACAAGAACAATCACGTCCATTACATATGCACTGATAATATATAACAGTTCCACAATGCAATGTATCGTGTATAGATATACACAATTGTCATGCAACACAGCTGTCTGCGATGACACAAAATGATGAAAAATAAGTTTAATAGCCGTCTGAAATAAATGGTTTAATTCTGGACCTAGTAACCTCCTTAACACATGCAACTTTTTATCAAAGTTTTCCATCATAGACACCTAAGTTATCTGCCAGATTGTTTGTGGCTCAGTGGTCCACATCCACCAAGTCTGACTGTTCACTTTCGCTCTTGCAGTTTTGAATCCTCCTGCTGACCCATTTATACAAATGAATGGTTCTATTTTTGGTGCCAAACATACTTTTTGCACATTTCAGTGTCTGCAGTCCATAGAAACAGAGTTGGTGTCTTTTTCCCAGTTCATCACAACACATTGCTTGTATCCGTGTCTCTGACAGGTTCAGACAGCATGGCATTGAAATGCATCCTAGCGTTGCATGGATGACTATTATGTTTCTGGGGTAACACATTGTCTGAGACACTGATTTGTCAGTGAGTAAAATATGTTTGGTCTGGTGTGCTTTTCTGCATTCTCATTCCAAATTTAAACAAGACCATTTACAGACTGATTATGTATTATTGTAACATTTCAAAAGAGAGGCTATTTTAAATTCTTTATTTTATTGCTTCAACTCGACAACCTGTCAAATTTAGTGCCAAGTAACATTATGACCGACCATGGGAGGCAGGTGTTGATTCAGTGTCTTTCCTCTGGGTTTATTTGGCAGCAAAACGTGAACCCTGAGAAATAAATTCTTACACATTTCTTTCACTGGCAAGTTGATCCAAGGAGTCAACCAAGGATATTCCAGCAATCACAATCACGCTGCAAGTGGCTCAATTTCAGTTCCCTTGTATATCTCCCAGTGATATTTTTACATTTTATAACGTTCATATTGGCTTTTGTTTACACTACCCACTGTTTTGCTGAATCCTAAAAAAGAAATCTCTTTTCTTACCGCCACAATTAGTATGCCATCCAACGCCACACCCTTTGTAAGTGGTTCTTGTTTTAGCGCACACACAAATCAACCAAACAAAAATGTTTATTCCCTTGTAATTTTCTGTGGAATTCACAATGATGATCGAGAAAAAAACGGCAGCTGAGCCGCAGTGGCTGCTGTCAGTCCCTCAGCTCTTTCAAAGAATTCCCTTCATTTCTCATTAGAAACTGAAAGGTTATAATCTGTTCTGTCAATATGTAATTAGATATTTGTGTTTCTGTATCGAAATTAGAGTGTTCAACTCATAATTCAGTATAGAGTTGTGTTTATGTTTATTCAGGTCTATAGTTTTGAAGCCAGCTTAGCAAATTACTATTTGATCCAAGTTATTGAGAAGGTTTCAAATGATAAGCTCTGCTCTTTTTAACTGTGTCTAAATAACATGGAATCCACACATGCTATACTGACATTCACAGCTTATATTTCACAGCCTACTCTACCCACTGTGCCCCCCTGTTGTTTTAATTGCAATTTCCTTGGGGTAAGATGTAAAAACGCTGAGGCAACAAGAAAAATGCCAATAGCAAAATACCAGCAGGGCCATGTAAAGTCTGTTACTATGAAACTGTTTTTTTGTCATATGTTCCACTGGCATCTGTTCTTGCTATTAGGGTTGAATAAAGAAAATGACCTCCATCCACAAACCATCACATGTAATCATGATGTAGTTGAGGTTAGTACGAATGTGTGTGTGTGACTGTAATGATGTATTGAGAGATGCAGGCTGTGTGTAATCAGCTTCTGTTGTTACTGGAAATCCTTTCTCAGTTTTTGTGTTTAGCTTAGCTCTATGACAACACCCATGCACACGCAGAACTGACTAACAGACCCAAATTCCTCAAATCCACAAGGAGGAGGAAAACTTCAAAAGCCTTCACCAGTGAGCATATGAACATATACAGTACACTGCTCCACCATTATACAACCGTAAGAACGTGAGTTGAATCTTGAAGCCAACAGCATTCTTCTTTAACAATAAGTCTTTTTAATACTGTTGTTTTTCTCAGCATTGCTTTTCTGGCAAAAAAACAGACATACAAAATGCATTGACATCATTGACAAACATAAAACAATGAGAAAATATACTTTTACCCAAACAAACAGAAGGTTCTGTAACAAGCATGTTGAAAATATGTCAAACATTTCCTGCCCCTTTCCCAGTCCAAGGCCATACAGAGTGTCTTCCAGTTGAAATGAAGGGAGGGCAGATATATGAACATTTGTGTCTCTGTTTACACTGGAATATTCACAGAATAAAGAAGTAGTGAAGCCAAAACATGAGGCGCTGATTGTGGGACAGGAGTGTAGTGCATGGACCCAATTATAAAGCAGACAAAGTACTGCAGGAGTGAAAGCAACAAAAAAAACACTAACACAGGTACACACCTGAACAAACAAACTGACAACAGTTAAGCCATTTTTTTTAAACCTGAATAAACTGATTACATTACATTTCATGTTTCTTCCATTTTAGTTTGTTATGGCATATAATACAATGCCGGTAAGGCAAGATAAAGGCCCTTTTGTTCTTGAAATACACATCAGCATGTAATTTGACACTAAGGGATTTCATTAAACTTCTGCACCAATGTTGCTTTTTATCACGCATTATACAATTTATGATTCTCTTAAAAAAAGGAAATATATTGAATAAAGAAAAGTAAAAGTTTTCTGACATTCCCAGAATTGCATTTAACCTGTACATTTCACAGTCTGGTTGGCCGTAAACAAGCAAAACGGTCTCCAAACACACAAGCCAATAATCTTTGTTGACCAAAACACACTGGATGGTTATAGCTGAGGGGGCAGAGAGCCAGCAAGAGGGAAAACAAAATGCTACAGGAGCACACTGTCTAGAGTCTAGACCATATCTCAAAAATGATACGGTCAGGAGCGCCAAGAGGAAACTAGTGTCTAAAACTCACTGACACTCACAGCAAATTGCCTTGAAGCTGTTTGAACCTGCTTTCTTTTCTTGGCATGTTTGTACCGCTTTATAGGACTGGGCCCTGTGGCAAAGGCCACTGTTTTCGGAGCACTGGTGGTAAAAAACTGGCAGTAACTTATCCTTTTGTAGCATTGGCAGACCTGGCACATAGAATAAAGTGTTTAACACTTGACAGTTACATTCACTTGGTGAGTTCTATAGATATGTGTTTGTGAACCTCATACAGAAGCATTCTGGACATAATGCAAAGTTGACTGAGTTTTAATCTAATCTTTAAATTAAAAAAAATGTTTAGTAGTTTAGTGATTGCTGTTGGATTAATTTAGTGTTTGCCTAAAAAACCTAGGCTAGTATCCCTGGAAAGTTGTATCTACAAAAAAATGCAAATATAAAGAATTATATAATTCATATATGCTTAAGCAGGCTTGTTCAAAGGAGAACAATTACTTTCATTCACAGCAATAGCAATACTGAATGGACATTAACAGCAAAAGATGTGAAAAAAAATACAAAAAACACACAACAAAAACCATGATATAACCAAGACAAAACAGTCTTTCTGTCATGGCACAGTCCAATGGAGGCAAAGTCCATTCTCAATGGCTCTTCATTCAGTCCATTTTTCTTTCACAGCAATTTTCTCTCGCATGGAGGTTAAAGCTTTTGGATGTGTGGAGAGTATGATGGTTTGTCTATTGACACTGAAGAATCAAACTTCATTGCAGATCAAAACATGTCAACGGTAAAACATTAGGTTTTTTATGGCAGTGTTTGATGTTCATCAGCCTATTATGAGCTTTCCAATGTATTTTTTCAGTTTTTATGTTATTGCATTTCCTTATGCGACCATCTGTCTTGCGGTAGTTAATGACTGGGATACTGGAAAGGAAAATACATATTTCTTTTCAGTGTTCAAGTTCTTGTAGAATCCATATAGAGCAGTTGGAGTTGCACGAAAACCCATTTTGTACCGGGACGTGTGGTGCATGCATCACACATATGTGTCACTGTTTTACTTCTTCCAAACACTGGGGCACTTTTTTCCATACTGTATCTCCCAAATCCAGCAATAGGATAACAGCTCATACACATAGCTTCTTTTATATAAACAACGATTTATTTAATGAGCCATCAGTTACGGTTGTTTCAATGCATAAAGGCACTTCCGTTTTCAGTCTGCTACTAAGACCCTTCTAGATCCTTCGATTGCACTTAGTTAAGTCACTTGGTTAGGTTTCACCATCATCAAACTCTTTTAGATGACTTGAAATCACACCCTAATCATTGTCCCATGGTGGTTTAGCACATTTCCAATATGGAACCTTTTAGAATTTTGGATATCTAATATTATAATTAAAATTAGATTTTAAAACACTAAGTGAGCCACAGCAGGACCTCACAAGTCTGGATGGGCAAGCCCCTTCCGAGAAAATATTTCAAAGTGTTTGTATTTTAATGCATCTTAGAAATACGATGGCTTTAGGGATGCTAGATTGTTATTTGTTGGGCAGTGTCCTTGCATTAGTGGTACCTCATAGTCCAAACTCCCATTCTGTTGCAAGGATGGAGGTGGCTGAGGAGTGTGACAGCGGTCAATCTCAGGTTTGTGGGGCAGTGTACCATTTTCCCCATTATCCAGACAGGCTTTTATCCCCTCCAGTTCCATGGGATCAGGATCAGAAGGGCCCAACTCAAGCTCCATTCCAGCCTTTGCCTGCCTCCTCTTCCGCACACAGAAGATTGTCCCGGCCACCACAGCCAAACCCAGCACCAGGGCCAGAGCAGCCACGGCGGGGATGAGAGTGTATGTCAGCGGGCTCTGTGTCTTCACCCTGGGCTCTAAGGATGCCAGTGACACCCCTTCGGTGCGAGCCTCTGTACAGGACCCGGTTTCTACTGAGTTGTTGGTTCTAGAGTTGATCCTCTCACCCAGGGGACTGGCACAGACTGAGTAGGTACAGTTGGGTCTCAAACCACGCAAAGTGTACTCGGGGTACGATGCCGGGACACTCAGGATAATGGGGCGGCGGTCAGGTCCAGAGAGGTTACGATAGGTCAACCTGATTCCACGGATATGTGGCCGTGTTTCAATGAAGCGATGCAGGTCAAGAAGGATAGATGTGGAGGTCACCTGCCGAGAGCTGATAGCATCCAGTTCAGAGGGCACCTCGGGTGCAACTATCGAAACTTCTGTTGTTGAAGTTTTTGGTGGCTCTGGAACCTCATCCACATTTTCACAGTAGAGGCCAGAGGTTCCTGAGGGACACAGACAGCTTAGTTGACCCAATGGGTCAAAATTACAAGTGCCCCCATTGAGGCAGATGTTTGGTGGGCAGACGTGTGTCTCGTATTCCCCACTGGTGGAGCTAGGGGAGACTGGGGGTTCTGGTGGATGGGGGTTGCCGTCAGCTTTTGAGGAGACAGTGTCCTCACTGGGTGGAGGAGGAGGAATAGCGTTGGTATGGGTGGTTTCTGGAGATGTGGTGGGCATCGGGGGAAGAGGAGTACTCCCAATAGGGGAGCCAATCAGTACTGTTGTGGTAGATGGACACCCAAAATCTTTGTGCTCCAATGCTGACAGCTTCTTTCCAGCATTAACTAGAGGGAAGTGACATCTGGTTTCCTCAGGCCTACCAAGAGTCACATCATTTTCCTTTAGCCAGATGGGGAACCAGGCCAATGGGCACAAGCAGTTAAATGGGTTCTCAGCTGCTGTCAGGTGAATCAACCTAGGGAAGGTCTGGAAGAAACTCTGGGGAAATCCCTGGAGATTAAGTCCACTGAGATCTAGTTCTTGAAGTCCAGTCAGTTTCTGGAAGTCCTCTACTCTGAGCTCCCCTAATGGGTTCGCGGCAAGGCTTAGCTTGGTCAGCCCCTTGAGGGAGTCCTGCTTTAGGGCCTGAGGCACCTCAGTTAACTGGTTTGTGGAGATGTCAAGTTCATGGAGGTTCCCCAGGGAGGCTATGAGATCCTCATGAACAGAGGTAAGCCCAAGAGAGGCCACCTTAAGGGCTTCCAGGTTGGGAGTCTGAAGGTCTGAGGGTCCCAGTGATGGGATGTCATTGTAGCTGATGTCTAGAAGAAGAAGCCTAGGGAACTGAATGGATGGCAGAGAGGTGAGCTGGTTTCCTTGGAGTTTGAGTTCCAGGAGCATCCCTAAACCTTCAAAAGCATCAATGTGGATGCTCTGAATGCGGTTGGCATGAAGATACAGCCTCTCCAGTTGGACCAACCCAGAAAAACTGTCTTTGGAAATGTGGGTAATTTGGTTAGAGGACAGGTCTAAATTGTTCAGCTTTGACAGCATCTCAAACACACTGTCTGGAATATCTGTCAGCTCATTTTGACTCAGATCTAACATTTCCAACTCCCCCAGGCCTTTGAAGTCATCTTGGGACAAAGTGTCGATTCCGTTCTGGAAAATGTAGAGATTTTGGGTGTTGGTAGGTACACTGGGAACAGTTTTGGAGCGTCGCTGAATGCAGAATATCGAGTTCTGGCCCTGGCAGGAACAGTCTGATGGGCAGTCAGAGGATAAGACCAGACCAGATGAGAGGAGGAAGAGCAGGATGTAAGGCAGCATGGTGACGTCAGGCCTAAAATGCAAAGAAATGAGAGAGGAAATAGTTATTCACCAATTGCTCATTAAGATAGTCAAAAATTATGATGACTGATGAACAAAATTAGGCTTTAAAGTTAACACATAAAAAAGATATTTAATAGGAGTTATAACTGATAACTAATTGTAATTATATAACAAGTCCACTTCTATTTGCTCATAAATAAATGAATGCCGGAAGATTTTTTTCTTTGACTTTTCCATAAAACTCATCCATACACACACATTCAAGTTTGCAAGCTCACATACACATAGCATACTATGATACAATGAATATAAGGGTTAGGGTTTTGCCCAAGCAACAATCCATAGCTTTCACACACACACTTGCATGCATATAAACAAACAGTCACGCTGACTGCTACATCATAGTGATTTTGATGTTTCATATCCTTGCCTAACAGACACCCCAGGGATCAGGACCCACAGGCCGAGGCGACAAGCTAATAAGGCCCACCCAGGGTGACCCTTCCTGGGGTAAGTGAGACCCCCATTCAGCCTCTTCCCTATGTTTATGGCCCAGTCCTAAACCCGTGAAACCTGGTCTGTATTAATGCATCTCGACGCTTGCAGCACCACATGGCTACTACATACAAATATCCCAAAGTAAATATGCAGTGGGTGTGTTGGAGCGTGCACACGCACGCACACACACATACACACACACATACACACTTACTTAAGAAATGTAGGAAATTGGGGTGCAGGAGGGACCGTGGAGGTATATACTGTGTACGTGTAAGAGATATGAAATTGCCACCACATGACTTTGTCTAAAGGTAAAGAGTCAGGATTACAGTACAAGGTTCTCTTAACAAAACTTTCCCGACTCAGCTTTAGCAACAGATTAGTGTCTTTCCGATTTTCCAACTTCTTTGCAGAGTTTTCCATTTCCTGCCCTGGAAGTTCTGTCTACAAATATGCCCAAAAGAATAAAGTCAGCTCCATAAAATGTAAGAGCTAAGTATTCCTCTTACACCCTTGGAAACTCTACAGGGGTACAATGAGTACCATCAGTTAGAATAGGCTGAAATGAAGGTTGCTTTCTATTTTAGACGTAGCGTTTGGTAGAATGAGATGTATATTCATGCTATGTGTATAGAGAGGAGTTCAAGCACTGCTGTGTGGTTAGCACAAAAGATTCAGTATGAACAGATCAAGTCTGAATCAACCTCAGGCCATTTGGAAGATTTTTTTTCAGTTTAAGTTTAATCATGCCTATGATGTTGTAGTAACTGACTTTTTTTGTGCATAGTGGATGATTTCATTCTGTAAACAGCACACATTCTCAATACTTTATACAATGAACCTTGCACATTCTTTGGTCAACATTCTGCACATATTCTGTCCTTTTTATTAAACAAAAAACAAAATAACAGATATATACACACTTCATTTTATATGTTCTATTTCTATTTGACTTTGCAGTAAATGCTTTTTATTTTCTTAACCTCTCCTTGTTTACTGTATGCACCAATATACCAAGGCCAAGTCCTTGTATGTGACAACTTAATTGGCAATACACTGGATTCTGATTGCCTTTACGTGTGTATCAGGCTGTATCTTTGAACTTTTGACTGTTTAAAAATGTTCTGTCATACAATGCAGTGCCTGTTTATTCATACACCATTTTTCTTCCCCCTTTCCTCTAATTTCTCCTTCCCTGTCCCCACTGACCTGGTTTATGTTAATATACTTGTGTCAGTAGCACTCCTGACCTTTCCAAGACTCCTGGGGTGGAAGTTGAGGAGAAACCAAAGACGTTTTATTAAAGTTAGGAGTGCACCTCCGGCCCAATGCCCACATCCCCTTTCTGCCTTCTGTCGCCTCCATTTATCCACTCCTCAAACATATGAGGTCAGAGTCTCTCAGATTGACAGGAATTTCAATTTCCCCTGACCTTTATTAAGTATATGTAGCAGAGTGAGGTAAAAGAAAGGAAGAAGGTGGGGGAAGATGTAAACAGAGCTAAATAACTTGACTACTGACAAAAAGAGCTGTGATATTCTAGAGGCAATCAAGAGCGTCTCATAAAACCCCTAAGCTGTCAAAGTTTACAGCTTGTGTGGCTTCACTGGCACACTTTAGAAAGATCACACCATTAGTATCTTAGTTAAAGAGGCAGACTGAACAATAAGCCAGGGTGCCATGGTCAGTGAAGACTAGTTCTCAGCATGCTTCTTATTATTTTCTTTGAACGTTAAATACAACATAATGACACATTAACAAATGGGTGGCAACAGGCATAAGAATGAGAGGGATTGTGATGGGTTTTGAGTGTGTACGTTAGTCTACATCTCTCTCAATGTGTCCTTTCTTGTTGTAAGTTTATAAATCAGTTCCCAATTACAATTTGGTTCTGGAAGATAGTACTTGTTGGTACAGTGTCTCTTTGTTTGGGCAACGCTCCAAAATGGCGGTACATTTTGTTTTGATAGAAATGGGCATCTACTTCAAAAAAGTTGAAATGTTTTGCCTCAAATTGCTGAAATAATAATCTATAAACATACTTCTATAACAAGCAGATCTAGATGTATTATAAAATCTTCTTTCTCACGTTCCACTACAATTCCTTACTAGATGCAACTACACCAAATAGTACTTAGCCTATCAAATGTTGCCGTTTCGAGCATTCTAGTGTTCATTTGAAAGTGTCAGATATCACAATAAGTCACCAAACCACTCTGACACATCAGCCGGAAGAGCTGTCATCAAGACATAAAGTTCAAGCAAATAACAATGCACACGTGAACACACACTGAAGATGTCTTCAAAGATGACAAAGTATTACTGCTATGACAAGCATAGGCTTTTTCTTTTGTTTGGGGTACATTTTTCAGTGTAAAGACGCTCTGCTCGGGAATTCGGATCTTACTTTGTGTGCAATCACTCAAGGTTTAAAAAAACAGTCACATGGTTAATGGGAGCTGCACGTCATTCCTCTCCGGTTGCTGCTGCTTGCACACTGGCTAAACAATACATTTGATGAGAGAGAAGAAGATGAATATAACGAAAGAATAATTGTGAGAAAGAAGAAGAGAGAGTAAGGCTGTGATTGTGACAATTCTTACAGGTTTACATCTCAATATTAAAACAGGTTTTTCACTACAACTCTGGAAGCATTCTCAATAAACACAAAATTCCAACTAAGTAGTAAGTAAATGATTACTTGTACTTCAGGTAAACTTTCCTGACAGAATATGTCAGCTGCAGACCCCTTTACATGTCTAAGTAGGGGAAACACACTTGCCGGGTGGTAAGGTAGAAACACCTTCAACAGCGATGATAAGGATTTAATCCTCTAGGACAGCAAGTTTCTGACATGCTGAAGAATCCTTGTTTAAGAAACTGGATCCCTTCACACTGCTGCTCTGAACCTGACCTCTGACCTCTGACCTCTGTGTGTATAGGGGTGAGACACAACACAGGTTTCTTTCCAAGGTCAGAAAGTATCTTTGGGTTTCAGGGAATTCTAGGTTGCGTTCCGAATCGCATACTCTTTCTTTTTTCTATTCTACATACTACATCCGACGATAAAAATAATCTAGTTAGGATGCAGTAGGCATACTATTGGGACATACTTTACTCTCTTATTTCATCATAACATTGCGCCTTGATCTTGCCTCTGGCTTTCATATCCATCGCATCCCCGTTTGTTTTCATATGGAGGCTTCGTCGATGTGACGTCACTTCACGCGCGCACTGGATTGTGGGTCAGAATCGCCCAAATAGGATGCAGTTTTCAACACTGACAATCTTGGCCGCATGAAGTAGGATATCCGGGTACTTCTAACCATCCTAAATCTGGCTACAAGAATCGGGACATCCTAAATCTTTTTTCTACATACTATATAGTACAAAGTATGCGATTCGGAACGCAACCCTAGTGCTGCTGATGTAGTCTTCTTCCAGCACCTGCCATTGTCAATGTAAGGCCATCGGGGCATTGCTTTTTTTTTTTCCTTTTTTTTCTCTACTATTCAAATTGCTGGTGGAAACATTTACTGAGATGCATTTGTCTTTTGAAATATTTTCTTTAATGCCAAGTACTTGAAGTTTCCTCAAGTATTGCCTTGCACCCCCCCCCCCCCCCCCCCCCCCCCTCCCCTCCCTAACAATACCTAGTGAAGCCAGAGAGAAGTTTTCCATATTGGGCACAGTGCAGTTCCTAACTAGCTGCCTTTTTCAAGAACTTTTCTCTCTTTACATCTTGGCCTGCTTTCCTTGTTGAGTGGATGCCACAACATTGAGTGGATGCCACAACATTGAGTGGATGCCCGCATCACACCACCAATAATCTGCCAAGTGCTATATAAACCATAGCAGTCTAGATGGGGAGCAGTTTCTTCCTGCATTAAAATACAGTCAGCAGTGCATAACATCAGTTGCAAACCAGTTCTTTTTGCTCTTTCATTAAGTCATGATTAAATGTGACAGAGTATTTTGCTGCCAAGACGTGGCACGCACTATATCCTCAGCTATTTGTACGAGTGCAGATAAGGCCGCATGATGAAAGAGAAACACTGCTGTCAAAGTGACACAGAGCAGGTCAACACGCACGCAAGACCTGCACAGCACAGCACAGCACACAGCCACACGTAACTGTGCGCTCACACTCACACACACATTCTTGCACATGTTCACACCAGCAGACACACACATACACACAAAGTCTACAACACAGCTGGATTCTGTTACCCACAATGCACTGCAGCCACCTCTCACAGAATGAAACCGCATGAAACGCTGTCCTCCCCTGCGATAAGACAAAGGTATACAGAGGGAGAAGAGAGGGAGGGAGCATAGTAGACGATGAGTGTGAGGTAAACTGTGAGGAAGAAGCACACGACAGAGGGAAAGAGAAATGTGGTGTCTTAAAAGCTGGTAGCTGACAACTGCCTCAATTTATCTAAAGTCTGAAGTAAACAAAGTCTGACTCCTTTAGACTTTAAGTGCATGACAAAAACCAGACAGGGTTATATATTCTCTTAAACTGAGGTTAGACGTACAAAATCAGATTAAAGCACAGCTACTGTTGTAATGGTACGGTTATCACTTTTCCCCACAGCTCTTAGTCCAATTAAGACTGCATACTCATGGTACTTTGGACTAAAGTGTTCAACAGGTTGTAGATGTAAAATATTAACTTGCATTATTTCTGTCCAAGGTGTAACCCACTGAGTGAAATCGCTTTTTTAAAGACACCAAAATCACAAAAAATTAAGGTAAAATTAACTAATACAGATTCAAAGTATTACCCCTCTAAGAAAAGAGGTGAGGAAAGATTTGGATGGATGTTGGGAGTGGTAATGGAAGCAGGAGTTGAAGCAGTATAGTGGGGATGAAGGTACAGAGAAGTAGAGAGGGGATCATAAATTGTGTTAGAAAGCTGGTCTACTGGGAGATTACTTCATTTTAATGGAGAGAAAAAAGTTGACGTGAGTTAGTGGTACAAACCTTACCTCAACTCCCACACCCCCGAAACTCCCCAGAGTGGAATATCACGTTACCTCACGGCTGAGAGCTTACCAGTAAAATCAGTTTAACGGCTTGAATCTTTCCAAAACTCTTGGCCCCAAAAGCCATTGTGTAAGCAGAAAATGTATTTATAATGTTTGTGTCTGCACATGCAAAAATTAGCATGTGAGGAATGGATATATAACATACATTAATCCTCAACACACACACACAAAATCCCAGTCTCAGATGTTGCTTTAACGCTTATTGTTTTATATGATGCCAATCCATCAAACCTTTTCCGACACTGGCTTTGTGATACTGAAACAAATTATGCACAGAATGCTAGCATTTGCTATTTTAGAACAAAACACGAGTACAAATGGGACTCGTAGGAATTCCTTTATTATTGCAGGTATTTGCTCATACACCAGAGCACCAGATGAAAATAACTGTTTTACTGAGGTTGAAGCTGAATGGAAACTGAATAGAAAAAACAAAAATGTGAACCTCATAGTGGCAGTATAGAAGAAAATTGGGAGCATCATCAGGGTCATAACTAAGGATATACTATCTGCTGTATTTTTACAATATAGTGCCATCCATGAAATGGTTGCTGAGATTTTTCACTGAATAAGAAAATATTGGCCAAAGTAATCAAAATATTACTATAGTACATGTGTGTAATCACATGGAGTGTTCTCATTTAAATGAATGAGTAAACTGCACCTTTTACACAGTGTGATTGTTGTGGCTGATTGCTTGTTGTTATCAGGTCCTGTGGTTCAATTTGATTCTTTATACAGCACATACCTGCCAATGGTGTAATGTAATGTGAATCCATACAGCAACTCAGACATTTTGGGTGCTATCCCTGCAACTTTTGCTAAACACTTGGCATCCGTCAAGCAGTCTAGATGTAGAATACATGAAACACAAGTGTTAATGATGCCACAGGAAGAAATATCCTACAATGCCATTTCTGTTGGTCTTTGCTTGCATGTTTTGATCCAATAATCCAAAAACAGTTAAGTTTTATGATGTGAACTAAACGGAGACTGCCAGACATCATCAGCAACGTATTCATCTTCTATGTAGCCATTAACACCTGCATGGTGACAACTGGTGTCTAGACTTGGCAGTGACAACTGTGTTTAGTCTATATTAGTATGAAGAGAGACGCACAGGGACCGTGTGAAGCTAATCGAAAACAAAACAACACATAACCAAAAAACAAGTAGATTTCTTTTACTTAATATAATTTAAATAATTCAGAATGAGCTGTGTTTAGGCATTTCTATTGCATTCACTCTTGGTCACAGCAGACAACAATGCCATATCACCTCTGGACTATCAATAGCAGACCATACCGAGTATCAGCGTAAAGTCTCAATTATATAGACAATATTTGAATTGTATTTTTTCTCAAACTGCATCGAAAGCTCAATCTCATGTTATTTTCCGTGTTTACATAAATACACACACACACACACACACACACACACACTGAGCATGACCACTCATCCGTGGAGAATTAATTACACGGTGTGTGACAACTCATCTTCACATATTTGACACTACAGTTTACCTCCCTCTTCAAGCATTCATCAGTTGGCTCTTTCCATACCTGGTAAATTTCTCTTCTTCTCTAATCGTCCTTCTTCCTCAGTGCCTTTTCATAACTTTGTCCAGTGACCTTGACTGTGGTCCCTCTCACCCTGTCTCTGCTCGCTCCCTGCTTTTGTTGCATTAACAGGAATAACTGGCCGCTTGCTGAATAGACAACTTCTTTGTTGTAGCCAGAGGTAGCTTCACATACAGTACAAAGCTTATTTGGCCTTCATGTTGAGGCCAGAGGTCAGGGTAGGGATCTAGTGTCTACTTCAAGAATGCTACAACCAAGTGTTTGTCCGTTGTTAAAACAGCTTGACCTCAAGGCTGAGACGTAGTACAGTGTAAGTAAGAGCCAATTCAACTAATGGTTGGAGCAAAAGAGCAATCGGCAGGCAGGATTGTGGTTAAAGTAATGAAGCATCAGCAGGGTAACCACTGCTTGACCCGGTTGACTCAAGTAGTTACAGTATTGTTTGGGAAACATCTTATGAAATGACATGATTGCACCAAACAATGTGGATTACAGGTTAATAATCCATCATCGTTTGACATCTCAGTTATTTTGGCATATGTGTCCGCCTTAGAGACGCCTGGGTGTGTATGCATCTGACTCAGGTATGGCAGAGATGCCAGCTATTCTGCCGCTGCTATGATGGAAATGCAAAGCGACATTTAGGTGTGCTGTTGCTGCTTGTCAGACCTAGTTCTCTTCTTTGGGTTTGGGATACATTGCTGTAAGGGGATCAGCCCCTTTCCCTGTAAAATACTAGATCCTGCCTGTTTAAAACAGCAGTGTTTAGCTTGAGGAGGTAGTGGGCAAAAGCCAACAGACCGATTTTTTTTCACTACCTGATGTTGGTGTGTGTGTGTGTGTGCGTGCGTGCGTGCGTGCGTGTGTGTGTGTGTGTGTGTGTGTGTGTGTGTGTGTGTGTGTGTGTGTTAGGGTTATTGGCAGTGCTAAGAGCCCAAAGCACAATGCACAACATGTGGAACAGTAAAGAATAGATTTGATGTTAAAAACAAATACTTGGGGCTGCATCAATCAACTCATGCCAGCCTATACACAGCCGGTGTATAGAGCTGGACCAGTTACCGGTATATCTGTATATCTGTTCCGCAGATACGTGACAAACGCATATGAAACGCCACCTGTGTCGACTTGCCATAAGGGTTGGTTTTAGTAAAGGTTGAACGGCTAGGAAATGCATTATGCCATTAAAGTTCTTCACAAGTAGAGAAATACACACACGTGGTGTACATAGATGCTGCCAATTATGCCAGCAAATCATTTAGACAGTAGCAGATCGAGGAGATATGCGCATCATCCAAAATGAGACATTTTAAATGTGAGCACCAATTTTTTTTAATACTAGGCCAAAATATGTTGTAGGGTATTTTTCTCTATTAGATATTTAACCCTTTATATATGTCTGATATTCCAACTGTAAATACACAGTCTGCAAAAAAAACAGGGCTGGCAGCTGAAATATTTTTAATTGACTTAGCCATCAACAGACCTTACTCAAAGCAAATATTTTGGTTCATTAGACAGGTGTAACTTATATCGCTCATAATTGTAAAACTTTGTAAAACTATTTTTAAGGTTATTAATTACGAATGTGTTCACTGTTATAAAAGTCTATCGAACACAACCAAGCATTTGTGGTGTTTCACTTATATCACTTAAAGCTCCCATATTATACACTTTTCGGTTCTATTATACACCATATTATATGGTCTTAGTGGTCCCTAATAAGTTTTTCTTTAATTGTTTGCTGAAAAAAACTTTCAGATAATTTATTGTACTATGCTGATGTTCAGCTAATCTCACAATGGCCTATTTTTTAAAAAGAGCTGCAGCTCCCCTCGTAAATATACAATCTTTGAGCTGCCCCCGCCCCCTGTCCGGAAGCGAAGCCAGATACGCCTCGCCCTCTGTCTGTTTGTAAACAATGATGACGTATTTGCTGGGCCTGTTAGCGCAGTTAGCCTACCCATGAGAAGAACCAAGTCTAGTGCTAGTAACGCACTTTGAACAGTTTGACATGACCTATCCTTGTCTACATGAAAGACTATGGAATACAGATGCACTGACTTGCCGTTTCCAAGCTAATGGAAACGGCATGTTCACAATAACAATGCTGCAAAAGATGGTGGCTACTGCGAAGCTAGCTCGGGAGCTACCGGCTAAAAATACCACTAAAATCGGTGAAAAAATGATCTTCAAAGTTGACTTCTACACTATTAACTTCCAATCCTTTGTCCTGTTAAAAACGAGGCATTTCCAGACTGGTGTGGGGGATAGAAATATGTTTGTATGACCAAAAGCTGAATGCTTGTCCCAAAGCTAATAGCTATACACCAGTCAGGCAAAAATACCAATAAAAACATTTCTTTCAGTTTCACTGTTTGAAAAAACCCACAAGTAGCTTCCTATCCGTTGTGTTATTAAAAACGAGGCATAGACTGCCGTGGTTAAGATAAATGAGTGGATTATGCAACATTCACCATGCTTTTCTGTACTACAGGCATCTTGTCGCTTAGCAACAAGCAAACAACACGGGGATGAAGGAATATTTTTTGAGAGGATCTCGGGGCCGTGGACCAATAAGAAATAGGGGTGTGGGCTGCACAGTAGAAGCTTCTGGCTTTCCAGTTTTTGACGTCAGAAACGGGGAGAATTCTGACTGGAGTATATTGAGGGGGAGGGGTGGGGGTTTCAGAAAGGAGGAGAGTGAGAAAAGGAGAGATAGTTATTTTTTTTTATATTTTGGCAGTCTCTAGGCACACCGTGGACCCATGGATATGTTAGAACACATTTAAAAAGTGCATTTAGCATAATATGGGTCCTTTAATCTCTGTTCCTTCAGAGTACCCTGAGGGTAAATTGGTGTTGGAGGGGCGAAACAACTGCAACAGTAATTGTGTAGATTAAGGGGATTTCTAATGAAGGTACGTTACATTTAAGCATTAGACTAACACTCACCTAGTTGATTTGCATCAACCTTTTTATTCATGCTTTGCCATCAGAAGGTTATGTAACTAATCTTTAACTAACACTTCCCGCTGTTACTCTGCTGATTTATTCCAGTCAATTTAATTTGCTGCCTTGTGTGCAAAGCTTTTTGTTGATTTCATATGTTTAACTGATTTGCCTAAAAATGTCAATGTATACATTTAAAATTCCCAGGGGTACAGAGCCTTTTTCAACACGTATAACATTTGCTATTGCATATATATCCAATTAAAATGTTTTTGACTGAAAGATTGTTTTGTTTAAAGTTTTACGACTAGTAACCATGTTGCATGCACACCTCGTAAAATTATTCTCGTGGTTTGAAACCTCCCTTTCCAACACATACTTTTGGTTGTCTTCTTAATATCCTCCTTTGTTGCCACATTAATTAATTTAACTGCTAATGTCAACTTTCAGCCAAACAGTTGTAGCATACATGTGACGTGTTTGAAGTGTTGCTACACAGGATACAAGTAGTACCCGCTTATCCAAACATTCCCCTACAGCACTACTAAAAAACTGGGGGCATTTAATACAAGTTTCCCACACTCACATTTAACAAAGCAGTGATGCAACTTTTCCTCTATCAGTGGGGAGCTCTCACTATGTAATACTGGATAAGTTAATTTACACAGTTGTTTGTTTTACTATATTATTAATTAATCGGAAGCATTACATTAGTACAGACTTTTTTCTATTCAAATCAGAATTGTTTTTAATAAATGCATGCTGTTGTACATACTGTACAAAAAAGTCGCCTAACTTTTAATTGTCGCATAGAGCCAGTAGAGTGTATGAGAGAGGAGAATAGAGAGTGGAAACGTACATCCAACTCATTTGCACTAGAAGAGGAATACACCAACATAGTTTGATATTTATTTGTGCGCACCCTGATGCAGGATGTCTTTTGGTGACACCGGTTTTTCCACCTAGGTAAAGCATGAATGCCATCGCAGAGGTGTCACGAGCGGAGTTAGGCTTTTTGTGGTAACAACCAATGCAACGACTACAAAAGAGTCAAGCATGTAAAAGGTTGTGCGTGTGTGTCTTCACATTCCATTGGCTGTGAGCCCATGTCTGTCAACAGTTGAAAATAAACATGTCACCTGTGTGCTCACCTTCACTTAGGTGTGCCAGCGGGCAACTATGGAAACAACACTGTCAAACATGTCGACACCGTTCTTGTCCTTACCTTCTTACTGTTGGTACAAATTAGTTTTTTATCCTCCTGACCAGCTTTACAAATCCCCCAGTTCCTTAACCGTCTTCTCAGTGACATTTTAAAAGTATCTACAGTAGAGAACAGAGACTTACACAAATTCTGACATGTATAGACAAAAGACGTCTTCACACAATGTGTTTTTAAGAATCACAATGATCACACATACATTTACAATGCATCAGTTTGAGCGGATTCTTTTCTAGAATTAAAGTCTTGAAGCTACAATAAGGAAACTGAACACCTCCTCCCTCTTGGATCTGTTGGTTCCTGCCCTGCCATCACTTGTTGCTGATACTAATGAGCTGTTTACATCTGGAAACGGCATATAGCCTAAAGCTGAGATTCCGGCAGAAGCCACAGAAGCAGGAAATGTTTTTCAGAAAAGGCCGTTCACTGAGGTTTTTTTTGCCCTTGTTTGCCATGCAATTAACTTTCCTGTTCTTTAGTTTCTTCATGCATCGTTGTTGCACGTTGCAGTCTAAAAGCCAAACTCTCTTTCACTTCATTCAAATGCTTTTCATTCCCTTTTCTACTTCCTCCGTTTGTCCATCCACCATCCACCATCCACCATCCGTCCTCCCACCTCCAGGGCTGATTAGTGACTGATGATCACCTGCGGGACTCTCATTAGATAGGGGCCCCTTCATGCTTGTTAAACCCAGCTGTCAGGCAGAAAAGTGTGGCCCCTGGCAGGGTACAGGTTGGGCTGGACTCTGGGGGTACAAGTACGGATCATACACGCCTTCTCTCCAGTTTGTACAAGTCCAGACAGATTCTGTAGCATTGCAGCTTATCTGCACTTCAACAAAAATTACACTGTTTCTAATTCTGAATGATCTCTTTAGAACAATAATGCCAAAGACCAAAATACTGACATAACAAAATAAAGTATACTGCACTCATCTTACTTTCAGTGGGGTTACTTCAAGAATGCAAAATAGTCACCATATTGCTTTGAATTATTTAAGGGCTTTATTCATACATTATTTGCAACTATTATCTCTTAATTAACAATACAAACCAGTTAAACCACACACACACACACACACACACCTATACCAACAGTCCCCTGCTGCTGGATCACCTCATTAACCCAGTGTTCGGTCAGGAAGTGTGGACAGATTTACTGCTGAGAGCCTTCTTCAAGAACTGCCAGTTGGCAAACACATACCTATAATTTGATTATAATTGGCAAATGGGTTCACCTTAAGAGCGATTTATTTATATGAAGCACAAACTGTTAATGTGTTTGCATGGCAATGTATCCCGATGTGCAAAGTTGTGTGTGGGATGTTTACTTTGTCACTTATCTATTTACTTAAACTCCTGACATATCCTTTAAAGTAAACACACACACACACACACACACACACACACACACACACACACACACACACACACACACACACACACACACACACACACACACACACACACACACACACACACACACACACACACACACACACACACACACACACACACACACACACACACACACACACACACACACACACACACACACACACACACACACACACACACACACACACACACACGCGTTCTTGTCTCTGCGTGAAGGGGAATCAATTAGTGCAATCTTAACTGTGTGTGTGTTTGTTTGGCTCGGATAAGCCAGTGACCTCGGCTAGTTCATGACCCAGAAACAATGGCTGCATTTTACACAGGAACAGAACATCAGATTTTTTTACTCTTTGCGCTGCTGTTCAAACCCATGCCTGGACGTCTGCTAAGTCAAGTTTACAAGACCAGACCTGATCCTCGACATTATTTTCACAGTGTGAAAGTGGCTACAGACACACGTAAAATGAGTTATGGGAGGGCGACTCGGCTGATAAACATGTCATGTCTGAGAAGGAAAACATGGAGCTAATTTTAAATTGGACAAAGTTCATCCTGTGCTATTTTAGGAGCATGTCACTGCCAGAAAATCAGTTTTATACACTGCAAGCAAATACTGTATGTAAAGTTGCACTTCCTACCTTTGCTAAACTGTTAGTAACTTTTTAAAACCATCGCAAACATAAGGGGAAAAAAGCTAAAAGCACAGTTTATGATATATGTGAACTCACAAAGCAGCATGGGTTCAGATATCTGTTGACATTACACACACACACTGCTTATCTCCTCACCAGACCAATAATTAAAACAGAAACCAGGCTCTTTCTCAGTTTGCACTCGCCACACTATGAGCAGTAACAAGCACCCAACTTGTGAGCATTCACCTTAAAAATTTGACATCTCATTCAAAGTGATTGTGAGCCTAATGTCCTGTGTAAGATTGCAACTGTGCTGATGCAGGAAAAGCAGCTCGAATTACCCCACAAGTGATTCAGTTGCATAGGGTCAAATGTCGCGTTGACACTCTGTCTTGCTCCCTCTGTTTGTTTTTGTTTGGGGTGGGACAGTTTGTTTTTATTATTATTATTTTTGAACTTTAAGTCAAATTTGGGTTTATCAAAGAACAGAAGGACATAATTGTTGGATGTTGGACTATTGGGTGGACCCCACGCATTGTGGACACCAAATCGTCTACCCTCGCTTTGCGCATCGATGCATAGCCTTGCAGTCTTTCTAAACACACTCTAAATAAAGGCTGTAGACAGCCAATTTTAGTTGGGGGCAATTGTAAAACGGTGAATGCAAAATTGGACAACAAATTCAATGACAGTGTTAGGCAAAAATTAGATTCCTTTCACAAGAGCTAGAACAATACTGTAAAATAAGTAGGTACAGTGATTAGGAAACATATAGATTAGCTGTTAAAGTAGCTACATTGTGCTACACGTCAGGAAGAAGTAATTTCCGTGAAATATCAAGATTTGTTCTTATAGGAAGTACAACAGAGTAATTAATATAGTAAACATACACATTAGGTCCACGTGAGAGGGGAGCTCGTATAGTGGCTAGCTTGGTTAAAACCTAGCTAGCAGATCATATAAAACATAAATTCAACCAAAGTATGAAACAGCTGTAACAAATTAGAATCCATAGGTAATTTTCTTCTCAATAAGTGATGCAGCTTCTCTTCTCTTTAAATGCAAGCATATCCTTTTAAGTTTCTGCAAGAATTCTGCATGACTCACTGCATGTCCTGTAACTGGACTCTGACCAAGAGAAATGCGAAGGAATGGCGACAGCACGCTCCACCGCAGACCCAGCACTGACACACAACTCTGAAAAAAGCCCAGGGGCTTGTAAGGAAGTTTAGAGAGGGAAATGAGGAGAGAATGATGTGCTTGTGTGGATGGATGCAGTGTGCATACACACACAGACTCCCCCAGTCAGATATGACCTCATTTGATTTTGCACTGATAGTTTAGTAAATAATGATTGTTTTTAACACTTTACTGTTCAGGCTGTAAGATTACTTTTTCGGAAATATTTTTGAATTGTTTGTGGTTCATTCAAATACAGTTAACAAAATAGAGAGAGAGAGAGAGAGAGAGAGAGAGAGATCCCGTAATGTCAAACCTCCATTTTCTTCTAGGTCACAGCTGGTAATCCAAATTTATTTTAACATAATGTTCCTCTTTTTTTTTTACTGTTCACAAATTGAGCGAACATTTGGTCCACCATGTCCTATTGTTTCAGGACTACATATGCATTGCATTCTGTACAGCACATAAAAGTGAATTTCACAGTGAGCCTGCATGAGTTCCTGTGGCTAGAGGTCATGTGGTTTCCACTTCATTTAAACTCTGCATATGGCAGTGTTGCTTCTTCAAGGGGTTTGGTAAGAGTATACATTTATCAAAATCACATTGTGCAAAAGCATCGTGAGCCACAGAGATGGTTAAAACAAGGAACTGGTCTCTCGGCTGTTCTTCACACTGCCAGTAATACAAAACACAAACTAATGCTTATTTCAACTGCAGGGAACTATCTGAGAGAACTGTTTACTTCATGTCGGCTGTTGTTTGCTTACTCAGCTGTCCCGATGTGTTGTTACCCTTTGGCTGTCAGACTGCACATTTAAAAAGCATTCTCTGTCCTAGCCAAGGTGTGACTCACCCTCAAGAGCTAGAGACGCATTTACAGAATGGAAATCCATATAAAACAACACAAAGTTAATTGTGCATTTGGAAATCTTACCGTTAGCAATTGGCAAACTATAGGATGTACAACAAACTCTGTGTGTTTGTAATGCTTCACACGTGTTGTGCACACACACACAAAAAAAAAACCTTTCAACCTTTCACAATCCCTTTGAATAATGGCAGCAGTCAAAATTCTTAATGAGCAGGGGTAGTTTTGTAGAGGCCATACGTTTTTAAAAAGCCAATCACACCTAACACAGATATATTGGGCCCATTTTCTGCCATGACTCTGTGAAATTGCTCCATCAATCTTCGCAACATCAGTTTTGTCTAATATGTCCCATCTGTTCCAATTTGAATAACAGTCTGGTGTGTGTTGGCCCCTTTCAGAAGAACCGAGCAGCATTTTTTGCAGCTGACTGACCTGATGGATGCTTGTCTTGGACTTGTATTGGTCTGTCTGTGTTTATGTGGCGACTTGGTTTTTAGCTAGCGGCCATCACTAACGCACTGGATCGATTACGCCTAGCAGACAAAGAAATAAACACTGTCTCCTCTCTAAAACTTAAAGTTAAAGTGGCAGAGTACAACTGTTTGATATCTAATCATCTTGTTACTAATTTGCACACTCTAATTACTGAAAGTGTTCTTTTTGAATGAGGAATTGATGCATTCAAACACACGTGCAACGATTGGCCCTGTAAGATATGTTTGAGGTACTGAGCAAAAGTTTGTTGTGAAATGGATGTAATAATTTAAGACTATTATTCACAGGATAAGCAAACCAGCTTAACAATGTATGAATTCAGTAGAGGGCACCGGATTATGCAAATGTCTCTGTTTATACCTGCCTGGATCTGTGCTTTAACTTTATGACATTTGCTTTGCTTTATTTTGAACGTGTCTGCATGTTGTCTGTGTACTCCCAACACATACAGCACACTCTTCCAGTGTTCACTCTTCTCACCGCCAGCATGAAATAAAAGCTGCCGCCTCACTTTTGATCTGCTTGCCATCTCTTTGAAGTGGCATTCACTTCTCATCTGTGAACAACATGTCCAAATTAAAAGTACCACAGGCTCGCCCACATCTCGCCGCACTGGGTTCAGGGGACGGAGGATGTGTAAAGTGCCAAGTAAAGTGCAAAGCAATGTGCTGATGCTTCATCTGAAACAGAACTAACTCATACAGAAGGTTGTTTTTGTCAAACAATAAAACACTGTGTCCATCAGTGTTGCTTTCCATTTCAACCATTTACTCTAATGCTAAGATCATGACCACATTAAAAGCTGTTTGTACTGACCTTGAGGTTTTCACACTGAACATTCTCAATCGTTTTATGTTTTGTGTTGTAGATGTTGCTTGTTATAATTTATTTTAGCTTTATGCGTATTTAAATATTGGAGTTTCTGTTTTACAGTTCGTCACCCCCACACTATAAAATGCGTGCTTTGTTTTGCCTTTTCCCTTTCTTCACTAAAGCGCCAGACAAAGGCGTTTCATTTACAGAAAGTCTGTCACTTCCATAGCAATTTTGCTGGGATACTTTGTATAATATGGATCATTTAGCCTGCCCCTTTGATCTTTTTCCTCTTGATTTATTGAGTTTTCTTTTATGTGTGCCCAACAGTGGGTTCATTGTTGAAACAGTGGAGACAGATTTCAACTGTGTTATATTTACTGTACATGTTATTCTATTGATAAAGCACTACCTACATTAATAATAATGATGTTGGCACTCCTTTATTGCAACTGATCTTAAGACATGTACTTTCAGAATTTCGAAAAGCCTGAGAAAATCTCTGACATTCAAATCAAAGCCGACTTTTGAGTTTTGACCTTAACCTGATCTTACCATGATAAACAAGTGTGTAACAGTCAAAAGCTTTCACAAGCCTGAACACGCTGGTTTGATCTGTTTGTCTCTCTGAGGTGGTCCAAACACCATCACAGTTTTGGGCCATAGGAATAAATGGTGAACCACAGAAAATGCGCACTTGTGTGCATGGCGCTCACTCAGTAGGGCAGATTTATTGTAATCTGAATTATGAAAAATCTGACTCTGATTCAACACTCACTCTGACTGTCCCCCTCTCTTTGTCTATGTTTCTTCTGCTTTGTCAGTTTCTTGTCGCGGCCCATGGGTTGACTGGTGCCCCCTTTGACTTCTGACCTCTAAATCTCCTGCTAGCTGCAGCTACGCCTCCAAGTGTGTGTGTGTGTGTGTGTGTGTGTGTGTGTGTGTGTGTGTGTGTGAGGACATGAGTGTTGATTGGTGAGTGTGTATGTCTGATCTTTTCAGCAGCAGTCTAGCTAAGACTGTAAGGGACTGTCAGTTAAATCGTATTACAACAGAACTGCATACGGCAAGACTGGGCATACAGGCACCCAATCAGCAAGCTACTTTTGTAACTGCAAATACACTTGAGGCTATACTTGCTAACACTGGCGTGTAATTCCTGTTCATCTTTGCACAAACACTATGTGTCTTGGGGCCAAACAAGTCAAGCCAGCCACAATTTTCCCGGGTTTAATTTGTCAGCGTGGTGCCACGCCTGCAGGTAAAGCTGTGATTCAGCTGGCATACCAACAAAATTGTTGAAATACTATTGTCCCTATATTTATCGTATGACCTGAATCATTATATTCAATTGGGTTCAATTACACTTCTTGTTTCACCAAGCATCTATAATCTATTTTAAATTCAGCCTCTGACATTTGAAAGAGAGGAATCCTCAAATTAGGCACTCACCACCCATGCCTGTGGTGATGCTCACTCGGAAGCCTCAGTTTCCTGGGTCTATTATTTCAATAATTGTATACATCTTTCATTGCTACTCATCCAAGTAGTACCAATCAAAATACACCAGTATCGCAATATTTAAAAAATTATCTGATATCAATGAAACAAAACTGAGAATGGATTGTTTTTTAAATACTAATAATTATATGTAAAAATAGCTTTAACCAACCAGTCAGGCCACGCTTGATTACATAACTGCAGAATGAAAGAGGAAATATCATATTTTATAAAAATGTATCTTTACATTATCACAAAGGCCCGGTCACACCAGCAGTTACATATCCAAATAAACATTTTACAACTAAATACATTTTATCAACACCTGTGTAAAATGTGAAAGCAAATGCAATTATTTAACCAGCAGGGCCACCTCGCCCAGAGACATCTCATATACAACTAATGTTTCTCCTCAGTACTAGCTCTTTCCGCATTCTTCCCATAGTTACACTCGGTCTAATACATTTGACTTGTTTTCTATGTTCACTCCCACAACTTTTATCCAGCCTATCCAGTTTTTTTTATAGTAACAACCAATCAAGATCTCTCTCTATAATACATTTAAACAATATTTTCCAATCACACTTAATATTCCTAGTAAGCAATAAATGTTTGGAAAGTCAAAAGATGTTTAACGTGTAGGTGCATAGAGTATATTGGGAGTACATTTGGTTGAAAAATAATCTTTTACAAGTGTCTATGCGACATTGAACAGTTTCACAGCATTTTATTGACTGCATTTTAATATGACACAGGTCCTAACTGCATGTTGGAACGTTTCATTTAAGGCTTTTGAACAGTTATATGAATGAATGAAAACGTTATTGTCATTGCACATGTCACAAGTACAGAGCAACAAAATTACCATTATGACCATAGGTCTAAAAGAAGTTCACTTTTCCAACAAATTTAGCTCAAAACTGAAAACCTAGACATCTTTTGATTAATTGGTTTTACTAAGCATCTCTATCAATCAATTGCTTTTAATTTATCTTCTGACTACAAAACTACAATTTCAAGACTGACAAACAAAGACTTGTTTATGCACAAAGGCAGTGTTTGCATGTCAACTGCACAACAAAAGGAGAGTAAAAGGCACCTGATCACAGACGCACAAAACACATTCTCCTAAATCTCAGTAATCTTTCACTTGCCTGACAGATAGTTTGCGCTACACACGAGCCTGAACTACAGCGCACACGTCCATGGTAACCAACACTGGGTTACTTGGGTTCGTCAAACGGCTTCTCTCTTCACCTGTTGCACCTTGAGTTGTTCAGGACACCGTATATCCAGACCTTGGGCCTTTGAAGTGCTTTGTGAGGCCCTTCAGCCCCCCAGGCCATTGTCTATTTCCAGTGTGTGTGTGGGGGGGGGGGAGAGGGCTGTTGGGGATGAAAGACTGAGTGTGAGAGTGTGGGCAACCAGACTGTGTGCCCTGAGGGGAAAAAGGGGGCTTGAAGGTGGGGTTCCCCTAATCTACCACACCCACTCACACACACACACCTCCCCTCAGGTATGGTTTCTGTTGGAGGATTGAGGAGGCAGAGGGATGTGTAATCCTAAAGACTTCAAGCAGATGATGTGTCTGAATATAAAAGCATTCTGTTTATACACCCGCTTCTCTGGGTTCACACACAGAACAACAACAAAAAAAAGTTTAATACTTGGCTAACAATTTTTTATTTATTTTTATTGATTCATTTTCAATCTTCTGTTTTATTCGAGAAAAAGTTTTAATTTAAATGTGATTTTACGATCTTCGACACAGCGAGAAGATAATGTTTCCAAATTAATGAAATAAGAAATGAGGTCCGATAAGCCCATCAACATGTCAAATTAAATACAGAAAGCATTCAGAAAGCATTCATTTTTGCCTGCATGTGGGACTTTGTCGAAAACAGGCCGTGGCGCTAGGGCCTATGTTTAATTAATTTAATTATTTAAGCTTTTGTTTTTGCCTGACATGTAAAATGACATTGTGAAAAACGTACACATCTCACAATTGGGCAGTTGTTGCGAAACTACTATGTTTTGCGCTGTGGACCAAGCTATAACACAGCTGATACTTTTTCAGACTTTTTTTCTGGGACTTCACTGCTCAGTTGAAGCGTCTGGTACTGATAGCTGAATGGCATAACCCGTTTACTTTTTGATATACAATGACAGACATGCATTTGGTGCAGGTTTATATTATTCATGAACAACTGTGCATAGCAATTAAAGATTTCAATCGTGTTTTAGCCTTCCAGCATTTTGAGAAATATAAAGTAATTGTCCAAAAGTTTTATTTATTTTGGCATGTATTCTAATACTGTTTTGAAGGTTGGCCTATATTTTGCATCGCATGAGTGCTTTGCATCTGATTGCTTGCCATGCATTCAGCACCTACTAACTAAAGACTATGTTTTCACTCAACAGCAAATTGTACATATAGCATTACTGGTCTTAATATAGATGCTGCTTAAGATGTGTACTTCTTTCAACACTTCATTAAGAAGTATGAACTGACGGGTGAAACTGCTCCTCAAAAAAGGTTAGTCGTTCTTCAAAATCTCAGCCTGGCATCTGTGCATTGGGCAATCTGACCACAGACCTGCCGTTGGAGGCATCTTTCAGATCTGGTTCCTCCTGGTACTGTCTAGGAATGTTACAAGGAGTCTATATGTGTCACGCTCTTTACCTTCCTACTGAACCACTGTGTTTATACAACACACAGTGAGGATGAGGGGGGGAGGTACTTAGAGACACGCTTCATGGGTTAGTAAAGGAGTAGCAACCCCTAAACCCTCCCTGGGGGTGGAGGCACGGGTTCGAGTTCTAGGAAAGTAGAAGTTCCCCTCCGGCGAGCTTTGTTAGGTCTCAGCCTGTTGTAGGTTTGAGTTTAGAATTCCTCTGGTGCCCAAGAACCATGTAACGATGTAATCTAAGTATTTTAATGTTGCGGAAAACCAAAAACAAATTTAGCAACATCCCAACTGTCATAATTTGAATAAAACTCTGCAAGCTCCTTTTAGAGTTCTTGGTTCTCCTTGTGTTTGCACTTTCCGCTATGCTGCTGTGTGCTAACCCACTGTGGATTAATAGAGAATTATTTTATTGTATCGTATCTTTAATTGCATTAGGCATGGTTTGAATGGTAGGCTGAAAAGAGAGGAGCATCTGTTACCAAAAAACAAACTATAGCATTTGACAAATATTAAGGCAATAAGTATATATAAATCCAACCATTTAACAACAACTAGTGGAGCATACGGATAAGTTGATAACTTATAGTTTTTTTTTGCCTGTTTTATGTAACTGCATATTAACGGTAAATTAAATATGTCATTTTGGGATCACACATCAAGGCTCATTAAGCACTAGTAATTCCGAGAAATGCTTCTGCCAAATCCTCCAGCGAAAAATGGAGCAACCTAGGAAACAAACCCTCATCAACATACATAATAAAACAAACATCTTGTACTGTAAATGGTTTCAGTATGGCTGCAGAGCTGTTCATGAGAGGGAAAGCAGCCCCGAGCAGCACGATGACTAAACTGAGCAGAATGATTTATCAGCAGTCAGAGGCTTGATGCTGGGCGTCCGCTCCATCTGCGTGGTCCCCGCTTCCTTAAACGCTCCCAAATGAGCTGACAAGCAGCCGGGCCGCCCCACCTATGCATCTGCACGACGGCCATGAGGATTTCTTCCACCTGTTTTTTTTTTAAGTGCATTATTTCATTTTGTGCGAACAAACTATGAAAGACCAAAAATTAAAAGCCAATGTTTCCAAACCTAACTGCGGAAAAGTTTTTCACATAGTGGCTTTAAAAAAAATGTATTCAACCTGCCTATGCTTTTTTCTTTTCTTTTTGCATAATTCCTGAAAGTGCAGCATTTTGCTGCCCTCTTCTACATGCCTCAACTTCCCAAGAAAGCCGCCAAACAAACAACAACAGACTAAAAAAACAATGCTGAATATGATGTAAAGTAGAGTGAAATAAGAGAAGACTAAACACTGCTCCTTCGATCCCACCCTCACAATAATCACAAATCAACTGAAGAAACAATCACGTTGCTGTTCTTATATCCAAATTTGAGCAGCTTGCTAAAACTTCAAACTTAGATAAAGAAAGGTTGAATAAAGAAAGAAGATTTAAGTCAAGGCCTGGGTAGCGTATCCTTATGAATCACATTCCTATTGGCAGATTCTGCAACAGATGATCATGCAAATGCAGGAAGTAATAATGTGTCCCTACTCCTTTTTGTTTTTTAAATAAGAAATTCAAAATTTAACCATACCAATTGTTTTATATAAATGTTCAGTGTGGAGATGGGGTTGGGTATGAGGAGGATTTGAGTGAGTGAGATACTCAGGCAGAAAAGCCAGGATGGAAAAAAGCTCCAACAGAAACCCGAACTATAAGGAGCAGAAGGGTGAGGCTGGAAAGGAGGCTCTCTTCAGGGGTGAGTGTCACATCTGCACAGTATATAGTAGAAATAGCAACATGTTTCAGAAAGTGTGTGTGTGTGTGTGTGTGTGTGTGTGTGTGTGTGTGTGTGTGTGTGTGTGTGTGTGTGTGTGTGTGTGTGTGTGTGTGTGTGTGTGTGTGTGTGTGTGTGTGTGTGTGTGTGTGTGTGTGTGTGTGTGTGTCATCAGAGCACCACAGGGCATACTTAAACCCCACTAAAAGGAGGAGCTTTAAGTTCATGTAGCTGATAACAACTGTACTCTCATCTAGAGAGAGAGAGAGAGACACACACACACACACACACTCCACAACAGCATCCTCTTCACCTTGTACCTCTTAGCTTCCTTCATGGGGTTATTAACTCCTTGATTGTGGAGATTTCCTATGAGTTCGTCCCTATTTAGTTGTCATGGTGGCATGACCCCAACACTTATTAGCTGACCCTTGGGATTAGTCCAAGCTGGAAACAGGGGGAGGCAGAGGGTTAAGCCTTCACCTCGAGGTGCTCGCTGCAGCATCTCACAAAAACCTTAATTAAATTGCTGAGACACAGAGTCAGGAATGTTTGCTTTGCTCTCCCTCTCCTGTATGTACTTCAATCCGGCCCACTGTCTACATCTTTCTTTGCTTTTCCCATACTCGTGCACCACACACTGCGTTTGTGATCCTGCATGCTCACTAACCAATATTTCTTTATTTGACCCAAGTGAACACAACACACTGCTCATGTATTACAAGTGCACGTTTATATGAAGTACAGACCTAAATTAGAATAGAAGAAGATGCTAGTATAATGTATGTGAATCGCCTGGTCAATGATTTGATTGAATTGGTCAGGTTTAGGAAAATGAAGGTCGCCATTATCTTTACCAGACAATAGATAACATCTAATAAATAAATAAAACACCTGAGAACATTTATGTGCAAATTGCATAGACTATAATGGACCACAACATGCGGTGGGGACACTACATGCAAAACCAAAAAAAGTAACTAAGCTCACAGAAAGTCTGTATGCCATACTGGGATCAACCAATCAATCATAGCCTACCGATTACAGTGAGGTGAAAACAAACAGCCAACAGTGAGGAAAACCATGAAGGAGGGAGATGGGAGGGATAAAGACGTCTAATCCGATACATTCGACACAATCACGGTGTGAATCAGCGACAGCGATAAGATCTTATCCTGTTTCCACATGTGTGCGCAGGAAACACTCCTCTTCAGTGTCTCTCCTGGCCGTGCCTCCCTCTGACTGTAGAGTCGCGTCTGGCCCAGTAGATCCTGACCCGACATAGTGACCCGTGCGCCCGGGGAGAGGAATGCGAGGAGACGCTGACTTAAGTCACCAGTGGCAACAGATTGAAACGAAAGCATACACATGTGTGGCAGCCAGGCTGAGTTATAAAGGGACCAAAAGAAGAAGACGAGGCTGGATCAATTATCATCGGACAGCCTCTCGGAGCGTCAAAATTCACAGAAAAAGCAGCGATTAACTCTGTGGTTTGAATCGATAACACAGCAGCATCTGAACTACTTGAGACGGGGAGGGTTTCTCAAATATGAAAGGTAGTACAACATCGCCATAATGTCAACTGAGCAGCAGCATACGGAGTTAAAATACGTTCCAATCATTCGAATCGTGCTAAGAAATTAACTTCATCTCACTGCGAGTTTAGAAAATCCAGAACAACATTGGAATGGGGAAAGAGCAGTGGGAGCTTACCTTGGAACAGTAATCCAAAATCCGCGAGAATGCGCTCTGGCAGCCTAACGTTTTATCCACTTTGTCGGGGGAAAGTCCCTCTTTGCAAAGCCCACCACAGTTCAGAAATGTCTCGTTGTAACGCAGCAAGGTGTTTAGCGTCTACGCGAACCTAAAAGGTGAATCACTGCAGCGCGTTCGCTCAGTCGGTCAGAGTTGGAGACGCAGGTCCTCCAGCGTTCAGGGGCGCACTGCCTTTTCAACAATAGCGCTCATTGAAGCGAAAGAGGCGAGCACTTAAACAAGCCGGGGAAGTGGGAGGATCCGTGTGTGAATCCGGAGCGCGCTATTCGTGCGCGCCCCCGAGGTATTTTGCACCTGCAAAAAATATCCACCGCCGGAATGATGATTTATTCAGAGATGTTAAAGATAAACGTCTGCAGAGCAAAGGCTACACACATTTGCACAAATGCTATATACATTTTTTTTTTGACTTAATTTATTATAAACAAATGTGACAGTTACTACCTCTATTCATTTAGCAATCTTCCATCATTTCTTGAATCTTTGTTTAAATTATGTGGCAGCCTGTGTAGAAAATGTCTCATTCATTTTTAAAGCTAGATGTTCATTGATTTAGGGACCCAGTGTTGTGTTCAAGGAGACTCGAGGAGTTGGTTAAGGGATTGGTGTTTTTATTGTCTCTTTTCTCTCTTTTGTCTATTGGTGCTTTCTGGAATATTGTGATAGGCTATTTGTTCACAAGCATCTCTGTGTGTATTGGAAAGCTTTTTGGAGTGTTTTTTAAATGGCCGCATCATGGACGTTAGCCCAAGACAAATGTTTCACTTTGTGGAACAATAAAGTTAATCTTAGAGTGTATTCACACTAGCAAAGTCCACTAGTTCACTTGCTTTGGTCCAGTCCAAATAGAGTTTAGATTTTTCTTTTTTGGTGTGGTCCACTTTCATATTGCCCCTTTTGCAAGTGAACCAGCATTAAGAAGTAAAACCACACGAGATCTGAGTTCATTCATTGGTAACACTTTACAATAAGGTACACAAAATTGTAGTAGCTACTACATACCTACTACATAGATATGTGTTACCTACTACATAGGTTTTTTTTGTGTTACCTACTACATAGGTTTTTTTTGTGCTACCTAACACATAGGGTTTTTTTAGTTTTACCTACTACATAGGGTTTTATTTTGTGCTACCACATAGGGTTTTTTTAGTTTTACCTACTACATAGGGTTTTTTTTGTGCTACCTAACACATAGGGGTTTTTTTGTGTTACCTACTACATAGGTTTTTTTTGTGCTACCTACTACATAGGGTTTTTTTTTGTGCTACCTAACACATAGGGTTTTTTTTGTGTTACCTACTACATAGGGTTTTTTATTTGTTGTGCTACCTAACACATAGGTTTTATTTTTATTTGTGTTACCTACTACATACGTTTTTTTTGTGCTACCTAACACATAGTTTTTTTTGTGCTACCTAACACATAGGGTTTTTTTTGTGTTACCTACTACATAGGGTTTTTTGTGTTTTGTGTTAGGTAGCACAAAAAAAACCCTATGTAGTAGGTAACACAAAAAATAAAAAACCTTATGTAGTAGGTAACACAAAAAAAACCCTATGTAGTAGGTAACACAAAAAAAATAAACCCTATGTAGTAGGTAACACAAAAGAAACCTATGTAGTAGGTAACACAAAAAAAAACCTGTGTTAGGTAGCACAAAAAAACCCTATGTAGTAGGTAACACAAAAAAAACCCTATGTGTTGGGTAGCACAAAAAAAACCCTATGTAGTAGGTAACAAAAAAAACCCTATGTGTTAGGTAGCACAAAAAAAAACGTATGTAGTAGGTAGCACAAAAAAAACCCTATGTAGTAGGTAACACAAAAAAAACCCTATGTAGTAGGTAACACAAAAAAACCCTATGTAGTAGGTAACACAAAAAAAACCCTATGTAGTAGGTAACACAAAAAAAAACCTATGTGTTAGGTAGCACAAAAAAAACCCTATGTAGTAGGTAACACAAAAAAAAACCTATGTTAGGTAGCACAAAAAAAAACCTATGTGTTAGGTAGCACAAAAAAACATTTCATTTGGGGACACTGTCCCCAAATGAATAGCCTATGGAAAATCACTTTAGTTTTGGGCCACATCATAATGAATACAATTTTGATTTAGACTATTAGTCTTTTATTTGAATCTTACAAACACCAATAGGCCTACATTAAAAAACCTGCAGTCTGTATTTTTCGGACAAATATGAATCTACTGTGAGAAGCTTAACCTGCGAGAACTGATGAAAAGAAAGAAGCCTACAGTGAAATAATGTTGCAAACTGTGATTTTATAGAACGCTTTATTAAGAGCCAGTGTGTGTAGATCGCCAGGTAAAACCATTTGAGGTGAGAGCATAGATTAGCGCTACATTTTCTGCATCAGTAACGCCTCGGCGTGATACCGGGTTGGTATGCATGTGGCAAAAAGCCCCAGCGCGATGTTACAGTTCACTCTGCTGTAAGCCTTATGTCATGGCTTTGTTTCGTTCATTAACTTACTGATCAATAAGTTTACTGATTTAACGAGTTTCCTCAGGGAGAATATATCGCTCAGACAATATAGTCAGGTCCGCGGGATTTCAAAATGTGTAGTTTCCTTAAAGGGCAGCGCTCTAAGAGCCAAATTTAAGATCAAACTCTGAAACAAAAACTGCTCTGAGCAAGTTAGCCGTGCAGCCTCTGTTACCACGGTGATCTAGCCAGGTAGAAAGAGAGCCACCTTTCGTGATACTGAAAACTCTGGCTTTAGACTCAACAGACCTCGCTCAGCCCTTAATCTCGCTTCGTAGTATACCCCTCTGATCGCTGAACACATCAGCATGTTTACGCGTCCTGTCGATCAAATGTAATATATTCGCTCTGGGCTCCCGGTCAAACCACAACTAATCTACCTAACAGTGGTGACAACAACACTTTCCCATAATGTGAAGCTGACGGCGATTTATTAAAAAAAAGGCACAGTGCTTCCTGCAATTGGGTTGGATTGAGTCCGGACAAATTCACACCACAAACGAACTGCAGCAGAGTGCGTATGGAACCGCATCGAGACCACCTCTTCAGCTGGGTCTCGGAGCGTTTGTTTGGTCCGCCCCCGAGTGCGATTGCTGTATTCACACATGTCTGAAAGATGCGCACCAAAGGCAGAAGTGCATCTGAGTTTGTTTCAACCGAACTAAACACGGCATGTGTGAATACACCCTTAATCTTCAGGACAGTTCACATCTGCATTGTGTAGCAGTTTAGTAAAGCCCTGGAGCTAATCTCCCTAAAGCTGCATTCATTTAGTGTTGTCGTCAACTTGAGCACAATGCAACAAACTGTATTACATAAGCTCTCACTCAGTTGTGTTGCTTATAGGGATCCAACATTAATCAAATCATATCACTCGCATATTGGTGTGTTTTCTTTTAGAAAACAGTTGCTTATTTACACACCTAGCAAACACAGACCAACATTAGCATATGTTCATAATTGTCTTTTTGGCCCTATGGACATGGTAAATAAAAGTAATTTCCCATCTCTTTGTTGGTTTTGTTTTCCATTTGACTCGTTTGTCTTTTTGTCATTTAGTTTAGAGCGGTGAGAATTAAACGAAAGAGTTTGCCATAAAGAATCCAACAACAATGAGCTGATATATTAAAGCTGGGCAGAGCTGAGTTGGCAACACGAAGTCAGGCGGTTATTCTCTTTGCATTCGTCATTACGAACTAAATCTTTAGCATTACATTTGAACTTTTGTGAATATACAGTCAAAACAATAATCCGAGCAGATTTAAATTTGGTTTGTTTTGACAGGTGAGAAACAATGCAATAAAAACCAAAGTGATACCAGATGAATGGATGAATCTGTGTTTCCCTCCAACGTCACTATAGATAGATGTGTATGAAGTGCAAATGTAATCCCTAATCAACGACAGGAAATGACCTTGTAACACAAGGGGTTTATGGGTATAAGGAGGCGGATGTTGGAGAGTCAATATTTCCTGCTGAAGTAAGTGTGACACTGAGCCTGCTGACAAATTTTTAGTTTTTCTGAAGTTACTCAAATCCTCAGAAAATACACATGTGCTGCGTTGCATGTGCTTAACATTTTTACTTTAAGTCATACGGCGGAATCAACAACATTCAACGTTAAGAGGGAAGCATGTGCAAATCCTTTGTTGCTTTTCTCTGCCGACTGTGTCACTAAAGTTCACACAGCCATTCATTTTTTACATTTATTTTTATGCATGGGTCAGTCTCTAAGTTAGCATTTCCATTTTTAGCCTTGTGTATTCATAGTCTTGGGAAAGAAACTGTAGGTGCACCATTGACCGAATACTTCCTCCTGTCACCTCAGCTGTAAATGAGCTGTGGACGGAGACACTAAATTCATCTGGAGGGCTGTGCTGCTGTTTTCAGGAACACACTGAAACCTGAAACTCTCATCGTTTGCACCAGACCAGCCCTCATCTTGGCATAATGGGTTTAACGGCATCACTGACAGTGAAGCGTACATCCACTGGTGGCATTCCACATTAACACACACAATCGGACACACATTATTAAATTGTTAAAAGAGGGAAAATGGGACGCATTTATACATTATTTAAATGCATGCATTGATCATATATTTTTAGCCACATGCCCAACACAAGCATATCAACACTGTGAGACATCCAAGAGTCTAATGGTCAGGAGGACAAGTCAGAACATGCGTGAGTACTGTCCAGATGAAATCCTTATTTCCAACGACATGACTGGCACACAATGAAAAGACTATGGATTGGGCTCAGGGTTAACACATGCGCTGTGTTTCAATCTTGGAGGAATAAAAGGCTTCCAAATAGCCTACTGTCTCTACTCACAAAACATAAAACTGAACGTCATCAGCCCAGAAAAAATGAAGAACAAAGACAATTCTTTCTCTCCACATCTAGTCTATTAAGTTAAGGCAGTATGGTCACACTTGTACATTTGTTTCATTCACCAGTTTAGTTTTGATTTCACGGCCTTAGAAGCTTTGATTTACTGTGTGTTTACCTCCTAACTGAAGATGTTGCTCAATCGCATGTTTTGACAGATTTAAGCATGATTTCCAAACAAATTAACCATTTCCATTAAAAGTGGCAGTCACTGATTGTTTGTGGTGCAGAGTGATCACTCCTTTGTAAAGAAAAGAAAAATCCATTCATCCACTAGAGTTGTGTTTTTACAGGTGTGCTGTTGTTGCCAGCGGTACTTGGGGCGGCAGTGGCGAAGTGGGTAGGGCGTTCGCCTCTGGTGTGCAGGGTCGGAGGTTCGATCCCCCGTCTCCCCGCCACATGTCGAAGTGTCCCTGGGCAAGACACTGAACCCCAAATTGCTCCCGATAGTTAGCTTAGTTAGCTTAGCACCCTAGTGCTAAACCTACCCTGCGTGGTAGCTGCTGCTATCGGTGTATGAATGTGTGTGACTGGGTGAATGTGTACAAAAAACAATGTAAAGCGCTTTGAGTCTGTGATAAACGGAGATATAGCGCTATACAAGTCCATTTACCATTTACTTGACATTCACTGCATCCAATACAACAGGTCGGCAGTAAATCCTATCGTAAATAAATCAACACTTCTCTAAAACAGTTGGAACAAAAACTGAACATTATAAACCTTTACGAAGGTGTGATTTATTGCAGGGCTGAAGTATTAGACAACATGATGCTGTAGGGAGACACTGGATGCTACAGCAAGGTCTTTGAATGTGCCTTTGAGGGAATCAGGTGCGTGAATTCGATCATTAAACCTTCATTGTTCATCTACTATGTACAGTATCTACAGTGGAACAAGGTCAGCTGGGCTGTGGGATCAGGCACATTAAAGAGCTGCTTTGTGTCGTGTGTTTGCGAGAGTGTACTCGCAAGGTTGAGAAAGAGGAACAGATTTTGACAGGAGTGCGAGAAAACAAACACAGCGACCCTGATCCTCCACACTCATGTTTGACCTGCTATTTTACAACGAAACACTAACGTGGGATTTTCTCATGGGAAGTAATCGATACGGCAAAGCAAACTGATGAGTTCAGCCACAGATTTCAGATGAAAATGGAAAGCAACTTTGCATGCCTGTAGAATCGTAATCTTGTGAATAAATGTCACAGATGTCTTTGAGGCATAATTTCAAATTAACCTATTGATTTGACATTTCTTCTCCGAAACATCCAATAAGTAGAGTGCGTATTTGATGAAATAGCATATTACTGTAACATTTTATTTCACTTAATGTTTATTTTTAAATCCAATCGAAACCAACTTTATTTATATAGCACTCTTCATACACAAGTAGCTAGCGTAAAGCACTTATTACATAATCATTGTATAAATACATTTTGGATAATAAATATCTTAACATTTTTAAGTTTTCTTTTAAAGGCCAAACACAATAGAATTAAAAGGATACCATTTGATCCACAGGAATTCTACATGGCCATGTGGAGAGAACTTTGAGAAAGATTGAACCATTTATTCCGGGAGATTACTTTTACAGAAATATAAGTGCAGAGTTTAAAGGGGCCATCCAGCAATTTGAACATAAAGGTTAGTTTGCTCATCATAGGGAGCTATACTCAGCCTGTGTAAACAGCTGTGTCTAGTGGGGCTCTGGATGGAGTTTTCTACTGTCTGAGAAAATAACTGTGACCGTGTCATCCGGGTTATCTTGTGAGACGCTTATGGTCATGAGGTTTGAAAGATGAGGGCATTTAGCAAATAAAAATGTACTTATGTTTGTCTGAAACTCAGTAGATTTTAGATGGGATAGATTGTTGTTGTTTGGAGTTGTACTGGGTCTACTCTATCCACAACTAAATCCATGAATGGTCCATCATTTTGAGGCCTTGCAGATAAAGACAAACTGCAACGTTTCCGTTTCAAAACACTATTTGTACTGTACAAACTTAAAGTGTGTCAAAGATGTGAGTGTGGCTCCTGCAGTGTGAGCACCAGAGGAAGGGTTGTAGTCGCCTACGAAGTAGGAGTGTACGTTTCAGCCTGAGTGTTTATGTGATTCACACAGCCAGGGCTGGGGAAGGCTTGACCCTTCACAGACCTCCCCAACACAACGGAAATGACTTATGTCAATGCAATAACCCCGCTTTTTCTCTGTCACTCCCGCCCAAACTCTTCAACTTGCTGCTTTACAGGAATGTAAATGAGACAGGAAAACAAAGAGGAACAAAGCCGAGCAAGTGTTAACCTTTGTGTACGCTTGAATACTTCCGGGTGCATGCTTGTGTGTGTTTATGTGTGTGCATTCACATGTATACTGCACACAGCTCGCTATACAGTTGGTTTTACAGCATTGCAGGCATTGGCAGTCTCTTTAATGAGGGCTGGTATGCACACTGTGTTTCAGGGAGAAATTGCTGCAGCAAAGAGGAAAACATGAAATAACACAAAGGAATTCAAGCCTGGAGTCACTCTCCCCTGGGGAGGCAGTCAGACTCGCCGTTTGGTCTTGAGCCAGGAGCACTAAAGGAAGACGAGAACAGCGGCCATATCTTTTTTCTTTATTTTTAAATTCCCCGTTTTAGCTGCTCTTTGTGTCCTCCTCTCTGCCTTTGCAGAAACTCAAATCAACGGTTCTCAATATAATGATAGTTATCTTTCTTTCTCCTCTTTTTTACTTTCTCCATATCTATGTATGTCATCTTTCCCCTGTGTGGGTGTTTACTCTAGTTTATTAATAGAACTTTTTCTCTGCTGATGATTAGGTTGCCACCTGTACCCTGTCACACAAGTACACACACACACACACACACACAGTCTGCAACCTGTCTGGACTCTGTGTGTGTGTGTGTGTGTGTGTGTGTGTGTGTGTGTGTGTGTGTGTGTGTGTGTGTGTGTGTGTGTGTGTGTGTGTGTGTGTGTGTGTGTGTGTGTGTGTGTGTGTGTGTGTGTGTGTATAACTATGGGACTGGCAGTGTGCCAAGAATATTGCCTTCAGATCCCTGTAAGGTGCATTTAATTTACATGAGAAGTACTCATAGTGATATTAGAGTTACCTAATTTTCAAGAACTATGAGAAGTAATCACAAAATTGTATTTTTTCTGTTGCTTTTTTTCTTACCTCCTTTGGGAGAACATACTTCCCTCTCCATACAAGAACCCGCCAATAGAGCTACTGGGAATTCTGTGTCAAGTTTATGGCCACTTCAGCAAGGCAGATGTTCGCCGATGTAAAGGACCCTCTTGAATCGAAGGAAAGACTCATTTTCCCCCAAAACTGCTCAAGGTTCCCTCTACTTATCTCTGCCTGGGAAATAGTAGTGAAGCTTTAAACTGAGAGAGAGAGAGAGAGAGAGAGAGATTTTTTCTTTTGCTATTTAGTGATGGACACTGAGTGGGAAGGAAAACAACAGGGGGGACAGAGGTAGGAGGGAGGGGGATACACAGACATGGGAACCCATGTTCGGTTCATGCTCCCGAACCCTGCAGTTGTTACTCTCGTCATTGTTGTTGTTTTGTTTTAACATGGCCTTCAACCTCACTGTGTGGACCACAAACAGATGTTAATGACGTTTCTCACACCAGTTTCTACTCAGAGCCATCAGCGCTGCTAATGAGTGAGACGCTCCATGAGGGTGGACGCCATCGAAGGAAGTAACAAAAGCTGCAGCAAAAATGCAGTGGCACCAATACTGAGGATACAAAAGCGTGCAGAAATGATATCTTAAAGACAGTGGAGGGAGTGTTGGTGAACTGATTAGTTTGACTACTGACTGACAGAGGGAATACTGTATATGTTTTTTTAATTGTATTAGACTAGAATAAGTGAAACCCAAAGTCCCAAATATGTCAATAGTAGCCAGTGGACTGACTGTAATTTATTTTGAACGATCCTTCAGGATCTATGTTAGATGAAATATTAAGCAAGTAGTTCCCATCAGTTAAAGCTGATAGCCTGTATTCTATTAAAGTTGTTGAAGGTGCCAAGTGTCTTAAAAAAAGAGAGAAAAAAACATGATTATCAGCACAGACACAAATACAACATCACATTGTATTCATAGATGGGTGACACCTTTTCAAAAAAATAATATCCAACATCAAGTGTTTAATTAAGGTCACCACAAGGAGCCACAGTCATTGACACTTAACTGCAGTTATGTAATTATGATTAACATAATTTTCATCCACTCCCAAAACATAGAGTCCTCTTGCTGGCTGCATATATACTGCTACATGTTACTGCCACTACATTTACTGTTAACGTAATTGACAGCGCTGCAACAGCGTCTATTAGTGTGAGTGCCATAATTCTTGCAACTACTTGACAATGACACACTCTCAAAAATAACTCGGCACATATTTACGTCATATTTACGTGGGATAATTGCTGTTTTGAACACAAATCGTAGTCAGGCCTGATGCTTCTAAAGTAGAGCAGCCTCGACAGCTGTGTTTGTTTTAAAAGAGAGAGAGAGAGAGAGAGAGAGAGAGAGAAAAAAATCAAATACATTGATTGATACAGGACGTTTAAAAGAAAGCTGGAGGAAGAGGCCATATGTGCCATTATGTATGCTTGTTTGATTATGTGTGTAAACAACATACATCGAATTGTGACATGTTTGTGTGTGTTTTTGTTTGTGTCTGCGTGAGTGCGCCGAGGGAGTGGTCCACAGCATGAGGCCTCCAGCAGCCGGGGCCACTGGTGGTTCTCACAGCCCACAGAGTGACTCGCTAGAGTCGCTAACAGGGATCGTGAGAACCTGAGTGACAGGGGTCCTTGTGGTTAATAGGGAATTAGACCAAATGTAAAGAGAAGAACAACAGCAATGAGGAGAGTGTAACATGGTTTGAGGAGGGCGTTTGACGAAGTTGCTCAGGAGATTATTTTTGGACCAATAAATAAATAAAAGTAAAAGCACACAATCCCAAACACTGATAAGCTGTAGCCATGACATATTTTATGAAAATAGTTGTGAATTAATGAACTGTCAATTGACTGATTAAACGGCTTTGTGGCTCGTAAATAGTGTTTGGTAGTTCAAGTTGTAAGAAGGTATCACTTCTTATTAGCTTGTTGTATGTTTTGTGTGCAGCAGTCTTAATTTGTAATGTAACAAGTCACTGAAATTGTCAGATGAATGTAGTGGAGTACACTATTTCACTCTGATATGTAGTGGAGCAGAGGTAGAAATTGGCATGAAGGGGCGCCCTTAGCTCAGTTGGTAGGCCTCCCCCCCCTCGGGCCGGGCCCAGCAGCAGACCTGGGTTCGATTCCCGCCCGCGAAATTGGCATGAAAAGATAAAACTCAACAATTACCTCACATTGCACTTGAGTACAACACTCCGGAACGTTATTTTCGATCCAGAACTAGAACCACCAGGACGTCTATCCTTTCCCACACCTGTCTTCTTTCTCTCATCTCTTTGTTGACTCCCTCTCCTCTCTCCTTCCTTCTCCATCCATCCTTCATCTCAAACTGCAGCTTCCCCCATGTTACTGTGAGGCTGCATGATTATTTATGGGCTGCTGAATGGAGAGAGATAGTGTGACACAGGGAGCTCGGCCTCTACCCTCTCACTGTCTGCTACACCTAAATCACCACCGAGTCTGGCTTACTTTCACACTGATGGTTGATGTCACACGCACAGCCTGCACCCTGTGTGTGTGTGTGTGTGTGTGTGTGTGTGTGTGTGTGTGTGTGTGTGTGTGTGTGTATGTGTGTGTGTGTGTGTGTGTGTGTGTGTGTATGTGTGTGTGCGCACGCAACAAGCTTTGTATTAAATGGAGTTCATTATATTATACGTTTTTACAGCACGTTTATCTTACTTTAAATTTAGACTAGTGTGGTTTGCTTTCATTTTGCAAGGTGTTTCTGTCCATCTATACCCTTTGGCACATGCGGTAACGGCTCTGCCAGGGAACAAGCTTAATTGAAAGTCAGTGATGTCAATTATTTATATTAATAATTTACGTAAATCAGAAATATCTGGGTATTTTAGCCACTTAGGGGCAGTAGAGATAAAAAACAGTGCCTTAAAGTTGTTGTTTTTAATGTTGTGGCTATCGAACCTTCTGTTTTAGTAACCTAAGTGGTTTATAAGGACGGTTTATCAGAGCTTCTCACTGATAACATCAACCTGCTCAGATTAGAACAAGATTAAATGACAGCGTCAAAACTGAACCAAACGCCTAAAAAAACATTCAAAAAGCTGGGTAGATCTTTTTTAGTTTAATCACTGTGTGCAACTTCACATTTCACTAAGCGTATTTCATAAATAAATTGTTCATCAATATATATATATATATATATATATATATATACATATACATATATATATACATATATATATATATATATATATATATGTATATATATATATATATATATATATATATATATATATATATATATATATATACATACATATACATTGATTATTTATATTGCACGTATTCATTTCCATAATCATAAACGTAATCACCTAAGATCTTTTTGGCTTTTTAGGCTTCAGTGCAGGGTCTACGGGGATTGGTGTGTGTGTGTGTGTGTGTGTGTGTGTGTGTGTGTGTGTGTGTGTGTGTGTGTGTGTGTGTGTATGTGTGTGTGTGTGTGTGTGTGTGTGTGTGTGTTTGTCTGCCAATGGCCAAAATAAGACCAGCTGAAGTTTATGACCCTGCAGTGCTCTCTGTTTTCTCAGGGTGAGGGAGAGGACAGCCGGTCTGCAGGGGGCAGGGAGGGGGAGTTACATTACAGCAACACCTGGTCTGTGAACAAAACTGGAGGATATTTCTGGGTGGACGGTATCATTTATCTGTCTGTGTGTGTCTGTGTGTGTGTGTGTGTGTGTGTGTGTGTGTGTGTGTGTGTGTGTGTGTGTGTGTGTGTGTGTGTGTGTGTGTGTGTGTGTGTGTGTGTGTATTTGTGTTTGAAAACTGTGTTAAATTAGACTTTTGGGTAATATTAACTTTTGACAAGGTGTAAATTTCCCGGCTGTGGGACAAATGAAAGAATATATTATGTTGTCTTATCTTAGATCAAGGAAATCAAATGTACTGTGATCGTGATTTGGATTAAAAAAGGCCAGAGGTAAGAGCAATTGAATTAATACAAGGCCATGATAATAATGATACAAGAACAGATACAGTATAGCTGTCCTACTACTAATCCTTATAAAATCTTAAATAATTTTTTTTTTAAATCAGAATTATTTTCACAATATTAGCAGTTGTGATTCTCTGTGTCAGTTTTCCTTTGTGATTTCTTGTCTTTCTGTCTTCAGAAATATGTCCATCTCTCTGGTTCTTTATAACTTAATACAGATTTTCCATCCTCCTGTAACCACATCAGTGAGAAAAAAGCTTTTAAGATAGGGAACTAACATAAATAATAGCCCATTCCTGACCTGGTGCACACACATACGCGCACACACACACACACACACACACACACACACACACACACACACACACACACACACACACACACACACACACACACACACACACACACACACACACACACACACACACACACACACACACACACAGAAAGATATTACAAATGATAAATATTACAGGAATCCATCACAACAATCCTGCTGAGAGCATCAAAGGGAGGGCAGAAAATTACCAATTTCCTCTTCAGTTTACAAATGTGGGCGTCTGCGTAATCTCTGTGACAGTTTTGTGTTTATACCTGAACCTATTGAGACAATAAATGGCAGTAGTAACTCAGAGGCAGCAGACACACACTCAAACAAACTGTCTGCTAGGCACAGAGAGGAAGTCGAGGAGGAAATATATATGTCTGGCCAAAATTAACATGTAATCCTGCGCTGACCTGGTGGCTCCGCAGCTGGAATCATGGTCATTTAAGTTACTGTGGGATGAACAGACATACAGTAAGTTCAACACAACTAGAAAAACAGCACTAAACTCCAAACAATACGTCACCAACATGATTAACATTAAATACATTCATTTCCAAGGTGTAAATGATACGATTTGCACAGCGGATAGTGCAAGTAGAGATTAATGCTGCATTGTCAACTGCTGAGAAGTATCTATGGCGTTAGATGGCAGCAAAACAATGAAAAATGTGTGGATCCGGTGGTTTGGGTGTTCAGCTTGTGTGTGATTTATACAGGCCACAGTGAGAAGGAAAAGGGAGAGCAGGGGCCTTTGACTTTCAGGATCCTCCCTTATCTGACATTGAGAGAAAAGACTATAGACAGCTGGAGATGAATGACAGCACATGGGAGAGGGTAAAGAGACAGACAGTAAGCCGAGGTGAGGTCACTGTCCTCCTGTTGTTTTGCTTCTTTAAGTTGAAGACGAGAGAATAACCTTCGTCTTTGAGGTTATGGTTTGCAGATTTCTTTAAAATTAATTTTTCAATTTCTATGGTACATTTATTTATAGTGGCTAAATTGTTCTCATAGGCCAATATGCCCCAAAAGGTCACTGCTCATTTCACAATTCAAGGCTTGCATGCTATTGGCTTCAATCCTCTTTCTCATACACCCCATGTATTTGCCTATGTCAGGTGTTAAATATATACAGTATATAGGGGAGAACGGGGTAATCTGAGCCATTTTTTACATTTGCTCCCCTCTAAGCGAGCTAAAATGATTTATCACTCAAATTTACACATTTCCTATTAATTCAGGATGTTTCCTAGAAATGGGCATTAGCAGAATTTTTTCAAGACAAAGGGCAGTGAAAATATGATTGTTTTAAAAAAAGTTGTCATGTGGCTCACTTTACCCCAGCTGTGGGGTAAACTGAAGACAGACCAGAAAAATCAAGGGGGTAAAGTGAACCAGCTGGGGGTAAACTGATCCACTTACTTTTTCCACTCTGAAACTACCATAACAACACATATTGTAACAGTTAGAATCCTGAAAGCTAGCCACACATTCCAGAACTAATGTCGGACTAGTAAAAGAATGATGGGGTTTGATCAATTAAGCAAAGCAAATTTTCTAAACACTTGAAAGTAACTCTGAACAAAATCAAATACAACATATTATAATTCAAGAGGTTTTAATAAGATTCAAATGAAAGATAGAACCAGTTAGATTAGAACACAGTCTGGGGGTTCAGAACACAGGACCCTTAGAGCCAGCTTGTGTCTGGGGGTCAACGCATAGGAAAATCAGAACCAGCGAGAACAGCCTGGGACTCAGAACACAGGAGAAGACCCAACTGGATTATAACATCAGCCTGTCATACTCTACAACTAGGCCTACTCTACATTCCAGCCCTGAAGGTTACAGGGAAAGATGAGAAGGTGCTCTTTCCGTGTGGTTGTCCCAGATCGTCTTCCTGGTGTATTTCCTTGGCATGATGGCTTTTCTACAATGTGTATGACATTAAAATAAAACATATGTTATGTAATATTACATTAAAATATGTTTAAGACTAAACTTAACTTGTGCCTCATGGTGGGGGAAAGTGAGACAGTATCTCACTTTACCCCACAGCATTTGGCTCACTTTCCCCCACCACCACAATTTGAGAAAAAACTACCTATCTTAGCATTTCAGGCTAATCTTTAGCTAATATCATCACATGGTTTTTATCAACACGTATGATAGAAGTTGTTCTATGTGAATACATTTGCTTTGGCACAACAGTTGATTAAGTTGACAGCAAGAACATTTACTTTTACATGCAAAATACCTATTTTGGTGAAAAAAACATGCTTACCACAGCACCATGCGGTCCTCTCTTTCAGGGCCATGGGGAAATGAGAGGGGCTTGAAAACATATATCTCACATGACCACAAATGTTTTCCGTTGCCTAGATACAGGGGGTGGCTCACATTACCCGATGCCTCAGATTCCCCCGTTCTCCCCTATATATATATATATATATATATATATATATACACACACTCACCGGCCACTGTATTAGGTACACCTGTTCAATGGCTTATAAAAACAAAAAGCTAATCAGCCAATCACATGGCAGCAATTTAATGCATTTAGGCATTTAGACGTGGTCAAGACAATGTACTGAAGTCAAACCGAGCATCAGAATGGGGAAGGAAGGGGGCTTAGGTGACTTTGAACATGGCATGGTTGATGGTGCACGGCAGGATGGATCCATACTGTGCTTTCATGTTGTTTACGCCGAATTCTGAAACTGCCATCTGAATGTCGCAACTGAAATCGAGACTCATCAGACCAGGCATGCTTTTTCAATCTTCTATTGTCCAATATTGGTGATCCTGTTAGAATTGTAGCCTCATTTTCCTGTTTTTAGCTGTCAGGAGTGGTACCCGGTGGGGTCTTCTGTTGCTGTAGCCCATCTGCTTCAAGGTTGGTCGTGTTTTGCGTTCAGAGATGGTATTCTGCATACCCTGGTTGTAACGTGTGGTTATTTGAGTTACTGTTGCCTTTCTATCATCTCGAAACCAGTATTCCCATCCTCCACTGACCTCTGACTTCAACAAGGCATTTTACGTCCACACAAATGCCGCTCACTGGATATTTTTTCTTTTTCGGACCATTCTCTGTAAACCCTAGAGATGGTTTAGAGTGAAAATCCCAGTAGATCAGCAGTTTCTGAAATACTCATACCAGCCAGCCAGCCACCCTCAACATTGCCATGTTCAAAGTCACTTAAACCCCCTTTCTTCCCCATTCTGTTGCTCGGTTTCAACCTCAATAAGTTGTCCCGTCTAGGTCTACATGCCTAAATGCATTGAGTTGCTGCCATGTGATTGGCTGATTAGTTATATGCGTTAACAAGAAAATGAACCGCTGTACCTAATAAAGTGGCCGGTGAGTGTATACCGTTTATATATTATTTTTTATTTATTAAAAATCACACAGCGATAAACCAACATTCAAGTCACACTTTTATTACGCAATTGTGTTTAATCAGACTTTTTTTCTTCTTTTTGTCCCGGCAGCTCTATACAATTAATATACCTTGTTGATCGACAATGCCTCAGTGTTGTGCTAAATCAGCCGATGAAGGGATATTCAAGGTGCTAAACAGACACATTAGTGCAGATCCCAGCAAAACAAATGGACAGTGCTTTTGATCATCCTCAGCTTAAATGCCAAGTCAATTAAAACTAAGCAGCATAATAACAGTAGTTATAGAGGTGTTATATCTGAAATGATATTACTTCACACAGTAGGCTACTCATACAGCATTTAAATCCTTAACATAAAAAATAAATGGATATATTATTTTAGACTGAAACTCCAGCACATGGACATCAACTTTCCCTGAGAATTTAGATTTTACTTGATGTTAGCCTGCCCTCTTCTGGAATGAGGAGCAACTACAGCTGTGCAGAGGCATGATTCAAAAGTATGGCAGACAGGAGTAACAGGCTACTTTCAGACTACAGGCAAAAGTGGCCCAATCTGGATTTTGTTTTGCTAACATGTGACTCATATGTGCTTTTTCATAATAGTGTGAACAGTCCAAGTCACATGGAATCTGATATTTTCCAATTTTGATTTGGGCCACGTTCATTCGGTCTAAATCCAACAGAGGTTGGATATTTTGCAATTTATTATTTTTCTATTTTTCTTACAGTTCACGATGGAGTCTGAAATGGGCCACATTTTGAAATGAATGTGAATAGCCATACAACAAAAATCACATCAGAGCATTAAATATAAATTGAGCACTAAGGTCCACAGTCTGAACTTAGCCTTAGCTCCTGTGCTGTGTCATCTCAAGTTTGATTCTTCAAATGAAAATCACACCTCTACAGTTTTACAATGTACAATTCCATTCCATTTCCATTCATAACACATTAAAGACTGTTAAACAATGCTTAAATCTTATTACACCTTCCACCTTCACCTGTCACTGAAAGAGAAAACATGGTATGACAGTATTTTCTGGTATGATGTCTGTGACTTTAACGAAGACAGCATGACTAGATCCTTTAGGCATCGAAGACTGTTAAAGAATGCCCATCTTATTACACATTGGAGAACAAGGAAATTGTATTACGTCACACCAACCATTTTGTTTTGTCCTGTCACCATGTTGAGACCTAAAATCCCTTTTCAATCATCATTCAATTCATAAAGTTTTAGTGCAGATTCAAGTCGTCACAGTACGACTTCCAACATTCACATTGAGACGAATGGGTCATCCCACCCACCTAAATATTTTTTAAAAATCCAGTCTTGGTGAACCTGATTAAGTTCAGCATTTAGCTTCTGGCTGTCTGCTCCTCTCCCAGTAACTCATCATCTGTGGGATGCTTGTCGTTGTCATGGCGATCACCTTTGATAGGGTGCAGTCGCTCACAGGATGCGAAGGTTCAACAATAAACATAGTCTTTTCAGGAGGGTCGGTGGGGGAAATTCCAATGCGTTTTAGGCACATACCCAGGTAGACATCTTCAATAAAAACGGGTTTGATCTGATGAGAGACTCCCATGATTTTTCCAGGCAGGTCCGATGACATGACGTAGGACATACCCAGAGGATATGGGGGGTACTCTGGCTCTGCAATCACGTGTCTCGGCATGTAAAACTTATTGAATGGGTTTCTTAAAACTGGGCTGTGCCACCACACCAGACCAGTCATGTAGTTTTCTTTGGCAGTGTTCGGATCCAGCAACAGTTTAACCAAATTATGGACATGGAGTAACATATCAGAGTCAATCTTAATGAAGTAGGTGGACTTTGCACAGTGCGCAGCCAGCCACTCCAACATTATCATTGTCTTGACGGTGAGATTGCGGTAGCTGTCCTGGAAGTTACTCTGGATCAGGTCATGGTGTTGCAGGTTCTCCTGTTTGAGCTTCTCCTGCTGCTGCTCTACATCTGCTCCTCCAGGCAGACCCAGGACAAAGACAGTCTCTACACGCTGACCCAAAACCAGTTTCTCACTCCCCCATGTCTTCCGGATGGAGTCTCGCGCCGCCAAGCCACTGGGTGCAACCGGAACCATCAGGACCAGGAAAATAGTCGTGGTCCTACATGTCGGCGTGTTGTCCATGATGAACTTGTAGTTTCGCGGATAGGCCACATGATACTGCCCAGGATCCTCCCATTGTGGTTCTTCTTCTTCTGATGACGATGATGCGTTTTTTGGATTTGGAGCATTCCAGCCCCTGGACTTCCAGCTAACATTGAGATAGATGAGGAAGACTGCCACTGCTCCCAGGGTGCAGATGAAGATTCTTTTCAAGCGTCTCTCCATTTGAACTAGACAGAAAACAGACTCACATTATAATGTTATAATATACAGTAGATACAATTCTGATTATAACAGCAGCATACAATTTACCGTAATTTTTTTTAATGCTTTTAAGTGACATAATCTGCAAGAAAATAGTGGCTTCAATATCATTGTATTTCTTGTATCATTTGAAATAATAATATGTAAAAAGATATTATTTCCAATGTAAGACCTTTGTTTTGATACTGAGAGAAATATTATCGTTTTCAACATTCTACTTTGAGAAACAAGTCAAGTTCTTTCAAAGTGACAAAATAAGTTGCACTTCTCAAATGGTATGTTTTGGAACACAAACAGCTTTACAAGTGCTCTGAACTTTTGAATACTAAGTTTCATTTGTTATCAAACAAGCATTGAGTGTTTGTTTGATACCAAGACTTACTATGGACATGTAAATATAACAGAGCAAAACTGTTATATTATACAAAACTGGATCACATTTTTCATTCCAAGCTCCCTTGGGCCATTCAAACAAAAACCGATAAAAACACGCTTTGACAGTTAACTTTTGTAGCACCAAGCAGGTACACGTGCTCTAAAATGTAAGATGCAAAACTGAAAATTGTCAATGTATCAGTATTCTCACAGAAAACCCAAAGCAGCCTCATATATGTCCATATCCATGTGTGGTATTTCTGAACTTGGGCAGCCAAGAGGAAGTGAGAGCATTACGGCTTCACTTAGGCTAGTGTAATTGAGTAGCCTATATCACGGCGTATAATTTTAGCTGGGTAGGTTAAGGAGAGATACGCCTGAGTAGCCAATGCTGAGTGTGTGCCAATCAAGGCAAGCCATCTGCATGATTAAAGTACAAATATTCAGTTTCCGTTGGGATAATAAACTGCAGCACAGAAACATACGCAACAAGTAGTTGCTTGACTAACGCACTGGGAGTTTGAGATGAGGGTCTAAAGAAAAACACCTAGTATTTAAATTTTAAAACAAAAATCAAATAACATCAATGAAAATCGAACTACCAAAATATGCACGGACCATTTCACCTCTACTACATTTCCAAAGTGTGGGGAGATAAGAAAGTAAAATGACGGCATACTGCCCATAACACGGAAGTAGTGCTGTCCTGTAACAAACACACTCTTTCCCTTTCTAATTTAATACTCACTGCGCTGTTCCCGATTCACACACAATATGTGACCCTTGAGAACAATACAAAAACTTGTTGTAGAAGTGTCAGTGGTGCAAACCAGAAGAACCCATAGTATACAGCCAAGCACGCCCTTATCTGTGAACACACTAGGCTCTTTCGACTGCGAGCTGTCTTGCTCAGACCTGCGCAATTAAGACGCGCGTCTTGCTGACAGCAAAACCATAGTGATAGTATAATAAAACGCGCGTCATAATTGCGCAGGTCCGAGCAAGACTTCTCCTCACCGAACGGGCCTACTTACATCCTGTATTTTTACGAAGCAGTCTGTGTTCCGCCTTCGCCCCTCCTACTCTCCTTAACCCAGTGCTTCTCAAATGGTGGGGCACGCCCTCCTGGGGGGCGCCGTGAGTTGTCAGGGGGGACGGGGGTGGGCAAATTGAGCTAATAAACTGAACTTCGAATTTTTTTTAAGTTTTTGCAGAAGTTATCTAAGTTAATTTTATAATCTTTTTTTTTGGACAATTCTACACAATACACAATTTTCTCTTTCACATATTCATACATCTTACTTTGTGTTGTCCGAAGGGTGATGGAAGAAGCCAAAGGCTTATCAGGTCCCGCCCCCATTTTCAGATACACAGTTACTGTTACAGAAAAGAATAAAACAAACAAAAAACACAATTTTGTTGATGTTTTTTTTGTTTTTGTTTTGACACGCGGTCAATGGCATTTAGAGACCAACTTAGCAGTTCCATGATCAATCTGAATCCGTGTACCTTCCGTTCAATCGATATCCGTTTGGAAATCAAAACACGAAAAACGAAAAAAACTGTTTGATTTAATTTTTAAATTATTTGTTTGATTAAAAAAAATTAAAAACAGCCTGTTTTATTCAAAATATGTCTGTAAAACATGAATTGATTGCCATTTCTTATTTTATATTTTCCATGTCGCCCTTTACATATGAAAATGGGAAAGGAGACCAACAGAAAATGTAAAACATTTGCATTTTCATTTTTGAAGTTCCAACTAATAATTTATATTAATCAGCGGGTTAAACTGTGTCCCGCCGCTGCCACAATGCCACGAGCTATGCGCGGCCAGCGCCGTGATGGCTCTGACCCATAGACTGTTTTCTGACCGTGGCTATCTCCGTCTTTTAAGTAGGCTAAAGCCTCTTGTCGGTAGTGGAAACGCATGGCAGATCTAGTAAGGTAACCCTGCCGAACCGTGCCGAACCGAACTGTGCTGCTCAGAGGAAACGAGGCATGATCTAAACAGCGACAGACAAACAGCTGTTGATCCAGATCAAAACAGGACAAACCACCAAATGTTTAATCTTTATTGAGAGGGGAAACAAATTTTTGCTGGCTGCCAAAGGCTGCTATATGTCATTGTCTGTCATAGGCTAATCTTGTTGGCCTCGACTGGCTTTAAAAACATGGAGTGTTGAAGAGACGCTTCCTTTTCACTAGATATGCTAGAAATGCTTATCCCCAGATACTTTGCAGCATTCTCTGTAATCATTTTGGAGAATAAATAATTTATTGCCAAACATATTGCTTTGTTATCCTATACTTTCTGGTATATCTCCACACTGGCCTGGGAACGCCTCGGGATCCCCCAGTCAGAGCTAGTTGATGTGGCCCTGGAAAGAGAAGTTTGGGGCTGCTGCCCCCACGACCTGACTACGGATAAGTGGTTAAAGATGATGATGATGATGATGATGATCCTATACTTTCATGGCTTGTTCTTCACATATAGTATTGTGTATTGTGAGCCTAGTTTTCCTCCATTTTCAGCGGCTTGCCATATTCTCTTAACATCCTTCAGTTACTGTTTAACCATGGGGAAATTCTGTCAGTTGACTTTGAGCCTTTCTTGAGTTAATCTTTAGTAGAGCAACAGGAGTTGGAGCTGATGACAAGGTTTTAAATCTTCAACCATTTCATTCAAATTGCAGTGATAGCTGTATGACTCAAATAATGCTGTTAGAATGTTTGAGACATTTTCATCAGCTTTGCCACATGGGAATCTTGTTTGAATCTAAAGTTCTCCTTTAGTCTTTGTTGGGATTCAATTTGGCATCAAAAAAATAGTGAACTAAACACGGCAGGTATAAATAAGGCCTTAGCCTAACATTTGTTTGCATTCCTGTTCAAAAGAAGGACAAATCCCAAGACTATGGAAATAAGCTACCGGCATGGCTGGTATTTTAGCCTACTACCGACCACCTACAGTTCACTTCAACCTTTGCATGAACACCACCCACGTTACCACGGACATTCACTTCCCTGTATTTCCTGCTTTTGTATCCTGTATCCAATGTTTTCATGTATCTATTCTATATACTAGTCGATTTATTTAGAGCTAAGGCGATCAATTAGCCTAAATGATTAGTCCCTCCGCGGAAAAAGTATCTGATATTTTGATAATCATTGAATGTTTTTGTCCTTTCATTCATTGGCTCCAACACAATACAATACAATTTCCCCCTTTCCCCGGTTTAATGTGATGTAAAACTGAACAAATCTCGCGCTCAGCATTAGGAAATCTTTTTTGAGCACTTTTTCTATTTTTATTGATATAAAACAATCAATTCAAGGGTTCAATCAAGTTACTTCAGTAATTATTTTCATTTTCATTATTTAACAACACAATGAAAGGTAGAGACACAGTGCTGAGATAGTTATCCATGTTTAGTTTGTTGTGTTGAGTTAATAATGCAGTTGCAATAAATACAAGGCAGTATTTGTTTGAGAAACACCAACATGCCTTTTTCCTTGGTTCTATTATGTGAATAATCACTCATTCAATAATAAGTATAATAGCATGCATACGATTCTTTTCATCACCATCAAGCCATGAACTTCTAAAAACTCTTCATTGTAAATTTAAAAAAAGCTCAAAGGTAATTAGAGCGAAATGCAAGGGTTAAGGTTATGCAAGTTTTCGATCATACTTTTGTGTGCTACCAAATTTATTTTTGTGCTACTGAATTTTTTTGCTTGCTAGCACCAGTGCTACCACCCAGTAACTGATTATTATATATCAGATATGCTGATATTAAGCAAGCATTCAGCTATGAATGTTTTTTGTAACAAGATTCACAGTCCGTTCTCTTTGAGGCTGACAAAGACCAGGTAGTAAAAAGTGCTTCATCAACAAATATTAAGTCAACGTTTCTGTGGCATGTTATACAAATTAATTATGTTTGTGCAATGAATTTAAGTTTTGCAAAATAAACCGTAGATAACTTTTTGTGTCAGTGGTAAATTGCCTTTTTCCTTTATTATTTGAAAGAGTGCCATGAGGAATGTTAATTGTAAATAATAATTCTTGAAAGATAATTCTTGCTCACAGTTTTTTTGTATACCCTCTGAGCAACACTTAAAAAAATGGTATTCAGGCATCCAAGTGCTCAAGCCGCCATATTTGCCATTGTAAATACAAACATTACATGAGCATGTTGAAACATTGCTGGACATTATAAATCAAAATTACAGGTACCATAAACTCCAATCAGTAACTTTAGACATTATTGTCCCCAAGGGGAAATAATTTTTCACTTCACAGTACAGTTATGGGCAATAAATATGTATTCATGCTGTTTGTTGACAACACATTACATTTAAATACACATTAAATACACACAACAAGTTTAAAATAAAAATGCAATTATTAAGAAACTTCTGTTTTTCCAATTTGATGATCCCAATTCTAATTTCTAAAAAAAGGATGGTATAAGACTTTTATACCATAACAGAATAAATGTATGAATGGGTTTAACATCACTATTCTCCACCATTCACCCAGGAGAGTTCGTCATAGAGCTATAGTCATCATTGTCCTAACAAGGTGGTCCAGGCTTCTTCAAGTCTGTCCAGTAATTCACCAACTGTTGTGGAGACCCAAGAATGTAGGTGATGATCTTTGAGAATTCGCAGCGATTATATCTTGAGTTGTAAGCCTTGAACTGGGAAGGATCTGGTGGGGATGTGAGTGCAAGTCCTAGTTTCTTCATGCACGTTCCAATGTAAGCATCCTCTATGTTAAATGGTTTGATCAATTTTGAAATCTGTACAAATTTTTCTGGAAGATCGTTGGAGAATACATATCCCATGCCCAGAGTGTAGGTCGGGTATGTGTTTTCAGGGAGCATCTCCTCAGGAACATACCACTTAGAGTCCTTGTTTCGCACGACAGGTCTGTTCCACATGAGCATTCCTGTCAAGTAGTTCAGTTTGGGAATTCCTGGCTTCTGAAGCATGATCACTAAATTGTCAATGTTCAGGAACATGTCTGAGTCAATCTTCATGGCGTATGCAGCTGTAGGGCAGCTTTTGGCCAGCCAGTCCATGATCACCATGGTTTTGATGGTGAGATTGAGATAAGTGTCCATGAAATCACTCTGGATCAAGTCATGATGCTGTAGATTCTCCTGTTTGAGCTTCTCCTGCACCTGCTCAGCATCGTCTCCGCCGGACAAGGCCAGCATAAACAGAGTAAGCACCACCTCGCCTTGAACCAGGCTCTCATTGCCCCAAGTCTGCCGGACGGCGTCCCGAGCTCCCACATCTTTTGGTGCAACTGGAACCATCAGGACCAGGAAAGGGGACTTTTGTTTGCACACTTCTGCGTTATCCAAAATAAAGTGATAGTTTCTTGGGTAGGCTTGGTGGTACAGAACACCTATAGGTGGTACAGTGGGGGGTACTGTAGGTGGTGTTGTTGCTCGTACCGTAGGGGGTAAAGAAGGGTCTACTGTGGTTTCAAGAATTGTATTTGGTGGCATTGTGTGTTTTGGATTGATCCAAAATTTAAGCGGTAGATTCAGTTGATTGGTTTGATTTAAAAACCTCTGGTAGTGCCCATGGAGTGAAAAGCTCTCCCACGACAGAGAGCTGTTGGAGCGAGTGTAAGACACCACGATGAGCACTACACAAAGCAGGAGCAGGAACTGGAAGCAGGAGTGATTGAGAGGTTTCCTCCGACACAACTGGTTCTCAACAAGTTGTCTATAAAGACAAGAAATGCAAAGTTAAAACACAATGGGGGATGGAAATAGGAAGTATATTGTCACAAAAAGTTAGTGAGTTGGATTTGGATTTGGATTTGAATTAGTCAATTAGCAATGATTCACAGAAGAAGTATGATTTCTGACATAAATTGGCCATTATAGTCTAGAGGGACCTTGAATGCTCCCTTGAGGCATGGGTAGTGCTGCTCCCCAAATTCTTGATAAGAAGAAAAACTTATTTGTGAGCAGGTCAAACTACAATAAATAGTTCTCAAACCAGCGTGCACTAATCCCTTTCACCACACACAAGTACCACCTACCTAACATAGTATTGCCACTATGATTGGCTTTGCCATGTCCTGCCAACGTCTAAGAGGCTGCAGGTATATTTAGTTACTTATAACCGGTTTTATCTGCAACAGTAAATTGTCGCAGATTTGGAATAGTGTTGGGGAAGCTAGACATTTTTGATAATATGGTAAATGGTAAATGGACTTGACTTATATAGCGCTTTTCTAGCCGATTTTCTCAGCCCCAAAGCGCTTTACATATCTTACCACATTCACCCATTCATACACACACTCATACACCGATGGCAGTAGCTGCCATGCAAGGCGCTCTCTGAACCATCGGGAGCAATTTGGGGTTCAGTGTCTTGCCCAGGGACACTTCGACATGTGGCGGGTAGGCGAGGAATCGAACCTCCGACCCTGCACTCCAGAGGCAATCTTCCTACCCACTTCGCCACTGCCGCCCCGTATATGTCAATATACTAGTGTGTTTTGTGTGTGCGATTGCGTTTTTGTGTGTTTTGCGATTAGGTGAATTTGATAGCTTGCTTGCTTAGTCAGGATGCCAGCCAAAAATAGAAAGGTGGACTTTAGGAGTTACTTTGTGTGAAATGAAACTGTAAGCCACTTAGGGAAAATATTGTCTTATTGCTTATGTGTAGCGTAACCAAAATTGGTAATAATAAAACTCAACCAACCCATAGATTGTCCTCCCTGTTCATATGGCGTGCATCAATGTGTTATTCTGTCAGGTGACATGGCTCAGACAGAGGAAGAGATGCAGGTGTAAAGGCAGGAATGTTGAGATACTGAGATATTTGTATTTAATGTGTGGATTTAGATCACTTTGGTAACACCAATTAAAACCAATTGGTATTACCAACACCTTCATTTACAAAGCAATTACTGAACTACTCACTTAATACCTCTGCACCTACCTCACTTTTAAATCAAATCCATAATACAGTTTGCACTCGCTGGACTTTCTATCTACCTCAGTCTTCAAAACTTGAACTGAGTTTGGGAAGAGCTCGGGCTTTCATGTACTCTGATCACTATTAATGATTTTAAAACTCGGCTCACAAGTTTTTTAATGGCAACTTTTGGAACGTCAGCATTCACACCGCGATTTCTTGAAGGAATTGCATTCCTGGTTGTAATATAAAGTGTAATAGGCAGTTTTATGCAAAAATTATTCCCACAATGAACACCTAGAGGAACTGTTAACCTGGTGTGATTTGCAGCATAATGGTTCAAATTGGTTGAATTTGAGAAAATATTATTTGGTTTTGGTCAGGAAATGAAAATGAAATCAAAGCGGAGAATGAAATGTAAAAATATACATGCGGAAATAAATTCATACAGAAATATATACAAAAATATACAAGAATATAATATTTAAAATTTTTATTTTATTTAATTCGTGGTACTCATTCTTATTCATTTCTGTGTCATGAATTGAATTGAGGGACTAAAGAGTGTTTTGGTATCAAGGGAGTTAATAAGCCCTTACCTTTTCAGCCCGTTTCCACCTGAGCCAGTCTCTGTATCCCCCATGACTGCTCCACTTTATTTCCTTAGGTCCCCGCTATCTTTTTTTCTTTGCTTTAACCACAAATTTCTTTCATCAAGTATGACACGCTTATTACTGACAAATCCTAACTTCTAATAATGGACTTCCTCTTAGTGTCCGAGGGATATAAGACGTTGATGTAAGATGTGTTTCTAGAATAAGAGAGCGGTAGGAGGAGAGGGTAGAAAAAGAGTTCCTGGTACATGGGAGGGAGGGATTTTGTGTCATAAAGCCTTTGTCACCTTACTAGACTTTGTAGAGCATTACTGGGTGTGTCACCACAAACTCCTCCCCTAGCCTCCCCCCCAAACACACACACACACACACACACACACACTCACAAACAGGTATACTGTGGTGTTGATAGAAGCTCAGAAAAAAAAACATCATGGTTAGATTGTATTTCCCCTTTACATTAAAACCATGCAGCGCATCCTTTCACCAACACAAATTAACCACAATCTGACCATTTCTGGCACTTGGTCATGCTGTCTTTTGGGTATTTTCTATGAGATTGTGTTTTACCATAGCAATGAAGCAGAAGGGAGGGGACACGTTAATGTAGAACTAGGAAATTGCTGTTGTCAAAGAAATCGAGTAAATCGTTTGTAAAAACTACTGTAGATTAACATTAACATGTTTGCCTCCAAGTAATGACTTTGACTTCAAACACTTCAAGTCACAGTTACAAACTGTGATGTTGCAAAATCTTTATAGCAAAACATTTATTTATTTCTAACAGAGGGAATTTGACCCTTTGGCTGAATTGTGTGTATTTTATTGGCTCATTAAAATGACCAAAGGGAGAAAAGATGGACAATCAACAGGAATAATCTCAATTTATATAATTTATCATACCCTACTCAGAACAGGTGCCCATGTGGAACTAATAGAAATATTGTATACGTAGTCCCAAAGGGCATGCCATCATGTGCCAGGGGGAAATGTGTTCTTTAAAGGAGTTGTTAAAAATTTAGAGAAATGGGCTTATTCACCTTCTTGCTAAGAGTAACATGAGAAAGGATGCAATACATTTTAGGCTAAATACATCTGGAGGATCTTTTCTGTTGTCATTGTGGTGGTGTGCATCTAATTTGGCAAACTGCCATGCGGAACTACTGCGTCTGGAACAGTCTTGTGTCACCACTGCATGCGCAATTTCTTTTGTGTCTCTGAAACTGCAAGCCTTGTCTCCATTGATTTTGCATTGGCCATAGATATTCAACACTATGAAAACAAGAGAAGTATTGTTGAAGGCTATTTTTTTAGCAAATCAGTGTGTGTGCGTGCTAGAGAGAGAGAGAGAGGAACTGGAATCTACCGCCCAATATAACAAGGGTTTAAAAAGAAAAAAATATCTATAAATAAATAAATAAAGGAAACATTATTGGAAAAATCTAATAATTGGGGGTTCATATGGTAAAATATAGGTATGTTGTTGCAAAGTTTGGTTGTTTGAATGATGTCAGACATACAGTAATATACAGTAATTTTCATATTACTTTTTGCGGAGTATCCCGCTCGTTTTATCCAATCAGGAGACAGAGCACTATAAAGTGGTGGGTCTCTGTGCCTGTGAACAATGACTTGCTTCTCTCCATCGCAGCACTATCTGATGAAGACGGCTGTGTGTTCATGTGGTGGTGACGTAGGGACGAGGCAGTCACTGACAGGAAGTTAGCTAAAAAAAACATATCACTTACTGCTCCTTTAAGAACCCAGTCTTGCAGAAAGAATAACATAAATAAATTCATGTTAATTGGAGATGGGGTTGTATCAGATGTCATACTGTGCATGATTAACCCAGGGTATTAAATTGAAGGCATTGAGTCAATCTGTCAAACGTTCCAGTTTTCCTCTGAAGTGGTCTTGAAAGAAAAAAGAATTGACAAAGCTTGAAATTTAAAAAAAACTTTCAAAAGAGCAACTGATTCCTATAGATTGGCCATTCTCGTACACAGTTTTACTGGCAGTAGCCATAAACAAGGAGAGATAAATGGAAAATGGACATATATTATAGAGAAAGACATTCTAGCCTTTTATTTTATTTTTGTACTTTTTATTGATCTTTTTTACATTTCTGAGTTAGCATCGATAAGCTCTGCCAAGCCAAGTGAAACAAATAAGGACCTGGAAGGTTTGCTCATACAGAGACGCACAGACCCACACATCAGAACACAACAGGAGAGACAAGGTTTTCTTCATCTGTTTGTGTTTATTGACATAGTCATTGTCATAACACATAACAACACTGGCGATGTCCTTGAAAAGTGTTGGAGTGGCCCTGATGTACAAATCACATCCATTGTCAAGTTATTACATTTCATTTTTCTAAAATGGAACAAAAAGTACATTAATACACTTAACATTTGTGTAAATATTTCCATATAGTGTGTGATATATTGCGTTTGAAACACAAGGCACTTGGACACCTTTGAAATATTGATTAGGATAATTCAATGTTCAAAAGAGAATACAAGATACATCAACATAGATGTTTACGGAAGAGTATAAGGGCGACAGGGAAGAACTTTTTTTTGGGGAGGAACAATTTTTTTATGAGGAAGTTTTCTTTTTTAGATTAAACTACATTAAAGAGGACCTATGATACTTTTCGACTTTTATGACCTATAAACGTTGTTATAATGATTTATAGTCATGTTTAACCATACTAGAGTATCAAATATTTACGTACATGCATTTCGACGTATTCCCTGCTGACCGTCTGGGGTGGCTATGCAGAGCACTAAACACTATGGCAGCCGGTCGAGCCGAACTCGTTCTAATTTCCGGATTGTTTCTGTCACGCTCGGGTCGTTTCTGTCATGTTTCCATGTATGGTAATGCTGCCGCTCAAGCAAGCTCTGGCTGCATGCCCCCACCCTCCTGACAATGTCCCGCCGCTGGAAGGAAGGTAACCAATCACAACGGAGTGGGGTTTGCAGCAGGGGGGGAGGGGCGGAGAAGCTCAAAGCAGTGTGTAGAGAGAGACTGCTGTGCTCGCTAGGGTAAGAGGAAGAGTGTCCCGAAAATCTACATAGTTTTTTGTGATGTGATTCGTGTAAGGTTGCTCTATAGCAGTTTTTAACAAGAAATGAAGACCAGAAAAGTAGTATAATAGGATCTCTTTAATAAATAAGAAACTTCCTCATAAAAAAAAACTTCCTCATAAAAAAAAACTTCCTCAATGAAAAAATACTTCCTCAATGAAAAAAAAACGTTCTCATAGAAATGTTTTTCTTCCCTGTGGTCCTAATACTTTTCCGTAGATATTGGCCTTATATGGCCATTGTCAAAAAAAATCAACAGATTTTAAAACCACCGATTGTATTGTTCTTGTGTACCTTTTGTGTTTTAACATTAGTCTGAAGCAAATGTGTACTCATTATTGCCTAATACACACCATTGTCTAAGTTGTTCCTATAGTTGAATGTATTTATCAGTTGGTCTTGTCTTAAAGAAAAGGCTGATCTTGTCTAGATCATTGTCTTGGAATGATTAATGGACTAGGATAAACTGCAAGCAAAGGAGTTAACCTCAAACCTACATTCAGATGCGTCAACACAGTATAGTTTTTCTTTTGTTAGTTTTTTTTGTGACTTAAAAAATCACATGGTCAAACAGGTCCGTGTGGAGGATGCTCTTTCATCACACATCGTAGCGTTGTGAAAATACCAAACAAGTTAAAACAGAGTTCCAACTCACAGAGCAGCTAACAGCCACACTGCGTTCACATGAGAAATCAATCGTTAATTGGCCAGAGAGATCTATGCGTAAATAATTGTCTGTGTTGTCGAAAGGCCTCAGGAGGTTTCCTTTTCCTCCAGTGGTATAATTTATTTGTATATTTTGAGTTTGAAAATGAGGCCAAGAGGTCAGGAGTCATTGTCAGATACACATGTTGCACCTGACAACGACTACCATTAAACTTGCATAGACCTTTAAATAACAAGGCTGTGACTCAGATCATCATAAATCTAGTTTATGACCAGAAAGCTATGTAAAATATGTTTCTTTTAAAACATGTTAATGTTTTGTAAACCCTTTATTTAAAAAGAAAATTCTGACGTAATTTTATGGGAGTCTCAAATTTTCTCAAATGTTTATTTGTGATATTTTGAAATTCAACCCCTTAATTGCACAACCTCATGATAAAATACAATGAAGTCTTAAGCGTATATTCTTTAATGCTACATTTAATTATCATGCATGGACTGTATTTCTCATTGCACCCCGCAGTCCTGCTTTTCTCCATATTTATTACTAAAAAATGGGTCTGTAGTCAGCGGGGGTTGTCGAACATAAAAACTACAAAATTGTCATTGCACCTGCTCTTTTCCTGTCACTGTTTAGTGAATCTAATACAGGAAGTTATCCACTGCTAAATGTTTGTGTTCACGGTTAATTCAAGGTGTCGATTAGGAGGAGATGGGTGAATCACTTATGTGGATAAAGCCATGGAAATAGATGTGGTATTTGTGTCCCGAGGTTTTAAATTATTCACCTTCAAAGCTTCCTTCAAAGATGTTCGAAATGTCCTTTTAATTCTGTTTTCAGCATATAAATGGATCTGCATGGCCAGATACCAGATCTTTGTAACTTGGATGAATTGACCCTTATATTTTTTTGGCAATCAAAAACCTCAAAGGTCTTGTAATGTTTCTAACTCAACAGTTTTTTGTTGTTTCTGGGCTGAAGTGCCTTTTTATGGCTCGGCAAGTGACCTTCGATCCCTCACATGGAAACATACAAACTCAAACTTGTGCACACACACAGACGCTCACATTCATTTAACATAGCAATACATATACACACACTCCCTGGTTCCATGCATTGCTGAGTGCACACACCCTAGCTGACAAGAGCTGGATTAAGAAGGAATGCCCTCGGCGGAACAACCATCCAGGACAAAGGGTCCTTTCGTCTGTGCCCCATCCCCGCGGACAGGTTCAGCACCTCCCCCTCCTCCGCTTCCTCCTCTTCTTCTTCACCCTTCGTGTCCTTCTCTGCCATCCGTCCCAGACCTCCCAGTGCTCCCAGCCCTAACATGGACACAGCTGAAAGTCCAAAGTGTAAGAGAGGCGAGTCTGAGAGGCCGAGCGGACCAATGCAGCCGCCTGCTCCTCCTGCAGCCATGGAGAAGAGCGGTGTGCCGTGGTGGCCCAGAGCTCTGGCGTGGCAGAAAGCAGACAGAGGTAAAGATGTCCCCAGGCCCCCGAGGAGAGCAGCAGCAGCTCCAGGGATGATGATGTGGGCCCCGCCTACAGACGGCAGCTCGTTGGTGCTCTGGTGTCCGGGGAGGCCCAGCCCCGTCCCCAACCTGCTCTGAGCGCCGTGCTCCTGGGCAACAAAGTGCCCGTGGGCTTTGATGTGCTTGCGTAGCGAGCTGGGATCCGTGTAGCGCTTGAGGCAGCCTGCCATCTTGCAGTAATAAGGCTTGTCGACGTAGTGGGTGCGGGTGTGTTTGAAGCGGTCGCTAGAGTTCGAGTAGCGTTTGCTGCAGCCTTCATAAGGGCAGATGTAAGGTTTTTCCCCTAGAGGAGAAACAGGAGAAAAAACAACAAAAGAAACTAGAGTCAAACGACTTTTGCTTAGAAAACTACAACAAAGAAACAATAAAGCACTGAGATAGATCAAGGACGGATTAACATGACCACGGGCCCTGGACACAAACCAGTCATGGACCCCTACCAACACGCAAATACACGCACTAGCACACCGTGCAATCCACAATCACACACATTATAATGCAGTGCACGGCCTAGAGAGAGAAAGAGAGAGATAGAGCGAAATACAATTCTATAAAGTCTCTCTGGTGCTGCGCAAGAGAAAGAGATTCTTTGCGCAGAAGCCTACAGTTAGATTGGGGCAGAGACACCGACGATGCGAGCGCGCGCTAAGCGCGCGAGCAGATTTTTTTTGCCTTTGTAAGATCTCTGCGCCTGCTTTTTGGCCAACCCTTGCCCCCCTCGGAGCCTACACTCAATGTCTGAGCGAAGCAGCGCGTCACCCGGTGAAACGCTGTGTTGGTGTCGTTCACAGTGAGACAGACACACACTGTGGTTTAAAACTAAATGATCACAGGGGATTCCTGCACGTTAACGGGTGTCGAGGGGACAGGCTCCGCGATCTGATTGCATGTCCCGAGCCTGGATACCCCAATCTCACTGCCGACTAACTGTAAAGTGAAACAACCGCCTCGCTCGTTACACTACTGGTGCGTAAAGGGAACGCACAGTTGGCAAACTCTCCTCACTACAACTGCCACAGCAGAAAAGCCACTGTAGGTCGATCGCTGTACCGATTCGTGCCTCTGACACGTTGACTCGCAACACAATGAGTCGAGGCTTTGATTTCAGTGGGGATGTGGAGCTCTTTGGCCATTTCCCGTGCCTTTTTTTCTCTAGACACATCGTTCTCTCTCCAAGCGCACACACGCTTGTCCCGGCCGAATATAAGACCCCGATTATAAAACAACCCGACTTTTTACGACCCATTCCCAGGGGGGAAACCCCCGTCAAAATGTTTTAATAAAAAATTAAAAAATCAAGGGCCCCCCTATTGGCCAGGGCCCTGGACATGTGCCCACTTTGCCCATGCGGTAATCCGTCATTGAGATAGATATATATTTGCACACGCTATATTTACTTTTGGTATCTCCTGTCAGAGAAGACAGTGATCCTTGTAATCCATTGTAGGCATGCAGCCAACTGACTCTTTACTAAGCAGTCCGTGCAATGTTTAAACAATTACTCAACTAAGAGGAACCAGCCCGTCATTCTGTCAATAATTTTTCGAAGAGAAGAGATAACAAGCTCTGATCACTCCTTGCTGGTTGTGAGAATCCCCCTGTACACTTTTCTCCCGTATGTTTAACTGAAAAAAAAGTAATTATTTAGTTTTATATCTTTGCATTTTTACCACTCAGCATCAAATTCATTTCTCAGCTTTGTTTTTAAAATCACAAACACATTACACTCGTACATTACAGTTGCACATAAATGATTTCATTTATTTATTAAAATCATCTCTCAATGGACTGGTTACAGAGGGACTGAAAGAATGAATAGACTTTAAACCCATAAGAACCCATGGTGACACCCATGTAACACACACTTTGAAAGTCCTACAATCTTCCTTATACAGCTTTATTATTGTCTCTTACTCATTAAGTCCCTAAGTGACATATACTCGTAACATCATGGTGTGGTGGTAATGTGGCAGTCATGTGACTGTGAGAGGATGTGACTTCCCAAAAATTGCAGTGTGACAGGTGACAAGTGAAGGAAATAGCTAATTTTAAAAAGTGTGTTTTTTGTTACAAGGTGAGTTTAAAGCCATTTAACAATTATAATGCTTTGATAGTGTGTCCTGTATTACATTTAACCTAGTCTGACCATATTTCATGAACAAATTTATAAAGAAGAAGTTAGGAAAAAATATACATACGTCACATCGGGCCTTTAGCCTTAAAATAGTCATGGAAATCCTGAAGTTACATATTTATCACAATAACAAAAGTGGTAATAAGCCGCTTAATTAATTTAGCTGTTTCAACTATTTGGAATTAATATATGTTCTTTTGTTCAATTCAAAGTACATTTGAACAAATATTAACAAAAACATAATACATTATTTAGTTGTTAATAAAATATATTACAAAAATAATGTTTGCATAATAAATAAAACAAACACAATGTTACTGTCCTATGCTGGTCCCACTTAGATCTAGGCTAATAGTTGTATTCTTCAGAAATGTGTTCTATGTGCATTGTCCACTTGGTCTGTGTTATATCCCCCATTATTTTCCTTTAAGGAGAAATGGGTCTGGGTTCTTATGGGTTGTGTAGGGTTGGGGTCATCTGTTTTCTCCTGTTTAGGTGGAAGTTGTTTCTGTAGTGATGCATGCTGAATCCGCTGCCGTGTCTATAGCTGTTTTTGTTAAGAACGAGTGGGATACTCAAAATGTTATCTGGCAATTACTGCAAAGCTGAATGACTGGGAGACCTGTGTTATGAACTATGCATACTGTTTAAGTGATTGCTATATGAATATAGATTGATTTAACACGTCTTAACATTAAAATATCACTTATTCTCCCTTAAAATTTACTAAGGAGGGTGGTTTTGAATTGATAATCAGTTATACAAACAGGCTGCATAATGCCGTATATAGAAATTGGATTTATTCGTGGATGACATGGACATGAGGGGCTCTGTGATGCTGGTTCACTATTGTTCGATTGACATATTGAGACACAACAGTGTTTTGACATGTTGACAGGTATTTTAAAAGGTTCAAGACAATTATTTCAATCAATCTTTTACTTTGGGTTACATGTTATTTCTAAAAGATTTTGTTTAATCTGTTATTTACACGCAATGTATTGGTCATTTTTTTCATTGCATTGTTGCATTGAGTCCTCATATTGGGCATGCTGCACATTGGGATAAATACAATCAGTCAAAGGGGCAACTTATTAATGTGTTGAAACGAATTCCTCGCAAGAAGTTAATTTGTCTCGATCATTCGTGATCGTTGATCATTTCACCATCTGACATAGTTTGGCTTTGAGATACTGAAACAAGACTGGGAACAAAGTGGATTGTCTCTCATATACTGCCAGAATATTTTCATACCTCAAGTATCTCACAAAGGCTGAATATGAGACAAAATGACCTGTTAGATGATGATAGAAGTTCACGCCACTCTCAATTATTCAGTCTGTTTCATTTGAGTTCCTGCTGCAGTTTAAGGGAAATTATATCAGGAAGTAAACGTGCCCCTTGGTTTAAGGTTTGTATTGGAAAAAAGGAGAAGCTACAAAACAAGTTGGCCATGGGTTTTGTCTTACTGTGAAAAAAAAAGCTTCAACACAAATGGTTCTACTTGCCAAACACCTTTTTGTGGAAAGAAATGGACTCATGCTTCTAGGTCCACCTTGCAGTCAAACAAAACCCTTTATAAAGCAACAAAAGAGTGATGATAAATGCATGTTTGAGTTGTTCAGACAAAGACACCTGAGTCATGCAAGTTGAGAAATAAGGGTAGTCAAAAGAGGAAGTTCACACACACAATACCTATAGGATCAAATTATTGCTGGGTTCAGTCTTCTCATTGAAATTGTTTTGAAAAGAAAGAAAGAAAATGCTAGTATATACAGTACTTCACCAATACCTAACCTCTAAAGGTGCCTGTTCTCATTTTTAACGCAGTTCGCAGTAAACGTGTACAGAACTCACCTGTGTGTGAGCGCGTGTGTATCTTCAGGTTCTCCAGACGTGAGAAGCTCTTGTTACAGGTGGGACAGTGGTGTGGCTTTTCATTTGTGTGTGTACGAATATGAATGAGCATTTTGTACCTATGAAACAACAAACAAATTCACACACACACACACACACACACATAAATGTTAGTAATATTCATAATGTTCGGAGGATATTGCTGCATCTGTATCTTTCAGAATTGTTTTTTAAGTCCTTACTTAATTATATTAAGTCCTATAGTACATTATATAGTACTCTTATATAATGCTCTTAACGGCTTAGGGCTGGCCTACTATATCATCATCATCATCATCATCATCATCTTTATTGTCAGACTCAAGGTCCATAAAAAGAACACACAAAACATAAAAAACATAAAAAACCCACCCCACAGATACACACATTTCATAAAAGACATTCATACCAATACCTCCACATTGGTGACTGGTAACGAATTGTACTGTAGCTGGGATTAGTCAGCACAACAACAATGCAATTCTGTGACGTATTAAGGAGACAGATAAATGTATACAGCAGGTTCCTCAACAATGCTCTGAAAGTGCTGACACCTGCATTACAAAACAGGGCACTAGCACTACAGCACCTAGGCCTCCTCAGTAGAATCCTGAAGCAGTCATTATAAGCATTAGCAACCAGTAGCTTCTGTAGACTGGCCTTTTTAAACTTTGCCCATAGGGCTGCAGTGTACAGTGGAGTACAGTATGCTTTAAAAAGTTGGATTTTTACTTTTTCAGAGCACATATGGAATTTTCTTGTCAACATATTAGCTTGGGCATATAGCATGCGACACTGTCTATAAATATCATCATCATCATACATCTGATCTGTCATGTAGTGACCCAGGTATTTTGTTTTCCTACAGACTCCCAACACTTGTCCTGACAGATAGAAATCTGGAAAGCACAATTCTTTGTCCCCTTTGGTTCTGCATATCATAACAATACTTTTTTTAGCATTGTATTGCACATCATATTTCATCCCATAATCAGAACAAATGTTCAGTAGCTGCTGAAAACCAGCACTGCTGGGAGAGAGAATGGCCAAGTCATCAGCATACATGACATGATTTACAAGAGTGTTCCCAATCATACAACCAGTTTGGCATTCATTTAGTTGCTGAGATAATTCATCCATGTACAAGTTAAAAAGAGCAGGAGAAAGTAACCCCCCCTGACGCACTCCATTACTTACACCAAAGGGAGTAGAGACACTGTTACCCCATTTAACATGCATTCTCTGTTTAGAATACCAGTAGGTCAGAATTCTTATAATACTATCAGGTGCACCCCTTTGCTTCAATTTGTTAAAAAGCTTAAAATGATTAACTCTGTCAAATGCCTTAGTGGCATCAATAAAACCAATTAGAACAGAGGAATTCTGCCTCATATATGTATGTGTAGCCTCCTTCACGGCATAAATACACAACTCTGTACCAAGCTTTGCTTTGAAACCAAACTGATTTTGACTAGTGCTCAGATATTGATTAAGGCGATCAAGTAAAATCTTCTCCAGGATTTTCGACACTACACTGGCTAAGGCTATTGGCCTATAGTTATCCATACTGCCAATCTTGCCTGCCTTGTCCTTGATGACTGGTACTAGAGTGACAGCCAACATAGAACTAGGCAGCAGTCCATGTGTCATGAGGCCAGTAAAACATATGGCAAGCAGTGCTGCAACCTTAGGGGTTGCAAACTTGAGGTGTTCTGCTGTGATGTAATCAGAGCCACTCACTTTATTATCAGCTAACTGTTTTATTGCATGATGTACTTCACTGAAAGTAATTACTGTATCCTTGTTGGAAATATTGCTCACTTCATACGGATCACTCTTAACACAGTTGAATAAGGCAGAGTAGTGTTTCCTCCACAGCTCAGCTATATTATCACCCCCAGCCAGAGCCGGCCCGAGGCATAAGCGAACTAAGCGGGCGCTTAGGCCCCCTTTTTTTTTTTTTTTTTTTTTAGTTTGTGTGTTTGCTATTAACATCATATTATGCAAATGTGAGTTATCATACAAAAAAAGGAATAAAATGTTTTGGTCTAGATAATTAATAGCCTAAAAATCTGTGAGGTAATCCGAAATTATCTGATCATGTCACGGTCACATTCATGCACAGTGTGTATTGAGTTTATTTAAAAACAATTGGAAATGGGGCTGCCCTCAGTTTCCCATGCACTGTGTATGGTCTATAGCCTATTTCAGCCTCGTCTGTGGAAAAAAAGATAGTTGGACAAGAGTTCTTCTGCTTCGTTCCTCTCACTGCATTTAAATGCATTCACTATATTACAGAGAAATATGTCCCGTAAAAGAAAAATAACTCCAAGCCCAACCCAGAGGACCCTCCATAATATTTTATTTTATATTTTATAAAATCCATGTGTCCTTCTTCAATAGCTTCTAATTCATCTGACCCAGTGTCTCCAAATTATTTGTTCACACTAAATTTCTCAGATTTAGCCTCTTAATTTTCCTCTCAAAGTGCACCAGATTCATGCATTTCACTTTAAAAAGGTTAAAAAAATCTCCCGGGGGGGCATACCCCCAGACCCCCCTAGGAGGGTCTGAATCTCGGCTGTCTAATATTTTCGCACAGCTGCACAGTGGAGGGACTAGCGGAAAACACTGGGTGTGTGAATAATATTTCACAAAGATCTATAATTTCAGCAGCGCTGACATTGGAGAGGGGCCCCCTAATCATATTTCGCTTAGGGCCCCCTGAAGGCTTGGGCCGGCTCTGCCCCCAGCAACTCCCTCTATGACATCAGGAAGTGATGTGTTTGACCTATTCAGAGCTCTCACCTCCTTCCAGAAGCCAGTGATGTTGTTACATCACATATAATGCCCTATGTTCCATCACTATTCCCTTAGATCTTCTACCATTTGGTTTCTAGACACTCAAGATCCCACCCAAAGAATAAAAACTATCCGTGGAACAACCTTCCCGAAGACAATGGAGGGGCAGACTCTGTTGTAACAGCACATAAAAATGTCTTCCCTAGTGGTCTATTTCCATCTTATATATTCTTGTATAAAGGTGCTATACAAACATAGTGTATTATTTTATTATTTTTACAACTTGAAGCCTTATTCTAACTTAACTCTCTTCTAATTATTTTTAACATTCATTTCCCTAGTGTGTCGACTAGTGCTGCTCATAGTTACTGTGTTGCACCTACCTACTGTCCTTTTGTGTTGCTTTTGCATACTTTGCATGTAACTTGGGATCATTTGAATTTGTGTGAATGGCGATAGTTAGCCTGCTATCGGTGTATGAATGTGTGTGTGAATGGTAACGTGGGGAAGGAAAACAGGTCTCCCTTGCAAAAGAGTCTTCGGTCTCAATGGGATATACCTGAATAAATAAAGGTTAAAAAAAAAAAAAAAAAATTACGGTGTGGATCGAACACCACGTGCCTCTACATGATAACTTCCCGGGAAACAAACCTGGGCAATTACATGACCGTTGATGCTCAGGTTCGTTTTTACCTGTACATCTTTGTCTTAGTTTCCCACAATGTTGAGCAATACATCAACGATATGTATACGTGTGTACATAGTAATGTTGATGTATTGTTCAACCATGTATGTATTTTTATGCGAGTGAGAGTTTTTGTTGCGTCAGTCTAAGCAGGATGTTTGAACTGGGTCTATACTAGTTCAAATATCCTACTTGGACTGACTGGTTTATAAAACTGTGTTGACATTTCTGGGGAAATTTGTATGAACAGTTACCTGGCATTGAAACCCCTTCCATTTCGTGCACAGCCCTCCCACTGGCAGCAGTAACCAGAATCTTTTTCAGGCTTGACATGGAAGTCGTTGATGTGATCCACTAAGTCTTGAAGCGAATCGAACAGCAGGTGGCACTAAAAGACAGAGAATGAAGGAAAGATTGTACACAGACATGTATTCAGTTGAGGAAACAATAGGCAACTGCTCCAAGTCACACGTTTGTGTAAAGCTTAGCAGTTATTCAACACAACATAAATGTTTTATGTAACTTGACATCAAGATGGTATGACTTTTTCCTTTGATACATTTTAAAAGTTTACTGAATAATTTATGTGTTTCGTATTTCGGAACTTGCTAGAAGAAAATATTGTATACGAAAATAATCCAAACCACCATTAAAGTCAATTTCAAATGATAATACAAGTTACAACAGAGAAAATCAAAGACTTCCTCACATTAATATGCAAAAACGCATTCATCTTTCGACTTTTCTGCTTGATAAATAAACTTCTAACTAAAATGATCATTTCTCTATAGTATTCCAAACTTAAATACCCCTTTTTCTACTGGCTATAAATCCCACTTAAACCTGCTAAGATCCGGGTTTTGTGTGCAGTGGAAATGGTTTCACCCTGCATTTAGACCCACCCAGGTCAATTGACCCTGCAGTAGACACAGGTTTCTCTCACCACGGCTCGGCTTGGCTTTTAGTGTAAATGTAAGGCCGCGTGAACAAGCTACATTGCATGATGAAGAAGGTTAAAAAACCTGTGTCGACTCGCCTATTTTGGTGGAAAAGCAGCACTCCCTTGTGTGTGACTGCTGGTAATACTTGTGTTTTTTTTCTCAGCACCACCTGGTGGCCAGGTTTAGAACTGCATTCCTTTTCAGCCAGCCCTCTTAGATATTCCTTACTGTAAAGGCAACTATGCGACATTTTCATGAAAATACAAAGTACTTACTACACAAAGATAATTCCTCTAAATGATCACTTCTGTCCCACTAGACTATTTGGTGTTGTGTTTATCTGCACAGTCCCATCCCCTCTGGCTGTATTTTACATGGGTAACATTTGTTGGTTTTGTTTTGTAAACAGAAGATTCAGACATAGCTCCGACCTAGCTCCTCCCCAGTAGGCTACTTCGCACTTGGCAAACAATCAGCAAAATTGTTTGGACAATTGCACTTGTAGTTTATGAACATACATTTCCTATTGGTTTTTTTTTCGCAATTATGTTCACCTTTATCCAACGGCAGGCCAGCTGACCATCCAATGACGGTTCAGGTGATACTGGCTTCTCTCTGTTCTGACCGATGAACATGGAGGAGGGAAAGCTGTACGCCCTCGGTGGGCTTCCAATGGGCAGATAGAAAGGAAAACCCTGCAGTGAAGCTGCGCTCTCCACACCTCGATGACGAGATGGTTCCTGAGAGAGAGGAGGAGGATGGAGAAAAGTAGAAAGTATTTATAGATTCATGATCCGATTTGAAATTGGAAATTAATTTAATGGACAAAAGGCAGCTCCTTACAGTTTCATCTTTGGGAAATGTCTTGGAAACACAATAGGTGCTTTTTACATTCCACCTTTAATGTGTGCGACAATACATTCTTAATGACCTAAAGGATGGGCCAAGAGAGGAGATTTTTACTCTAACAAAGAAGCAGTGTGTTTCATGTTTTGCCATTCAGGCATGGCTAAATGATTTAGACAGAGTCAGTGGACAGCTCTGTGCTGTGTGCAGACCCTGCAACACAGTCAATTAGATTCACTGCAGGATCCCAATTGAATTCAATCCTGTTGAATAAGAGCGGAGCACATTCTGGCAGGATTATTCTGAGAAGACTGGTCACGGGAAAGAGTAATTGCTGACATGAAGATACACACCTAACAGTGTTCCCTCAAGTGTACCTTACAGTAATGAAAAAGATCATGTTTGATTTACAGTCCCCTCCATAAGTATCGGAACAGTGAGGCCAATTCCTTTATTTTTGCTGTAGACTGGAAACATTTGGGTTTGACACCAAAATATGAATATGAGACAATAGATCAACATTTCAGCTTTAATTTCCAGGTATTCACATCTGGATCTGATACACAACTGAGAAGATTATTTGTAAAGGAACACCACATTTTTAGGTGAGCAAAAGTATTGGAACAGATAGACTTAAAATAAATTAAAGTGAATAAGACTGAATATTTTGTTGCAAAGCCTTCGCTTGCAACAACTGCATCAAGCCTGTGACCCAATGACATCACAAAACTTTTGAATCCTCCTTTTTGATGCTTTTCCAGGCTTTCACCGCAGCCTTATTCAGTTGCTGTTTGTTTACTCTCTTCAATCAGAAAGCTGAAATGTTGATCTATTGTCTCATATTCATATTTTGGTGTCAAACCCAAATGTTTCCAGTCTACAGCAAAAATAAAGGAATTGGCCTCACTGTTCCGATACTTATGGAGGGGACTGTATATTATCCATCAGATCTGGTAGGAATGTAAGTCTATGAATTTGGCATTGCACAATATGTTAATGATTGTGGGGAAAAAAATCAAGAAATCGTTGGTGTAGTCTCACTGTGCAAACACCCTGACTCACCCGTGAGAATAGGTGTGGCTGTGGGCTGCTGCTGCTGTGAGGGGACTCCAGGGGTGAGGAGGGGGAGGGGGAGGAGCGGAAAGAAAGAGACGGGGAGAGAGGGGAGGCATGGCGGGAGGAGGGTGACAGGCTGAGGTCCATGGCCGGAGGACTGAAGCAGGACCCGGGTCGTTCTTGAGAGGAAGACTGGGAATCTGGAGATCAGAGTTCAAATGGGCTAATGTTACACTTGCAAGCAATGAAGTAAAAACCCTTTCCTTGCAACAATTCGTGAGCAGTCTCAAATTATAGTTACAGCAGCTAGCCTGTTTAAGCTAGGCTAACGTAGCAAAGTTTCTTTTTATCCAAATATTTTATAGCTATATGTTCGGCACCCTACACCTTGTGAAGATCTTTGAGCCCATATTACAGTTTGGGTAACACTACATATTCAAAGAAGTTTGTGCTGGTCCAACCACCAACACCTTAAACCACAGCAACAGCCCCTGTACGCTGTGCGACTTAAAATGTGTGCCCTAAAAAGAGAACAAGTAAGAGGCTACAAATCTAGGGCTGCAGAGTTTGGTAAAAACTTTGTTAGTCACCATGAGGGAGCCCCTCTAAATTCAACAAATACATTGTTTCAAAGTAAAAAAGAGTGTTCAATAAATAAGTAATAGGTATGTTTTGCTTTAACTGTGCAGTGTGTGTAGAACGTGTTTCTGGTGGGAATCTTCAAGAACATACTTATTTTCTCATTCTCATGGTGCCTCCATTTGGGAACTTAAGCACAATAAATACAAAGTGTTCACAATATCAGCCATGAACACACATTATACAAGATAACGGTACATTCTTGAGCACATGGGCTGTAAAAGTATGAAGTTAAACAGTGCATTCAGACTGTCACAGTGGCCATGTTGAGGGTCACTTCAGGGCGGTGCTACGCTCTTCTTGTCATGAGACTTAACTGGGGACAATGTATGTCTTTTGGAGAAGAGAGGAGAGCTATCGTTCATTGGATTTACAATATTGAGTTACTGGGAAAGTGAGAACACATAATCTACTTGTTATATTATTACATTATCACTGTGACAGTCTTGATCACTGTGAAGCCCTTGTCACATCACTATAAGAGAGGGAGAGGAGGAATGATGCAGACTTAGTAGTTGCGTATGTTCTGTGTGTTTAGGTTTGCCTGATTAACTGGTACCTGGAGAGGAAGGTGGAGAGGGAAAGGTTGTGAATAGCAGGCGTGGTCGTGTGGCACTTAGAGGGGCGCAGATAGAAGAAGGACACGCCCTCTTTCCTAATCTCACAGGACCATCTGTCCGTCCCGAGGGAAGCTTCAGGTCCAGCGGCTCATCCAATGACAGCATGGCTGCTGGTTAGTTTGCCCACCTGAGGATAGACAATCATCACAGTCACATAGTCATAAATAACTGTCAATATCATTTGTTAATCAATTAATTCATAACTGTTATTTTAAGTCTGTAAAATATTGAGGTCGGAACCTCATTTTCAATATAGCCGAGTGAGCTATTTGACAAAAGATCACAGACACCAAGATACACAAATAAGAACATCTATACAATACCATTAACAATAAATGTACTAATGTAGCCCAGTCGTTTATAGGTTAACAGAGTATCACAATTGAATCAAGTAAATCAATGACAACCAGAACAGCAGGAAGTGAAATGGATGAAATTAAAAAATGTAATTGCCCTAGCCCTAATAGCCTTTCAGCATTGTTGGAGAGGATCCATCTTTGGAAGTTTAGCCCATTTCTATTTTTGGGTTTGGATTCATGCTTACACCAGCATCATACATTTTTGACCATTTTTAAGCAGCACAACGAAACGTAAAGAACACTTTGACAACAGACATAGAGCAACATTAATTATTCATTTTAGCTCAGATTTCAACCTTTTTTTCCCCACCAACTCATTGGGGAGATCTCTGTCTGTTAAGCTGCTAAATGCTCCACTTTGTGAACAGCCTTTAACTTCTTCAGTCCAAAGCTTGGTGCTGGAGAAGTAGTGAGCTTCGATGTTAACATAGAATTATGTTAGCTTTGCTTGGCTTAAACTAGGTTAATCGCATTTATATATCTACAGTGGAATATAATACAATTATAAAAATCATTGACACAACATTTTGACACTTGAATGCTTTTTTTTTTAGCAGTTTAATAATATAAGATATCATATGCTGTAGTCTAGAGAGTGTGCTTTGTGATAAGGGGCTATATGAATACAATTGACTTCATCTAACTACTTTGAGTGCATACAATTATTCAAAATTCAGAAATAGGACATATCACACAGAAGGTATCACTTTCTTGGAACGTATCTGATGCAAAGGACAGCAGAATTGCATTTTACACACATACACTATTTTGCTGTATGCCTCCAATAACCTCCATGCTCTCTGCTGCTACAGGATATCACTCCCCTCCTTGAAGCAAGTCTCATAGATCAGTCAAAACTCATCTGCTACGTAAACATTAAAACAACCGAAAGAAGAGCGTCTTACAGTGGGACACCAATCAGATAGGTACAAGCATTTTCCACCATTCTGCCCTTGACATCAGAGTTACATCTGAAGTGTACCAGACTCACTACAGCTAACTGCATTTAAATCAGCTCTATGAAAATGTCTGCTTTGCTTTGCACGACAGCTTAACTTTTTTTTGTTTTTGCTTTTTGCTGTTGTACGGAAAATGTTTGGCTTTTGAACTATTGTGAAATAATTCCAGCACAATTAGTCATAGCTCCAGTCAGATCCTTTGGGAGCCTATTAAATCATTATTCAGATATTTTCTGTTTATAGACAAAATGAAACACAGGAAGCCATGTTTCTGTGGTAAACACTGCATAACTAACTTCAAGTGACTGTTTAACATCAGCTTCAGAGGAGCCTGTATCGCATTGAAAAGGTCATGGCAAGGAGGGGGGGGGGGGGAGAGAGGGACGCTCTTGGTGAATTGGTTAGAGTTGAGAATTTATATTGGAATGATAGAAATAGTAAAATCTAATTTTACAACAGCCCCACATAATGAAGTGAAATATGAGCCAAATAACATATTTTGTCATGCTATTGTTCTAACACTAGGGGGTATGAAAGGCCACAGGAAATGTAAGTTCAAACCATTAACAACAACAGGTGTTGCTGATTGGAAGGAAGAAATCAGTTTGTTCAGTTGGTTTTGAAAGACTTCAACATGTATATACTCCATACTATATACTTAATGATTGATTGTGTATGCGAGGTTCGTCAGAACGTTTACACTGAAGTATACAGAAGCAATAAAGAATTTCTTCTTCTTATAAGATTCCAGCAGTTTAGACGGTGTTTAGTGTATTACTGCCCTCCACATGTTAGATGTTGAACTAGATTTTTACATACAGTACTGTGTTGTGCAGGAACTGTAGCTGCAGAATTGTAAATAAAGAATTTAAAAAAGAAAAGAAAAAAAAATGTCCATGTCGTCTGAAAAGACGCAATGCATTGTGGGGCGGTTGAGTAGGAAAAGTATCCTATCGATCCATACACAAAATCTTCCTGGAAGTTAGTACTCATCAGGGCATTTCCCCCTTTTCCAAACTCGCATACACAAACATCACATACTCAAATTGACGTAAAAATAAGTATGAGTAGGACGTTAGTATGGCTTTCCGAACACAGCCTTACTTCAAGTCACAGATACTAAAAGTTGTAAGCGCAAAGTTAGACAATATGTGAAAAACTGTATAAAAAACACTAAATAAACGGGACAATTTTAATTTATCCTATGATCAATCAACAGGGGTGAGCAGATCATTTACAGTGAAGCACAAACCATTAGAAATGTGTTAAATTTAGAGAGAAGTAAATAATTTAACTATTTTTCCAACACACATTTTTACTCAAGTGAACATAATTTAAATTACATATATTTTCTCCTGACGTCAGAGAATAAAACAAGCTACATTTGACTCTTGTCCCATTCTCCAGGTACTGTGTTCTCAGACCATTTAGTCAAATGGACAACGATGGCAGGGTCCAATCCCTGTGTTTTGAATGTTATTTGTTGCTCAGCTCCTGGGGGGAAAATAAGCTCTGAGAAACATTAACATGTGGGTTTGTTATTGCAATCCTCTCCATTTCTGTAGTCGCTTCACTGTGGGTCTTTGCAGGATTTTGCAGTAGTTTTCCTGCCGTCATGTCATGATACTCTGGGTGACACATGAGATAAAAAGCTACTCTGGTCCATGACTCAACTTGTGAGTTCTTGTTAGACCCGGTGACTCAAGAAAGCAGATATTTGCTTCAAAGGAGAACAATCTCACAGGAGGAAACCAAAGGGGAGAAACTCTGCAATGAAGCAGACCAAACCTGTGAACAAATGCTTCACAGCTGCTGTTGAAGTTGACATGACTTTGTCTTTCAGTGACTCTCTGCTTTTCACTCACACACTGTTACACACCATTGACACCCGAGGCTTGTCAGAGCACATCCTCGGTCCTCTTTTTGTTAGGAGATAATATCTGCAGGTCTCATATCTCCTCAGGTTACCATTATTCACCATCTTTTTAGTAAATCAGATAAATTGCATTGCATAAGCTGCCCTTAATAGAGACTACAACTGAAATGAAAAGCAGGATGGTTGCAGTTACATAGTTTTTTCACAAGAAAAAGAAAAACATACTCTTTGCTAGTTTATTTTTAGACGGTTAAACGCCCTGATCAGTTCAAATCTTGGTTTAATTATTTATTTATTTATTTATTCCTTGTGTTTTGTTGACACTGATCAGTTCAAAGCCACACTTTATTTGCAGAAAATATTATAATTACACAGTCAAACTAAGTCAATTGTAAACTAAACAGCTGCTGGCTCTGAGCCAGACTATTTAGATCGCCGTTAGCCGAACCACGGCTGTGTGTAAACAACCATTTTTTTTTCTTTCAGAGTGCACACAGAAAGGACAGGTAGTGTAGATATTAGCTGATTAGCTGAGTGTTCTAAATAACAATTGCTTAGTATGCCTTTAAATTGCAATATGTAATGAAGTTGTATCCCTTCCCTTGATCATTTGTTGAAGGATCTCCAAGGAACCTTCAGTTTGTGTTAATTCTTGCACCCCCTTTGCACAAAAGCGGTAGTGTTTTTACAACCCCAGCTGTTGTTCCTTGCTCAGCGTACCCATGAAAAAGGCATTGAGGAAAAACTATATAAAAATAGCATTCTTTGCACTGATGGTCTCGTTTGCTGTTTATGATCATCAAAGGAAAAATTTGACTGTTCCAGAAATATTTAAAAGTTCCTTGTAGCACCTTTACATTTAAAAAAAAAATAGCAGCGTAAAGTTCTGTTATAACACCAGTTATAGAAATATTACAATGGTATGTGGGATAGGGATGAACAAATTTCTATTATTTCCAACTATACACAATACATTTTCTTCTTGTTATACCTCAATTACAACAGTCAGTTGTTCATAAGGCCAAATAAATCACGTAAAACCTCACACCCACAGCACCAGTGTTTTCAGGTATTTATTTTTCTAGACAGTTGTTATATATCGTGCTACTATTTGCCTCCAGTGGAGCTCCTGAATGGCGCCAGACGTGGGTCGCACACATATTTGTGACACAACTGCAAAAATTCTATTGGATGTCTCACTGTATGGCTCTTTAATGATAGCTGGCAGTAAGAGCATTCTTAATGTACTTTCACTTGCTGAATTTTCGAAAAACACAGTCTGGGATTCAACCTGGCAACTTTCCAGCTACATGTACACCTCTTTAACTTCTAAACTTGCTGTCAACACAAATTCTTCCACAATCACCAACAGGATCCCCCGACATAATATGAGGCAGAGGCTAAACCACAATGAAGTCAGTGTTTAGGTCCTTCTGCCGGCCTGCCAGCTACCTCACCACACTGGTTTCACATTCCACAGCAACCTAGCTGACTTGTACACACACACACAAGCACACACACACACACGCTGTTATTTGGGAGTATTGTGACGGCACGCACATACAGGACCATATGTATCCAGGCACGCATGCAGACTCAAGGCCCACCAGCAGGCATGCACAAAACTCATAACCACTCGTGAGGCCCCCACCTCCAGCAGCTCCTCCCCCTCTTTTCCCTCAATGACCTGCCTTTGGGCAGCATGCCCGGACCCTCTTATGGATCCCCTACTGCCTAGCAAAACACATACTTTGACTATTCACACACTTCCACACACACTTGCACACACACACATTTCCTTGTGCACACATGCATTAACACACACAATCACATATTCCAACACATGTAATAAGTAGCACTTTTTTAAGGCACGAAAACACACACATGCTTGTCTTTCTAGACTTGTGAGGACTTTCATTGATACAATGCATTCCCTTGCCCCTGACCCTAACCTTAATAATCACAATTAAATGCCTAATACCAGCCCTTACTCTGAATGCTATTCTAACCTTCACCTTAAAACCTTCAACCTTTAGTCTTTCAAAGTCTTGAGGGCCAAAATGTTTGCACAATAGTTTAACTTAGCAATTCACACTTTAACATCAGCAGATAATTAACACTATTGCACAGTTGTATGCAAAATAGTTCACACACATACATACAAAGAATGCAGCTGAAGCCCCTTGTCTCCAGGAGAGCGGCAGTGCATCTGCCAATGAATATGGATATGCACTGGAGCTCTCATGTGTGCACAGTATACTACACAGTATAAACTTGGTGTTTGGTGTTTTGTGCCCGCAACGGAGCCTTCAAGGCAGCGCTGGTTAAGGTTAGGGTTAGGGATAAGGTTAGGAGATAGGGCCTTCCAGGCAGCGCTGGTTAAGGTTAGGGTTAGGGATAAGGTTAGGAGATAGGGCCTTCCAGGCAGCGCTGCCTTGAAGGCTCCATTGGGGGCACAAAACACCATCGAGCCATTAGCTTGCAGAGAAACACAACAATATATTTCAACAAAATTACATGTTCAACTGCAAAGTCGATGTCTCCTCAGATGTAAGGCTCACTAACACGCACACAAGAGAGTCGTTCCCCCTCTCACAGGAAACCTATATGCTTCTACTGCGCCCTGATCTGGCCTCTCCCTCCCCATTTTCTTTTTTAAACTCCTCTGGCTCTCTTTACTTCCCTCCCTCTCACTCCTTCCTGTGGTTTTCCTCTCCCAGTCCTCCAGCAGAGCATACCTCTCCTGTTCTCCTCCCCTCTCCTCCCCTGCCCTCTCAGCCTCCCACTCCGTTCTCTTCTCTCCCATTTCTTATTCTCCAATGTGTTTTTGAACTCCCTTTTCCCATTTTTCTTCAATTTTCTTGACATACTGCTGTAGCAGAAACACAGCACTTCATAGGGAGTCATTCCTGACTCCAAAGTGTAATGCCTCTTAATGTACATATATGTTGTGACACATAAGGTTCAAAAAATATTCTCTCTCTCTCTCTCTCTCTCTCTCTCTCTCTCTCTCTCTCTCTCTCTCTCTCTCTCTCTCTCTCTCTCTCTCTCTCTCTCTCTCTAATTAATCAGATTCATTTAGAGACAAAGCATACAATTGGGAAGATATAATCCCAAGTTTCTCAACTCCTACGAAGATTGGAGAATAAACTTTTTTTACATGTGGTTTGAAGAGGAGGAATAGCTTTCAATGAGAGGGAGTAGTGACAGAAGACAGTCCATCACCCCTGGAACAATATCAGCTCCTCTTTTTTGGGGGGGTTACATTGTTTGATCTTTCCATCCCACTTCCTTTTAAGGTATAACACTATGCCGCTGCGGCGGCAGGGATGACAGGAGGCTTTCTTTTAATGACCTGGAGGCATAGAGAGACAGGAGGAGAGACACTGACTGACTGTAAAGGCTGTGGCAAATTCATGGAAAAAGGCTGGGATTGGCTGAAAATGGACACCTGTTTGAATAGCAAATAGTGAGGAAAATTTGGATTTAGACACGAACAAAAGTCTGGCTAAGAGGCATGGAGAAAGCAGCATGGGGACACACACCATAGTGAGATGGAGACAACAAGGGAAACATACTGTACTTAAACATACTGTTTTCTTGGAGGCAATTGTTTTTTAAAGAAGGAGTAGTTTCTTTTTGTATTGACCTCCAGGTACTTTTTCAAATTATACAATGTGGTTTTGACTGTTTTCAAGAGCTCAAGCCTACATAGATCATCCATAACAGTAATCACCATATCATGTTTCAAGCTCAAAACAAAACCATCGCCACTGCAGTTAGGTGGTTTCTGCCGCCACGGCAGCGAAAGGAAATTTACTGTCAGTGTTCACAGCTTGTGAGTTTGTTGGACCACTGTTTTATTTTATGTCAGCTCTGAATCACAGAACGTTCCCAGTGCCAGCAATCAGGAGAGTGAAATTCTCTTCGGACGAGAGACGAAAAAAAATAGCAAAGCACGGGGAGACCGAGAGTGAGCTGGCGGGGAAAACGGCAAAATATAAATGGTGAGAGAGAAAAGAGGAGGGAGGGAAAGTGTGGGAGTCAGACGTGGGCTCCCACCCTTTCCTCTCCTCACACTTTTCCCATAATTTGTCTCAGTATTATCCTCCCTCTCTCTCTCTCTCTCTCTAGCTCTCTCTCTCTCTTTTGTGTCTCGGCGGCGCTATGTGATGCAACTCTGCGGAGCAAGTCTGCAATAGCCACCAGTAGAGCCTGCAGTGTCTCTTGAATTGACATTGGCGTCTTTTCCATTTAGGAGGGGAGTGGTGGCGGCTGTCAGGGGAGCAGGAGTGGGGGCGTAATCTCTCAAAACAGAGATTATTTAGTTCTTGACTTTAAAAAATTGCTCTTTCCAGAATTTTTGCATCACTTTTTGTGTTATAGTGATGCAAAAGTTTCTCAACTGCCTGAATTCATAATGTTTTTTGTATAAAGTATAACAGGGAGTCAACTTTGAGGTCTAAGTAGTGTTGCGCACATGAAAGGGGTTCCCTATTGTGTCAAGCACCTTCAATTAAGTCTAGGTCTAGTCTTAGTAAAAGGAAAAACTCATTAAAAAAGGACCTGTGTCATTCATGTATGGGGCCATTTTCTATTTGATGGCAAGTTACTGATTCTTTGTGTCTTGGATGACCAAGCTTAAAAGGTTAACATTTTCTTCTGAAATGTTAACACTGCACAGATGGTTTTGTTGTCAGTTATTCTGCATCTTTTATTTTTCCAATTACACATGCTCCAAATGCCCAGAATGTAATGCAACCATGGCTCAGAGCAGGAGGCGGAGCACCAAAGGCTACAACCGTTTGATTTTCTCTCTACACTCACAAGAGGATAACAAGGTCAGTAACTAGCTCTGGGTTGTGAATAGCCTGGTCCTCTCATACCATCGTACTTCTTTTCATTTGTACAGAAGGTCTGGAATCGCTCAATTGACAAAACGTTCCCACACTTGTAGACGGGTGTCTGTTGAAGTATACAACTATTAGATCTGCCCAGTGCCACTCTGGATCTACCAACCAATCGGATAACGTTTGGTCGTGACGTATGTCACGCGCCGGCTTCGGAGCCACTCCTGTTCGCTGATTGGACTGGCAGAAATATGGCTGGAGAGAACCCATATACCACACACCCAGACTGAGTACTGAAGGGAAATGAAAATTGAGCAGAAGTATGTAGGCGGGCGGTGCCAGGCTAGGTTGTGAAAGGATATTCTGGAAAAGGTAGAGATTACAGCAGGCCTACATTTAGCAGGTCGATGGAAATTGGTGAATTACATTTTTTTTTGCAAAACATTGGTTACTCTTGTAATTAACTGAAGAAGCTGGCCATTACCTTCCAAACATGTTGGAAGCAAACAGGTAGGATCTTAGAAATAAATTGTCTAGAGGGTTTATTCTTTGACAAACACAAGACAAATATAAACATCAGTAAGATTGGAAGGAGATCTGGGCTAAAATAAAGGATAAACCCACCTCATCCCAATGTATCCCCTTGTAACTCAAATATGAGTGTTGCATAGTCATTATATAGAAGTTTGTGTGGACCAGCTTACTTAATGACTGTTATGGTGACTGCTCCAGGGCCGGCTTAAGGCACATATACCAACGGACAAATTTCCTTATTATAAAGGTCCAGGTTTGCAAGGGAGAAAAAACGGAGAACGGAGGAGGAAAGAAAAGTCCAGTAAAAGGAGGTATGCCATCTTGTGTTAACAATAAAAAAAAATTGTGTGTGTCGACATATCATTTGAGGAGCTAGCAAACTAAAGCGAATGCTAATGGTGCTATAATAGCTGTTAGACTCAGATACAGATATGATAGGAGGATATGAAAATGGAGTTAAGGCTTAGTTGGCTTTGGATAACTCTGTCCTACAACATCTTTTCTGTTTTTGTTGACCCTCACTGCCCTCAGAGTGTTGTTTTTAGCCAGACAAACCTCTGTTAAACCAAATGCTATTTGTCCAGCACCAAACAGCAGGAAAACAAGGTCAGTGACCTGGTGACTGAGCTGACCAATTAGCTCTCGAAGAACCAGATAGTCTCTCAGGAGTTGCAAGAGAGCAAATCAGATTTCTAGGGAGAGTGAATAGAAAACGTAAATTAGTCAGTCACCTTGAAGACACTTGTTCTAAAATGAATGATAATGTTGCTCAGGGTTCCCTTACTCTGTGAATAGGCAAGTGATTGCTTACACGTTCAACATCACAACTGTATGTAGAGATAATGTCAGTTTTGTGTTTACATCTTGTTCTACAAGGCTAATTCTGTTTCATCAGTTAAAGGGTCACATCAAATAGTAATAGCTTTCGCTGTGTTTGACTGCAGTTTAATTTAACTGATGCACAGTTTTCCAGATCTTTGTTTGTGTATATGTAACAGATCCAATCCTCAGCCAATCATAATCTAGTATTTCCCCAGGCAAAGGTATAGAAAACCATTATGTAAAGCTAGGTACAGTAAAAAAAAAAAAAAAACCTTATTTGATTCATAAATCTCTATCATACCATCACCTATAAACAAAGAGTTTAGGAGAGCACTCCTCTACAAAACCCAAACACTTCTGGTCCTCGGATTTCCTGAAGCGCATAGAAAACGCACACTAAACAGATTACACCATGGGGCTTGTTGTAATGTGCAAAAGGGGTTTTGCAAGTGTTTCATGATGTACCTTGAGCAATTTAGTCGTATCTAAATTGTTGTGTGAGCCACTGAATTAAGACTTGTTGTTATCTCATCCTTTTCCTTCCATGCAGTGGATCTTCTTTTCTCTTCATTTATTTATCACTCTGTCCCTTCTCCTCGCCCATAACCCCTTGCCAGCAGCAGCACCACTACCACAATCCAACCATTTGGCAGCGGGACAAGGTCAACACAGAAACCTCTTCACTTCTCCCCTCCGCTTTGCCTCCCTGTAATTCCTCGGCATCAGCAGAGCAACAGATCCCTCCCCCTGCCCGATCCTATCACCCACTCCCTCAGACTAGCACATGGAGGGAGGAGAAAGACTGAAGATGGAGAAAGAGTTGAGGTCCAGGGATGTTGAAGAAGAATGAGTGCAGATATTCTGGGTTGTGTTAAAAAATATGAGGACAGGGAGGACGAAGAGGGGAAGACACATTAGGAAATGAAAGACAGAGAAAGGGAGGAGGGGTGTTGGTGGAAAAAGAGAGAGAGACAGACTTAGGGAGAAAAGTGTTTTTAACCTTTGTTGTCATGCCTGACAGCGCAGGCCAAGAGCAGAATCTGCAAATCTCCTTTTCCCCCTCTCTCAGTCATTGTCCTTTCTCTTTCTCTGTTTGTCTTTCCCTTTAATTTCAAAATTTTCTTTCTTTTTCTCCATCCCACTTTCATTCCCCCCGCTCTGTCATCCAGACCTAAAACACACAAACACATGCGCCTCACATTCCTACGTGCAGAGTAGATTCACCCAATTTGTTTCCACTGAATGTGTGTGTGTGTGTGTGTGTGTGTGTGTGTGTGTGTGTGTGTGTGTGTGTGTGTGTGTGTGTGTGTGTGTGTGTGTGTGTGTGCCAAGCCAGTAAATAATAACCAATCCCAGCTGTACTGTGGGCTGTCCCTCTCATTCTCTGAGGGGAGACAAAGACGGATAGAACGGAAAATGGCTACATTAAATAACAGAGTAATGAGCTGGAAAGTCAGCAGAGGGTTAAGCAGGAAGACATATTAATTTTTTAATGCTAACGGACATTACAAGTTCTGTAGAACTGGTAGTAAATGGTCTCCATATATTACATGCCGTTACATTTTTTTTTTACTAATTTCAATGGGGAACATTAAAGTCAAGCCACTTTAATGTTTTTCCATCCTGCCAGCAAGCTTTTTTAGGGGTGAAAAGCTGCTGCACAGGTAAATAAACGCCACAGTTTCCTTAAACATTCCTTAAAATAATGACTTATTAGGTTGGCTTCCTCACATGAGGGAAAATAACCTACTAATTTTGTCCTGATTTTTCTGGATTTGTGTGAAGTAGCTGAGCCCAGTTGGGACTGACTCTTTACAAAACACACTGTGTTTTTCCACCGTAAGGGGAGGAAGGAGTTGAAAGAAGATGAAAACAAGAGATTAGGGGAGAAGCCACTAAAAGTGAGCGCTATAGATGGGTGACACAACGGGTGGATATGCAAAGTTAACTGTTGCAAGGCAAAGGTTGACTGGAATGCATTATTTAATACATGGTTTAATATAGCTCTGCTGACTGCTGCTAGTTCACCTACCAGCAGCCTGGTATCCCGGGAAATGATCTTATTTCAAACGCTAACATGCAGTGTCAATGCAAGAAGCAGGATGGTCTTCATGTAGCGAGGAGTAAAGTACAGACTGGGAATCTTGGGGCAGTGGATTTGCCAGTACAACAAAATGCAGACGTTGAATTGAATCCATGGATTGGCCAAAATGTACAGCACCGATCGACCAGCACCTCCCACAGTATTTTGTGAGGATATTATTAATGTCAGTGTTTTACTTGTAAACATCAACGCAAGGCCAATAATGCCAACTGTAACTCAAAATGTAATTGTTAATAAACCTGTTCATGCTAAACACGGTATTAATCTATTAAATCAACAAGTGAATAACATTGCTGAAAACCATTAATTAACAACAATGTTGGTATTCAGTTAATGATTAAAGTAATTTGTCTTAAACTGATTGCATCTTCTCAAATGTGATTGCTCCTTCTATCTTATTCAGCCTATAGTCAATTAAAAGATATAGATATGGCAAGTTAAATATATACAGTCATATGAAAAAGTTTGGGAACCCCTCTCAGCCGGCATTATAATTGACTCTGCTTTCACAAAAAAAATATAAAAGTGGTATGTCTTTAATTTACCAGGAACTGCTAAGTACTGGGATGTTTTCCAAACAAAGATTTTTTGAAAAGCACTATTTGGTTTTATGAAATAAAATAAAATGTGAAAAACTGGCTGTGCAAAAATGTGGGTACCCTTGTGGTTTTGTTGATTTTAATGCCTGTAACAGCATGTAAAACTGATGAATTTAAACACAAAGTTGGTTGGATTATGTTGTTAAGCCTTGAACCTCATAGAAATGTCTGTTTAATCATGATAAAAGGTATTTTAGGTGCCTAAATGCAAGTTGCACTTCTCTTTGACTCTCTGCTGAAGTGAGACAGAATGGGATCATCACAACTGCTCCCAAAAGATCTTAAAAACAAAGATTATTCATTATCATGGTTTAGGGGAAGGCTACAAGAAGCTTTCCCAAAGGTTTCAATTGTCAATTTCTACTGTAAGGAACGTTGTCAGGGAATGGAAGGACACAGGCACAGTGGCAGTTAAACCCAGGTCTAGCAGACCAAGAAAAGTACAAGAGCGGCATATGCGGCGGATTGTGAGAATGGTTGCACACAACCCAAAGATCACCTCCAAAGACCTGCAAGAACATTTGGCTGCAGATTGTGTATCTGTACATGGTTCAACAATTCAGTGCAATTTGCACCAAAACATCTGTATGGCCGGGTGATGAGAAGGAAGCCCTTTCTGCGCCCACGCCACAGATACAGTTGCATGGAGTATGCAAAAGCTCATTTAGACAATCCAGATTCATATTGGAAGAAAATGCTTTGGACTGATGAGACAAAAATTAAGTTATTTGGTCTTTATAAAAAGCAGATGTTTTGGTGCAAATTGCGCTGAATTGTTGAACGATGTACAGATACACAATCTGCAGCCAGATGTTCTTGCAGGTCTTTGGAGGTGATCTGTGGGTTGTGTGCAACCATTCTCACAATCCTCCACCTATGCCGCTCCTGTTTTTTTCTTGGTATGCCATGCCTGGGTTTAACTGCCACTGTGCCTGTGTCCTTCCATTTCCTGACAACGTTCCCTACAGTCGAAATTGACAATTGAAACCTTTGGGAAAGCTTCTTGTAGCCTTCCCCTAAACCATGACAATAAACAATCTTTGTTTTTCAGATCTTTTGGGAGCTGTTTTGATGATCCCATTCTGTCTCACTTCAGCAGAGAGTCAAAGAGAAGTGCAACTTGCATTTAGGCACCTAAAATACATTTTCTCATGATTAAACAGACATTTCTATGAGGTTCAAGGTTTAACAACATAATCCAACCAACTTTGTGTTTAAAGTCATCAGTTTTACATGCTGTTACAGGCATTAAAATCAACAAAACCACAAGGGTACCCACATTTTTGCACAGCCAGTTTTTCACATTTTATTTTATTTCATACAACCAAATAGTGCTTTTCAAAAAATCTTTGTTTGGAAAACATCCCAGTACTTAGCTGTTCCTGGTAAATTAAAGACATACCACTTTTATATTTTTTTTGTAAAAGCAGAGTCAATTATAATGCCGGCTGAGAGGGGTTCCCAAACTTTTTCATATGACTGTATATAGGGTTATGACCATTGGTTGGACAAATCAAGACAATTAAAGACATCACCTTTAGATACGGTAAATTCTGATATATTGATTATTGAAAGATACAACCATCAGATTACATATGATCAAAGAAAGAAAGAAAGAAAGAAAGAAAGAAAGAAAGAAAGAAAGAAAGAAAGAAAGAAAGAAAGAAAGAAAGAAAGAAAGAAAGAAAGAAAGAAAGAAAGAAAGAAAGAAAGAAAGAAAGAAAGAAAGAGAGCAATGGAAGAGGAAGAGGAATAAGCTAACAGTCCATCTATTGTAGTCCACATCTATGAGCAACTGGGACACAGAAGAAGACCATTCGTGACTCTACGCCCATCTGCCATGGCACTTGATCCCTCTTAATGTCATAATTCCATCCCTCGCCAATACATCTCTTAACTCCCTCTCTTCTACAGGCCTATTTTCGTGGAGACCAGCATTTCAGTTGCAGCCTTCCCCAAACAAGAAATCGAGGGAGAGGTTGTGAGTGGGAGAGAGGGGAGAGGAGAATAGGAAGGGGGAGAGAGTGAGTAGTGGAGTGATGGAGGGGGGAGGGGGGGTGGTGAGGTTGGGGTGGGGTTTGCGGAATTTGGTCTATGTTTGGTTTGGAAGTAAAGGCCCCGGCGTTGGGCTCTCAGGAGGATAATGGAAAAGAGAGGGAGAAAGAAAGGGAGGTTTATGGATGTGTGTGTACCCTCACAGGTGGTCGGAACATATTGATGGGGGGCCCTTTGTGTGTCCAAGTGTGTGTGTGTGTGTGTGTGTGCGTGTGTGTGTGTGTGTGCGTGTGTGTGTGTGTGTGTGTGCGTGTGTGTGTGTGTGTGTGTGCGTGTGTGTGCGTTGTACTCAATTGTGTTGGCATGTTGGCCAAGCCATGTGTGTGCTCAAAGTGCGTGTGTACATTTTGTTTGCAGATGTTGGCACGGATGAATGTAAGCTTTTAGCATGTTAGAATCAGAGAAAGAAGAGACAGAGAGACGGGGTGAATAAGACATTCCTAGGATGGAGGGAGAGGAGGAGGGGGGGGGGGGGGGGTCAGGGAGCCAGTGGTTAGTTAGTGGTTAGAAACTAAGAGGAGAAAAATGAATTTCTGGTCCAGGGCCCGGCCCAAAAAAACGATACCGCAAGCCAGCCGACAGGCCAAGCGAGGGGAGAGGATGTCCAAAAGGGTTCTGTAGACCTCCTCTGCACCTCCCGCCCTCCTCCCATATGAGGGCCTGCTGACTCCTGCCTCTGCCGCAAGGGGAGAAAATAGGGGGGAGTGGTGCTTTTATAGCTGAGCTGAACCCGTTGAACCCATCATGTGCAAACAGCAGGCAAAGTATGGAGACAACAGAGGGTCCAGGCCAGCAGCCACACAGGAAGCTATATGGTGTGTTTGTGTGCCTGTGTTTGGGGGGGGGGGTCCCAGGTTGGGGAGCACAGGAGGGCTGGAGGTATCGTGATGGAGGAAGAAGAGGAGAGTCTCCCTTAGCTCCCTGTTCAACTAAACACCCTCACTTTTTCTCTCCCCCCCTCACCTATTAATTTGCCTTCTCACCGTTCATTATTTCTTACCCAACTCCTATTTTCACTTTTTTGATGTGTCCACCTCACTTTGTTTCCTTCCCCTTCTTTTGTTCATGCCTTCTCTTCCTTCTTTCTTTCTTTCCTCCTGCTTTGTATCATTCTTTCTTTTTCTGCTAAATGTTCGGTCTGTTATTCCTTCTTTCTGGCACCGCTTGCTTCCTTAACATTTTTCCTCTCTTACTCACTTCTTTTCTCTTTACTACTTCTTTCATGTGTAACCCTTCGTTCAGTTATCGTTTTACCATTCTCTGCTTCCTTAGTTCCCCTTTTTCTTAATTTGCTTCATTTTTCTTTCTTTCTTCATCTTCCTTCACCTACATATTTCCTTTATTCGAATATTCCTTCCTTCTTCTTTATTCCACTTTGTTTTCTTCTATGTCATTCCTTTTAAGCACTTTTTGGGGGCATTTTGTTCACATAATTCTAGTTGACAGTAGAATAAGGTGTCACATTTGTTTTTTTTACTTGTTTTGTTTTATATTCCAACTTTCAGCTATTCATCCTCTCTTTATGCCATTCCTGTTTTCCTTCATTCCTTGCTTCCTTCCTTCCCTCCTTCCTTTCTCCATATACAATTTAAGCCCTCATACATGCACACATACACACACACAAACACACTAACAAACACACACATACGCACACACACACACACACACGCACGCACGCACGCACACACACACACACACACACACACACACACACACACACACACACACACACACACACACACACACTCATATATGCCATATGTATGAGCAACACTCCCACCCTGCAGCAGACAGAGTGGGTGAAAGTGGTCTGTAAGGCAGACGCACCCAACAACAACAGGAAAGGAGTTTGCTTGGCTCCGGGCCTTTAAAAAAAAATCACTTCACAAGCGTCTGTCCAACCTTAAGAGAAGAGCATGATGCAACGAGCCTGCAACCTGCACATGGTTCTCAGTAAACTGAAGACAGGGTTCTTATGGAGTCGACGCACCCACAGACTCACACACTCCCTAAACCTGCCCTGCCTCTTGGGACCCCGAAGTGGTTCAGCTCAGAAAAAGCATCAAAATCAGGCCAGCCTCAGTTTGGAAGTATTGCTATGGGGAGGCATCCTTCAGTGAGGATGAGGAGACATGATCGGTGATGGACAGTGTGGTGTTATGGGGGCAGGAGATTCATGAGATTTGATGAACCAAACTGCTAGGAGAATGAAATGGACGTAAAGGTCTTGCCTCCACCATGTTTCACTTAGGAGTTTGACTTGTCACTTATTTACACTGTGTTTTGTAAGTTTTCCGAACGACGGACAATTGGCCAGGTGCATAGTTGTTAAAATAGGTTACGTTTGACCTCCTCTCTTGGTCTCACTCTCTTTTTAGTTCACCACACAACTTCTATTAGCTAATGGCAAGTGGTTGGTCAGAGATGCAGTGCAAAAATGTATGCACTAAATAATTAGACTAAGGTGTTAATATACAAACTTCTAAGAAAAGGACTAATTGATGACGATTTCTATTCAAGGTGTTGAAAAGAAGCAGGTACTTCTTTTCATTTATTGTGGTATTGTATTTTGTTATTCTTATTCCTACCACTAGGTCCAAACAAAATATGTGGACTTGGATTGGCAGTCTTCGAGGACTTTTCTCCACCATTGGAAGTCAGACAAAGCCTGTTTTTGATTATTAACCAAGGGTTTTATGAAGTCTGGAGTCATTTTTAATCGCACCTATATAAAGAAAGAAACATAAGGAATGAACATATTCCCTCCTTTTTTAGTATTGAATGAAACTGGGTTATTTAATTTATGTTGTACTAATTTGATATTCCATGTACAATTTGTGACACGTTTGTTGGTGTTTTATTGGTCTTATGTTACTAAATGTTATGTTCCTTAAAAACTTAAATTACAAATGCAAAGCAACTTCATGCATTCAAATGTAACACATGGGTTCATCTGAGTCATATAATGGATAATGCTGCCATCACTACTTACATGTATAAGTTAAACACTATAGCCTCGTTCAGACCGGACTAATATCACAGAGGAAGGTGGGCGATAACAATTTGAGTAATAATCAAACACATGACAGCTCCACTACTGATATCACACACACATAAGCACACTAGAAATGGTGCAATACAGCATAAATATACAGAGGTTGCCTCCAGACAGGACTAAAATTATCAGAGGACCAACGATTTCACTGAAAAACAGCACGTTTTTACGGTTGGAATTATTACAGGAGTAGTGCGGGAGAATAAACATGCGCCTTCATAAAGACTGCAACTGTCTGATGTATGTTGCATAGTTTATGTATGTGTAGGTATGTTTCTACCATCAGTACATTTTAACATCACGTTTTCACCAAGTACATATGAAGACAACAAGAGTTCCCATGGGTAGACCTTTGAGTAGCTCCATGTATACAAGGAGAAGGAGAATGCAAATAAGGTAACGTTACGAAACAATTTAAATTATGCATCGGTTGATTATTTAAATGATTAATGATTAATGAGTGTGTCCATAAAATATCATGTAAGTGTAAATGTCTTATTTTCTTAAACTATCTCTTAAACTCAGAGATATTCCTTTTACTGTCATATGGATATGAATAAAAGCAATAAATATTCCCATTTCAGGTGCTGGAATTAGGAAACATGTTCGATGTTGTTTAAAACATTACTGAAAATATTTTTCAAATCAAATGATTGCTTAATCAACATACTGAAGTACAATTGGTAAGATCCCTGAGGTTCTTATCAAAGAAGTTAAGAGTTGTAATTGATAGGAAGATTGCATTCATGCATTGTGTCATGCTCCATATGTGCAAGGCTATTCATGTAGAAAAAAATAGTTTAAGGTTAGTTGCAAGACCCCATAATCACTAGGCCTACTGATATTGGCTTAGTTGTGTCATAACAGATGAACTACTGAGTTGAACTGAACGATTGAGCAACAATCATTAAAACCAGCAACAGATGAACACCAAGGGATTGTTAGAGAGATCAAGAGATTAATCTTTTTGTTAGGATACAAACAAACTAACAGCTGAATGTCGTTAATATTTACCTTGCAATAGCCTGTAGACGGTGAAACAGCCTCCTCTGCTCCCTGTCTGAAATCTGTCTGAAGATGCTTTCGAGCCTGCGATAGATTCGAACTGAGGACACAGTTGACTCAAATCAAGCGAGTTTGTCCGTCGTTTCCCTTACCATCTTTGATCAAGTTATCAGTTTTATGTGGCTGGTTTTACCCACAGGGGATCGTTCAAGAGGGGGGGTGGTAACAAAAAAAATGCCTGTTGCGAGTTTTCAGTTGCAACCGAAAACCTTGTCTTGTGGATAGTTTTCTCTCAAAATTACAGTGACGTAAGCGAAAGAAATCTCCAATGTAGAGGACAAAAACTAAATCAATGTCACTCAAGTGTGAGGATGAAGATGTGCTGCGATGTGAATGTCAAATCCGCCACAAAAAAAAAGAAAAAGGTAGAGGCTGTCCTGGAGGCGCATCGCTCAGTTGCGACGCTGGTCAATGAGCTTCAAGCGGCGGTGAGCAGGAAAGAGGCTGTCTGGGTGGAGAGAGAGAGAGAGACAGAGAGACAGAGAGAGAGAGAGAGAGACACAGAGAGTCATTGGAGGAGTGAGCTCGAGAAAAATGCCAGAATAGAGATGCAACTTCCTCCTCCAGCTGTTGACGCTCACAATAGTCTGAACCGTGTGTGTGTGTGTGTGTGTGTGTGTGTGTGTGTGTGTGTGTGTGTGTGTGTGTGTGTGTGTGTGTGTGTGTGTGTGTGTGTGTGTGTGTGTGTGTGTGTGTGTGTGTGTGTGTGTGTGTGTGTGTGTGTGTGTGTGTGTGTGATTTAATTGATTTTAAATGATCTCAAATGGCATTTAAAGGTATCTGTGTTGCCAAAGCTTTTTAAGGAAAAAGTTGTAAAAAAAATGTGCTATGTAAGTTAAGCAATTGATATGGGTATCATGATATTGGCTCTTGTTTTGCAATTTGCACACGTGCATAACGTCTATCCACGTCAAGTATGGATAGACTTGTTTTTTGCAGTAATATGGCCTCAGATCAGTCTCAATATTAATGAATGCACAGAGAAGGATTCACACTTGTATTTTGTGATTTATATATAAATGACTCTCTTCTCACAAATACATTTCAATGCACACACAAATGGATACCGTCATATATAAATGTAAAATAAATCCATCTATAAAAAAAAGTTTCACAAACACATTTCCGATCCACACACAAATGTGTATTGTTTTAAATAAATGTAATATAAATCCATAAATATATTAATTTAAAAAAGATTTGCAATTTTCTTCAAAAATGTGTTTGGATGTTGTTACATTTATATACAAACTGTTACATTTGAATTTACAAAATGCTTTTCATTTGTGAACTTCCTTGCACTCATGAGTGAATTGGTCTTTATTTGTGTGTAGAATTATGAGACTCCCCTGAGGTCGCTGGATTCACAAATGCGTTTTTTTCAACCAGAAGCTATTTTTTCAACCAAGAGCTGTGTAGGGGAGAACAGGGTTATACGTCAAATCGTTATATCTCGGAACCAGAAGGCGCTGTCTGTGAAATTGTGGTATGTAAATATCCAGAATTGGGATCAGAGGTCACCTAGTCTTCCTTGGAGTTAGACTGCTGAATTTGAGGTGACAGGACTGTTTGTGTTTTTCATGTCAAATTGAAAATATTTAGCTCCCCAGTATTTTTCTTCAATAGGCTTTTACGCAACAGGTTTATAACAAAACACTTGTTACCCTAAAAAAGTGTGAAGGGTCAACTATAGTTTAGATTGTGGTTAGCAAGCTAATTAGTTGTCAGATGGTTGTTGGCCTTGATGCTAGCAAGAAATTCAAGTTGGGGTTGGTCGTCACATTTTTTGGGGGGTTGGTAGTCACATGTTATCCAAAGGCTGCAGCCAGAAAAGGAACCCAATTACGAAATAAATTGTCAAGCTGTATCCTCACTGACACCCCAGAGAAGGAAAGAATAGAGCAGGAAAAGCCAGCTAGCATGCAAAAGAAAAAAGGGCAACAAAATCAAAACAACCCAGGGCATCCCAAACTAGACCAGCTGCCAAGGCTACAGTAAGTTATGTAGGCCTATTTGTCAACTTGACAATGCAATTAAACTTTCAAATTTAGTTCTGCTTTCTTGCCTTCTTTTTAAGATTATTCCCATTAAGATAACATTGTGACAAACAATCCCATACTGTGTGACAACCGACCCGGTTAGGAGTGGTTCGGTCCGGGTATTTTGGCTTTTCATTTGCCAGAAGTTGGGTAGCGTACGGATATAAGCGCACCTAACCGCTCTAAACCGCTCCTAATTTCGGTACTCCTCCGTTGGGGTACCAGCCGCCTGAAAGGGTGCCGAAAAGGCGGAGCTACACATGCCGTCCGTTTATTGGTCGAAATAATCATTTCCGACGTGCGTAGTCACCTCGGCAAGTCTTGTGTTTTGGCGAAAATGTGAGCGCAGCACTGTGTATTGTGTGGTGTTTTTCCTCATCATTAAATTAATCAGTTGGCTACACTGTGTCCCACTGCTACGATGTCACGTAGCTGCCGCAGCCAGCGCTATTCGCTCACTGTCTCTATCAGTTGTACCAAGCCGTCTCTGTGCGTTTACGCTCACAACAACACGGGGGGAATAAATAAAGAAGCGGCTGGTTTGACCAAGCATAAACGAGAGACCGCTGGCTTGACCACAGTTGTTCCACAGCCCGATAGTTTGAACCATATTCTGGCGGCGGCTATCGCAGTTCAGCCTAAACCCCGCCCTAAAAGTAAGGGTAGGGTCGGCGGTGGTAACACCACCAAGATTCTTAAAAGTGAGCTGTCCCGCTCAGAGCCGCTCCGACCCAACCCGCTCTACTCGGTGGAAACAAGGCATGTGTAAGGGTGTCTTTGATGATTAATGTCTTCTTTATTACAATAAGTTAGAAAAAGTGAGGGGTACACATTTCAAGCTAACACCTTAAGCTTCAATTGAATGTAGGATTGACTATTGAAAGATGTTTAGGTGTGATGAGCAATTCTCACTAGAGTAAAAAGTGTGCCTACTATCCTCGGTGGGCCCGGGCTCCCCTACTAGGCGACAAGTGTCACTTCCAACTACTGGCTTGGCATGCTACTACAGCGATTTTGGCCCGGTATCCGAAACCGCGTAGGCTACATGATGAAAGCAATGTGAAAGCAAACAATTGCGTCTGAACACTCTGTTCCTACGAAGCGAAGCTGTTGTAAGACGTGTAGAATGAGGCTCGGTATTGTCTTGCTGAAATAGGTAGGGATGTCCCTGAAAGAGACGTTGTCTGGATGGCAGCATATTGCTGCAAAATCTAAATGCACTTTTCAGCATTAAAGCTGCAGTTGAGAGTTTCAGCCGTTGGGATCCCAACGGCTGTTTTCCCAACGCTCTACCTGCTGTAGTTCCTCCCTCCGAACGACAGCTATGCGCGTTCATGTGAATTCAGTTACATTGACAGGAGACAAACACCATGTCCGATTCTGAGGTGATTAAACATTAGTAATGATAACTACATACGTACATATTGAGCATACATTTTAATCACAGACATACCATGTATGTTAGCTTAAAATCATTGTAAGTGTGCTGGTAAGCCTAACAAAAGTGGCTGTAACAGCCAGGCAAGATAGCAAACTAATTGTAACAGAGCGGAGAGGTGTGTGTGTATCTGCTCTGACCGCAGCTGGGAGGGGCTGCTCGGGGCTGCTGCGCGAGGAGCGGGCTGCGTGTCAGTGCTCCCGCTGCTCGTTGAGAAGAGGTGATACTTGAAAGTCACCAATAACACCAGAAAAAAAAGCTAGATTTGTCGCTTGTCGCTGTTTTGAAAAAAAAGTCGCCAGGGGGGCTGAAAAGTCACTAAATATAGCGACTCCCGTCTCCCTTTCAGCAGTTAACTTTTCAACATTTGTCTTTCCTCGTTTTTTTGCTGTCTTAGCGGTGTTAGTTGTTGGTATCCTGGGAATGGTAAATTGAGGGTTCGTTTGTGAAGACATTGCTACTCGCTGTCCGCCGTAGTAGCCTAGTAGCCTACCAAACTGTAGGCTAGTGTCAGACTGCTAGGGTCGTGAACGCTCACGCAACTGACGCATCAACGTCGTTGCCAAGGTCCCACAGCCAATAAGAACGGAGAATCTGACCTCGCTCTGATTGGTCAAAATTAACATGAGCGGTGGCAATTTTGGGGGGCAGCACACAGAGGCAGGGGGGAGCAAAGTGATAAAAAAGTATTTTCAGACCACTTCACCTACATATAGCTGAATGGCTATTATGACAGTTTTGCCAAATATTACAGTAAAAAAAACTCTCAACTGCAGCTTTAATGGTGCCTTCACAGATGTGCAAGTTACCCATGCCATGGGCACTAACCCGCCCCCATTCCATCACACACGTTGGCTTTTCAACTATGCGAAGGTAACCATCTGGATGGTCCTATTCCTCTGGAGCCCAGAGGACACAATGTCTAGGATTTACAAAAACGATTTGAGATGCAGACTCATCAGACCACAGAATACTTTTCCACTTTGCATCAGTACATCTCAGATGAGCCCAGGCCCAGAGAAGTCTGCAGCATTTGTGGATGTTGTTGATATGGTTTTCACTTTGCATGGAGTTAATTAACTTGCATTTGTGGATGTAGTGATGAACTGTGTTTACCAACAATGGTTTTCCGAAGTGTTCCATGGCCCATGTATTGATTTATTTATAAAATAATGTCTGTTTAATGCAGTGCCGCCTGAGGATGTTCAAAACATTTAGATAATTCTTCAGCTTTCCCAGTCTTTTGTTGCCCCTGTCCCCACTTTTCTGAAATGTGTTTCTGCATGTTAAAACAAGGTAAAACATTACCATGACATTGCATTTATATTGTTTTCAACTGTCAAAAATGTCAAAATGGATTAACAAATGATCACATTCTGTTTCATACACGTTTGACACAGATTCCCAAATTTTCTGGAATCTGGGTTGTAAGTGAAGGTCAAAAGCAGGGGATGGGTGTAATGTATGTGAAAGGGTTGCATCCCTCCTGCTGTAGTACATCCTCGGGGTCAGATCCTCGGGACAATTCCAGGAGTGCATGTCTGAAAGGGGCTTAAGAGTGCACAATACATTGTTTCCCTCTAGTGGATTTAAGTGGGAACTTGGAGTACGCTTAGTAATACTGGACCAGTACAGGGTAGTTAGTTCAGATAGGATCAACTTATAATAAATGTAAAGTCAGAGAGTCACCAGTTGTTATAATAAATGTAAAGTCAGAGAGTCACCAGTTGCAGATGAAATGTATGCTGGGTAGTATGGGAATCATGTTGATGCTTCTTAGCAACTTCATTTGATTAGTTAAGAGAATTATAGTCAAGCCTTATTTCAAGCTACACTACATGAACTTCAGTGTCTGTGTTTGCTAATGACATAGCTCTGAATGTGATATACTGTATAATGTGATTGACAATTTAAGTCAGCTCTGACATGACTCTGGCAATAATTCAATTAGTTTATTTAATTAAACTAGACATTTTATGGCAAATTAGTAAAGTTACTTTAAGTATCCTTGGACTGAGCAAACTACTTATGGGCTCCCCCTGCAATATGCTGGATTGATAAGAAATAAATTAAATTTTTATTTTCTTATAATTTCCCTTTGCATATACTGTATACTGTTATATATAAGTGCATACATATAAGTATATATAATTATACAAGATATGAATAAGTATGTAAGATATTGTATGTGCTACATTATAAAAGACAACTCTAATTTGTTCTTCAGACAGAGAAGGAGCAACTGTGACGTGACTCAATTTCACTGACGGGGATCAATACAAGTATTACTGATTCTGAATCTAGTTCACAACATGTTTTGACAGTTTCAAAATGCAGTGACGTTACTTCCTTACCTCAGTCTTTTCTAAGCACAAACCTTTTTTTTCAGTATATAAGTTTTATAGTGCTGGGTTTCATGTGGAGATCAATAAAAAGATAAGATAAAACTTTGAAGAAGTTCAAAGTTTATCACTCAAAAAGGAAGGAAGTGAAGGCTTGATATCAGAATTGCATGCTGGTTGCACGCCCTAATCGACAATCCTTCCACCCTCTTCAGCCTATACACTTCACTACGTTGGAAAGCTCCTTTTGGCAGGTAAATAATATCATAAATGTAATGGATTTGCATGTTATTGTGAAGATGTCAATACAAACACTGCTGTTCATCATTTTCTTTCAGATTATTGGTTTGAGACTACAACAGCCATGTTGTTGGCAGAAGCTGCATGTTTGTTAATTACTTTCATCCTCTACATATCAGGTATGTATGATTGGTTATTAGTTAGAATGATATTCTATGTAAAAATGTTGTGACATTCGATTTTTTTAAGGGGAGAATCCCACCGATTTCACTCATGAGGTTCACTTTACTCTTCAAGAGGAGACATGTTCAGCCTGTTAAAACACTTTCAAAGTGTCCTATAGAGCTCTGGAGGGAGTCTATAGTGTACACATAAACTCTGTGAGGTACATTAGGGCTTTGTGCTTAATGCCACATCAGTATGCTTGCATGTTCACCAAGACAATGCTAACCATTGTGGTCATTATGTGTGATGTGAAGAAAATATAAAAGAGGAAGAGAAAAAATGTTCTGCTCACTCTCAATCTTGACATAAATAATAATAATATTAATACAAAATATGTACATCTCTCCTGATGTTTGTTTGCCAATATTCTGTTAAAGAGGTTCAGGGAAGAGCAAACAACATCTGTGCCTTAAAAGGTTCATCAGTGGATCTGCCCTGCTCTGTTTCACATCCCACTTCAAGCATGAAATGGTACACTGTACACCGGAATGGGACAAAGCTTGTCATGAATGACTTATGTGGAGATGGAAATTGTACACAGTACAACACGTCTGAAGAGAGTAACTTCACTCTAACAATCAAAGATCTAAGAGAGGGTGATGCAAATTTTTACTGCTGTGGAAACCCAGGGAGCGGCTTCTCTTTTAGAACTGAGGTCCAGGTTGCAGGTACAGTGGCTGACAGTTAGTCATTACTTTAAAACTGACATCAATATATTCATTCTTATTAAAACATGATCCTCCCAGACCTGCAGGTAAAGGTGATTCCTGCCACAGAGGGACAGACAGTAACACTGATGTGTAGCACCAGCTGTCCTCTGACTGAAAACCCTGCAGCCTACATCTGGTACAAGAACAGAGAGTTTCTCTATCAGGACTGGTCTCCCTGGTACCAACATCTGGTCAGCAGTGAGAAAGCAGTCACATACTCCTGTGCTATCAAAGGCTACGAGCATCTCAGAGCGCCTGAAGTCTCAGTGGGTCAGTAACAACCGTCAGCACTCTATAATATGTTGAAACCTATGTCTAAATGTATTAATTACGTTTTAGCTTTCCGATAAATGTTAAATGAAGCATATTTATTATTTTCAAGTCTAGTGACATAAATATAGCACTAGTTATTGGTGTCTGTCATTATGTGGTCAGACATGTGGCTTGTTGCACCCAGCGGTGGTGTAACATTGTTACACCTTTAAGCCTACACAACCGCTGGAGGTCGAAACATCAGATTTTTTCAGGGGGTTTTAAGTTGCTCCTCACTAACTCACTGTGACTTTAAATTAAAAAGGCTAAGTTCACCATCGCAAATACATGTATATGTTGTTTCTTTCTGTCCAGATTCTGTCACACCAACCTGCTTTACCGTGACCTACGCTAGCCATTCACCAACAGATGAGCCCTGCTCCATCACATATTCAAAAGGTTAAGTTGTCCCAAACCTCCACCAACAACAGCTCAATGTAGCATGGAGTTGAGCTGGCAGTCAGAGCGAGGCTACTGTCAGACTCACTGCTTCTCTGCTGGAAAGACGGGCTTCTGGTAGAGCTAAAAGTCCATTTATGGCCCTTTGAGGAAGTTGCTGTGTCGGTATCTGTGTTCTAGCTGAGCTAGCAGCTCTACTTCTAGTAGCCCATCAGTGTGTCTGCAGGGGAGTCTCATTGTTTCTTGTTCATTTGTTTATTAATTGTTAAACATGTCGGAGTAACTGAAGTGTATTTATTATCTTCCATACAGAAGTGCAGCTTCAAATGACTCCTTTGGACGAGACAAATGTTAGACTGACCTGTACTCCCAGCTGTCCACTGATTGACCCTGAAACTGCCTACAAGTGGTACATTGGTGAAAACATTTACAGTGGCTCCAAGCATGAAAACTTAACAGTTCCAAGCAACTATGTTGGAAGAATCTCCTGTGCTGTAGAAGGTCAGGAGTATCTGCACACCCCCAAAGTCTGTGAGTATGAACCAGCTAATGGTGAATCAGGTGCTTTACAGCATCCCTACAACAATTGCAATGTTGTGTTTATGCTGCCCCAAGGTTGCACTTATTTAAAGTGAAACATTTTGTATTTCATCTACATTTCAGGTGCTTCTAACATCTGTTGGATCGTAAATTATGTCAGCAAGAGAATCTGTGCTTTACGAGGCAATGAAGTGAATATTTCAAGTGAATATTCACATCCCAACAACCACAACCCGCTAAAGTTAAAATGTTGGTATAAAATAAAGAGAAGTGGTAGGGAGGATCCTGAAAAGCTACCCGAGGCTGCAGCTCATCTTGAGTACCATGACAACATGAAGAACCAGCACATCCTGAGAATTAGAAACCTGAAGAAGAACGACTCTGCAGAATACCTGCTCAGACTCCAGACAAATGACAAAGGATGGAAACGGTCTGATTCTACTGGAGTGACTTTGGTTGTCACAGGTAGTGCTTTGGGTTAAATATATTTCAGGTTGGGTTGCTCCCTCATCACATATTAGCACCAGTTTGCAAACTGCACTCTTTACGTGCAAAACGACGAAAGGCTGATTGTTACTATTGCAACGCATTGCCGAAATTATGTAAAACACAAGGGTGTTGTGAAATGTTATATAATGCAAATCTGCAAATCTCAGGTGGGCTTTATCAGACCTGCTCCACTGACATGCTTATGCTTTATGTCCCACAAGCCCGGTCTGAGCTGGGAAAGACAGCTTTTAGCTTCAGTGCCCCTGACTCCTGGAACAACTTACAGCAACAAATTAAACTAAATACCTTCATATCCTTTAACCAATTTAAACAAACTATCTTAAATCTGCCAAACTCTACCTGTAACTGTTTTAATTAGGCTATATTGTACTTTCACCCATTTAATTTTAATTGCTGCCACCCTTCACCACTGTGTAAATGTTTAAATTCTTTTTTTTTCTCTTCATCTGTTGTGTATTTGATGTATTTGCATTGAATATTTTGTATGTATTGTTGTTTTTCCTTTCAATTCGTTTTGAACTCGACGTCATTGTAAATGAGGGTCACCCCTCAATTGGTCTCTCGAGGATAAATAAAAGTTAAATGAAAAAAAATGAAAAATGAAATAATGCAGACAGTGCCACAGTGGCTTTATCAAGGTTTGTCTGAATACTGGGGAAGAATATTTGACAAACCTATTACAGTGAACATTGGAGCATTTTAGGACTGCTATGCACCTTGTTGGTATTGTTTCTTTCACTTCTTGACAATGACATCAGTGTGCAGTTTTAGACTTTTTATGTTTGATAACTATAATGTTTGCATACCTGTATGTCAGTTGACCTTAGGATCAGTCACGTTTCAAAGAAAACACTTCTCTTCTTCATTAACTGACCACTGTAACCATCTTTCAGACCTGAGGGTGGAGTTCACTCCCTCTGCAGTGGTGACAGAGGGCCAGAGAGTCACACTGACCTGCAGTACCAGCTGTCCTCTGACTGACAACACAAACTACATTTGGTTCTTGAACAGTCGACTTCTGACCCGGACAGAGAACCAAAACAAACACCTGGTTCTAGACCCAGTCAGCAGCCAGCATGCAGGAAACTACTACTGTGCTGTTAAAACCCAGGAAGTCTTGAACTCTCCAGAAAATACGCTCATTGTTCAAGGTGGGCATGCCTTTCAGTTTGAACTGAAAACTGTCTCTGCATTCAAACCAGTAATAGAAAAACTCACATGTTCCATCTCTCCTCAGCTCGAGAGAAGTCCATGGTAATAATTAATTCTCTAAGGCTGGTAGTTGCATTTCTGATCCCGGTTCCACTGATTGTCTTTCACGTGTGGATGAGGTAAAACACTTGACACTATTTTTTCAATGTTTTGTAATTTCACTTCATGTAATCACCATGTTTGACTTTGTTTTTAATGATAGTACTTGAACCGAGCACGTGTGTGTTAATGGTCTTCTGCCAACATCTGCTGTCCTCTTTGTTCTGCAGATGGATTTGGAGTCCTTCAACATCTCAACCACAGCCATAAATCTTGTGACTGAGGCACATAAATAATCGTCAGAGCAGATGTACCTAGGCCTTAGGTATCAATTATGTATACGGTATTTTTTTCATTTTCTTTTTTTTTTGTTAATTAATTTAGGTCCCAGTTGGCAAAGTAGAAGTTCAGCAGTTGTTCATTCTTTTAAATGCGGGCCTAATACAAAGTGCAGCATGTAAGACATTAAAATACTGAGCTCACAAAAAACTCTCCTCCTTTTTGAAAAAAAGTTAAAGCCACACCAGGAAAATTGACCGTCGCTCATCATCCGATTTTAACTGACAAATCAACAAAAGTCTGAAGGAGTCATCCCAATATGCCTCTACTGTGACCAAAAATATATATCTTTAAATTGCTTTGCATAAGGCCTTCAATTTCAAAGAACTGCCCTAGACCTTATGTATAAACACACACTGACAAAGGTGGGTTTTGTCCTTGCTAAATCTGAGAATGTTTGTAAAGTTGATACATTTGTCAATGAGAGTGTCCACTGGATTATATTTTTTTCTCAAGTGACTTGACATACTTGTTCTGAGAAATTTATATTCAATCTTTTATCCCCACTGATTGAATGACAAAAGTTGTAAAATGTTAATTTTAATGTTTAAAGCTGTTTTTTTTGGTTGTAGACATTTTTCTGATGTGTGTATTCATAGGGTTAACATAATTATTTTAATTGTGTGTTTTGAAGAAAAATATGAATATCAAGTTGTGTGTAAACATACATGGTATCTATGGTGATATAATGTATATGTTGCCCCCATCACAGAGTCAGTGTAAAAGTCAAATAATTAAAAATAATTAAAGGGCAAATACAAAATCAAGAGATGTATTTAAATAAATGAGTTGTATTGTATTGTGGTCTACTCTTGTTTGATGTTTAATCTGGAGCTGCAGCAGCGGTGGCATAGAGACTGTGTTTCATTCTCTCCATCTGGTTAAGAGTCTTGAACTCTTAACTAAATCTCCTTTTATTTTACTACTTTCATCAAGTACAATGTTCTTTGGCTATAAAAAACATGTATTTTTTAAAGCGTGTAAATAATGCCATGTCATGAAACAGCAGCAACTTTTAACCCAAGTCAAGTTCAAGTTTGTTTATCAAATATTCATCACATCAAACTCAGGCCCTGTGTCGTTGGCAATGAAATTCATATCAGCTCTCTCCAGCAATGCAACATACCGGTACAAAAAAAATGTATTAAGAAGAACACATACAAAAGAAGAGTCATAATAGTTAAAAAACTAAAATGTAGGTATGAATTACAATATTAATATTATTAAATATAGAATAACAATAGAATGTACAAAATACTTTACAATAGAACATATTATTCTGTAATGTGGGGAGGTACAGGTGGTATCAACAGATAAACAGAACAAATTATGGCTCATTAAAACTGAATGACACTGTACAACATACAGACAGGTGACAACTTAAAAAACAATAATGAATGTCCTTGTAAGACGTTAAGAACAATAATGAGATAACATTTTACCATCTTCCTTTTTTTAAAATATTTTGGCAAACTTGTGGACTGATATGACTGTATGAACTTTCCACCTCCTCTTAATCTGCCATATATCTATATATGCTGCTCTGCAAAGCATCGTGGTTTCTGACCACAGTGGTAGTGATAAGTGTGGTTTAACTCATGTTGACCACATCCAGGTGAAGCAAATTGTTGCAAGGAAGTGTAACATGTCCATGTTTGGAAGTTAGGGCTGTGAAGATGTACCGGGAGATCAAGACGGTTAGTTCTGCAAAATGTTTTCGTAATATATAAGTCGAAATACATATCTAAATTTGGACAGGTAAATAAAAGCATAAACAAATTTACAATTTGCAAATTCTGACAATTTCTCTAAAAATATTTGTGGAAACTTTTCTTGACTTGCTACTCTGGCAGTTTCTCATGATCAATAAATAAAACACCAACGTAACTAACTTGTGATGTTCGTTATAGAAAATTATTTCTATTAGTATTCACATTTACATGACAAAGGCACAAGTTAACTTATTATGTTTAAATTTAGCCTAAGTTTCATAATTTTTTTGTACATTTGTAACCACAGTGTTTCATGATTCTTCCTTTTTGTTGATGAAGCATATTGTTTTGAATTCAGACTCCTGTTATTTCTTGTGACTGCTGCTTTTTACTTTAATTATTTTAGTTTGATTTTAAGGTTGATTTGGTTGTTTTGCCTGTTACACTGATTATTTATTCAATTGGACATTTTTGATTAAAAACTTAAATTCAATTACATTTTCCCTAATACTTTTGTTCTGTCTGGTTGATTTCTCCATCAAATGTATTATGGCGATTCTGCTTAGGTAGCCATATGAACTGTTGTAAAGCCAACAAGTCCACAAACATAGGCTCATGTGCACACATGATAATTCAATAGACAATATTATATGAACAGCTTCATCCTCGTTTTTTCTGCAACCCAACACAACACAAACAGCACTGTATTAACAAACATGCAGCCTACCATTGCTGTGTTCTCAATGTCTATTTTCAAAAAAGAAAACAGATGATGGGCCGGTTTCACAGACAGGGCCTAGATTAAACCAGGAGTAGGCCTTAATGTGGACTAGTTAAACTGGGACGTTTAAGTCACTGTCATGGATATGGCTTAAGTTTGGCTTAGTTTGTCTGAGAATATGAAGTCCTTGGAGTAAGGTAAGTAAACCTGATTGTAAACACCTGCCCATGAGCACATGCTGCTGTTCCAACGGTGATCATAAAAACCCAGAGTGGAGCTGAAACACTGTTGCTTGTGAGAAAAAACAATGGCAGAGGCTAAAAAAATCCCGTCAATAAACTTTAATGAATTTGAAAAAAATCTCTTAAAAAATTGTTTGAAACCATCCGGTTATTGAATCTAAAAGCCATACTGCTGGGACTGAGCAAATAATAGTTGGGCCGCAATTTGCAACAAATTCAAATAATAAAAATGTTACTAAGACACCAACTTCAGGTTATCTTCATTATTATCGGTATTTCACATCTTTCTCTTTTATAATTTTTACATTATATTTAATGATATCTGCACTGATAGACTCTGTGGAAAAACCTGAATCTCGCCTTAAAGAAGAGCTGCACAACCTTTCAACAAAGGACAAAAAAGATGACGTTGCATGAAAGTTAGCCCGAGAATTCCATGAACAGAAAATGCAATATCTGAAGGAAGTATGACATGAAAATGAAAATAAAATTCTACAGGTGGAATTGGACATTATTTAACCTTTATTTTAACAGGCAAAATTGCTTGAGGTCAAATGACCTCTTTTCCGAGCAAGGCCTGGCAGAAAATGGCAGCAGTTAGAATGAATGAAATATAAGACAAACATAAGAAGAAAGCACAGACATGAGAAAACAGAGACAAATATATTCCAGAAGGCGAAGAAGAAGAACAATTTTGAGGCAATGAGAAAAGTTTTAAAAATCATTCTTAGTGATGAGTTCCTGCAATTTGAGTGTTTTTTCAATAGTGTTCCAGGCGGTGGGAGCAGAGTACATGAAAGCCCTCTTCCCAAACTCAGTACGGGTTCTGGGGACAGAGGTGGAAAGAAAGTCCAGAGAGCATGAACTGTATGACATGAAGTTGGAAGCGAGAGCTATGATTCAAACAAGATACAGTACTGAGACAATTGTGATTACTAATCACAGTGAAGATATAAGTAGAAAATAAAAGGTGTTCATGTTGTGTTTTGTCATTTTGTTATTCATGTGTGTCAGTATTTTAAATCACAACAACCACATTTGAAAACAGAATTGTTTTAGACACTCATTTTACTATGCTGAATACATCTTCAATTTAAATGCATCCATCTAATAAGCTCAAGCAAAGTTGTTATTTTCAGTGCACTTTCCATATCGAAAGCGGTCTCGAAATGTAAGTTCATCAAATAAATGTTTTGGATAAGACCTATTCACAAGTACTCTTCTGGCTGGCCTCTGCAGTGGGAGTTGGTCTTCATTTAGATATTCCAAATAGTCCATGATCTCTCACAAACACCACTAAACTGAAGTTAAACCTGCCTCCTTGAAGGATTAATTTAAACTCAAATTTAGACCTAGAGTAGCTCTAGTCGACAGTCTTGCAATTGGCTTTGTTTAATCCAGAATAGCTTTAATCTAGGACAATTTTAAACTGAGTCTGTGCAAGTGGCTTTGAATTAATCCAGCTCAGGCATTTTAGCCTCGGACTAGGTTTAAGCCTTGTCTGTGAAACCGGCCCGATAAGTGGTTAAGTGTTCAGAGATAAAAGCAATGACTGCTTTAAGATGTTATCTAGATTTTCCATCTTAAATTGTGACACTATTCTAAGAGACGCTTCATAATCATAATCTCTGAGAAAGGAAGGAAGAGACGTTTAGGTGCCCTGCTTTTTGTCCACCACTCTCACACTCGAAAAGGACCCACTCCGACTTCTTAAGCCGCTACTGTAAAACAACGTTTATTTTTATGTATGCTGTTGGAAAAAGGCAGATACAAATACTGTTATTCAATCAATTTTCTAATTACAAGCCGAAGAACTACTGCAGCAATGCTCATGGCAGAAGCTGTAAGCTTGCTGATGGGTTTCACCCTGTGCATCTCAGGTATGAGTCTTACAATGCTTTGCTATACAACAGATTTGTTCGAATATGTGAATGTTAATTAACTTTTTATAATCTGTGGGGAAATTAACCGTATTTGAGATAAGTGAAGAAGTTAACTCTGAAAAAGTGTTGATTTCAATTTGAGAACTGAACACATTTTATGAAGATGTATCTAAAGAAAGAAATCATGTAAATGTTAAGTGTCAGCTCTTTGCTATGACATTAACTACTGGAATGAGCTCTTAAATGGATGTCTGACATACTTTCATGATGAGTTTACATCCATTATTTGAATAGTATAAATATGTCCAGATGTTTGTAAATGAAAGCTTCTGTTAAAGGTGTTCAGGTACAAGAGAAAAGCATCTGTGCCTTCAAAGGTGCATCGGTGGAGCTGCCCTGCTCTGCTCAAGCTCCCACTTCAAGCATGCAATGGTTCACTGTACACTGGGATGACTCCAAGTATGTCTTGAATGAGCTGTCTCCAAAAGGAGATCGAATATTGTACATGCCCCAAGAGAGTGACTTCAGTCTAAAAATCAAAGACGTGACAGAGAGTGATGCAAACAATTACTGCTGCAGTGAAAACTCTGACCAACCAGCGCACTGCATGAACACGAGTATTTGGCTCCAGGTTGCAGGTACAGTGGCTGACAGTTATTCATTACTTTAAAACTGACATCAATATATTCATTCTTATAATAATAATTATAACACGATCCTCCCAGACATGCAGGTAAAGGTGATTCCTGCCACAGAGGGACAGACAGTAACACTGATGTGTAGCACCAGCTGTCCTCTGACTGAAAACACTGCAGCCTACATCTGGTACAAGAACAGAGAGTTTCTCTATCAGGACTGGTCTCCCTGGTACCAACATCTGGTCAGCAGTGAGAAAGCAGTCACATACTCCTGTGCTATCAAAGGCTACGAGCATCTCAGAGCGCCTGAAGTCTCAGTGGGTCAGTCACAACATTTAGCTCTTATCAAGTTACAAAACAATTGACTAAAGAGGCTTTCCTTTCAAGAATATTCCCTAGGTACTGGATCAATAATATGCCATACAGTACATACAGTTAACAATTTAAATACTGAATGGCATTTCTCTTCATCCAGATTCTATCACATCAACCTGCTTTAGTGTGACCTATGCTAAAGGGAGAATGTGTTCTCATAACCAGACATCAGTGGATGAGCCCTGCTCCATCACATATCCAAGAGGTCAAGTTCTGCAAACATTTACAGACGTACAAACCTCTCACCCTAAATATTCAACAGTGACTAATGAAAAGTGTATAAATCAAATCCAAGGACTATGTGACTAGAAATTACTTTGAATTTGACATCAGTATATTCATTCTTATTTCATCCACTATCATTTCAGATCTGCAGGTGATTCGCACTACTGAAGTACCACTGAAGTCAGTAACACTGACCTGTAACACCAGCTGTCCTATGGCTGACCCTCAAACAACCTTTAGGTGGTACGGGAATAGTAGATTACACAGTTACTGTGAGAGTCAAGACATTACATTTCTTGGCTCTTGGCTCTCTCATTCTATTCCCTTCTCCTGTGCTGTGAAAGGCCATGAGGATCTGCACTCTGATCAACACTGTAAGTATGAACCAACTCATAGAATAGTGCATCATTTGTTTGCATGTCTAAAGGGCAATACATGGCATGATCATTTGAATAATATTTAAACACCATGGGATTGAACAAGAGAAAACCCCTTGCAACATAATGCAATAGCTCTGCTGTAAACGGTTTGAGAATTGATAATGTTGCAACATTTCATTAATTTTTATTTGTAGTTTGTGTCATTAATCAAACATCACAATATTTTTCCATTCAAGATACAGTAAGCGTATTCCACTCAATATTTAGTGATGTACAAAGCTTTTTCCTCTCGCCTCATTAGATACCTTTCAGTTTTTGCGACTTTTTCCAAAGTTTCTTTGCGGTGTAAATACACAACTTTCTGTTTAAGCATAAAACATAGTGTAAAACCTAGACACATTAGTGTTTTTAAAAGCAAATTGTGCTCCCATTAAAAGTCCTTAATCTGTATTACAGGTATGACTAAGGATTGCCAGAGTTTGCATTTTCCCAGGAGAATCTGTGCACTGGAAGGCTCTTCAGTAAATATTTCAAGAAAATACTCATCACTCAATGGACAAGGTGTAGTCCCCTGGGATTATGACCCCTTTAAAAACGAATTTGGACGGACAATCAATAACCTGACCAAGAACGACTCAGGAGATTACATAATGCAAGGAACACTGTTTGGGTTGACTTTAGTAGTCACAGGTAAGAGGATTTAAGTCTGGTTAATACAAAACAAATTAAATGCTTCTCATATTCACCCCTGACAACTGTGCCTTGGATTAGTATAGACATTGCAAGTATGTGATTTTAGGGAGTTCGAAAAGCCTTTAACCCTACAGTTTTCATAAAATGGCGTGGCACTTAGCACATTTTCAATTAGTAAGTTATTCATAATTTCTCCTGAGCCGAATTGATGTAACACTCACACCAAAATAAAAGTGTAATAATTCCTATAATTGCTGCTTGTTTTGATCTGGAATTTTACTGGCCGTATATGACATCCTATTTTGAAGGACACAAGTACACAACAACCGCATTTTATATTCTTTCTGAGATCATTGATATAGGTACTTAAATGACTGCAAGACAAATGATCCAATAGGAACCCAAAAGATTCAATAAAGTCTTTTTTTGTTGTCAATTGATTGGTCAAACCCATTTTCAGATGTGAAGGTGGAGTGTTCTCCCTCTGCAGTGGTGACAGAGGGCCAGAGAGTCACACTGACCTGCAGTACCAGCTGTCCTCTGACTGACAACACAAACTACATTTGGTTCTTGAACAGTCGACATCTGACAGAGAACCAAAACAAACAGCTGGTTCTAGACCCAGTCAGCAGCCAGCATGCAGGAAATTACTCTTGTGCTGTCCACTCTTCCCAAAACACCAGCTCCCTTGAAGAGGCTCTCACCGTCATAGGTGAGCATGTCTTTAAATTTGAATCGAATAGCACTTTTACAATTGAAACTAAAGCAAATGCCTCTCTTTTAGAAAATACTCACACAGTACTCAACAGGTCCAGAGGATTTTGGAAATAATGCACATCAAAAAACAATTATGTGTATTTAGTTGATTGTTTAACTGGTTATTTTGCACTTGTAACTCAAAACTCACATTAATCTCTTCACAGCTGTGGATAAATCAGTATTGATAATGAACGCAGTAAGACTGACTCTTTTATTACTGATCCTGCCTGTTGTATTACTCCTCTACCTGAAGATGAGGTAAAGGACTGGAAAGTCTGCCCTTTAAATTTACTTCTTTCATGTTGTGTATTCAAGTCATCTTGTTGACTTGAAGTGTGTTTTTAACATTGGTCATTTTTAATTGTGACACATAAAATCCAGGAAAAAGAAAACTTTGACCTCCTCTGGTGAGCTGAGTGACACAGTGAAAACTGGACGGGTGAGTAGAAAAAACTTGAGACCTATACAGTAGATTCCTATTTGTGTGTGTGTTCTGTCACCCATTTCCTCTTCCCTTCAGATGGACGCATTTTATGAATGCATCCCACTCAGAACCGTGACCCCTGTGGCACAAAGAGAACCAACACAGCAGCAGGAAAGCACTGTGTAATGTGAGCTGGGGTTTTAGATAGGGCGCTTTGAGGAGTGCAGGGTTAGCAGACACAACCAGACCTGATTTGAACACTGCAAACTGCGTCGTAGGCCTACAGGCAAAACCTAGAGGACGTAAAAGGACCTACACATTTACCCTTATCTTTTGTGGGATCTACTTTCTGCCTTAGCAACCCCTGGGGTTTTGATGCAATGTTCTTATCTAGAGCTGATTCACACGAAGCCGGATGGTTGGTGCATGTTTAAAGGGGTAGTTCAGGATTTTAGACATAGGGCCTTATTCCCAAGTTAGCCTTGGTGTTCTTTATCAGTGGAGACAGTTTTCAACACATTTAATTCAGTCCTTCTAGTTGCAGAGTGCGCTCGTGCTAAGCTAGCGCACGGCATCAGGGGGATACCTAGCCTGCTACTAAAACAGTCTTACCCACTCCACAGTACACCCGAGGCCAATCAATTATAACGCCAGACTATCGATGTAAATGTCTGTGTTGATAGAATAATTTTAGAAATAAAACCAACCTCGCATATTGCATTTTGAGGGACTTTATTCCTTGTAGGCTGCGGCAGCGGTGGACTAATACCTAGGTTACAGGCTCTATAATAGTTTGTTTACCTGCTGCTGTCTTACAGACGCAGAGTACAGTGCACAAAGGAGTTGTATTAGCCTATGCAATAAACAAGATATGGCCACGTTTGGAGGACTTAGCAATGCGTCTGCTTTTGAAGACGATTATGAGGAATTTGTTGTATCCAACGAACCGTACCTGTACGAGCCGGAATACACTGATGAAGAATTGAGAGGGATGCTCAAAGGGCAGAAAGAGAAAGAGCGTCTGTAGAGACAGCCCCCGCTGGAGCTGCAGTAGAGGACCGGGACAGAATGACGGTAGACTGGTGGCAGTGCAGTTTCAGTTTCTGTCCCACGCTGCTCTGTTTACTTTCTGCTGTAGTGATTCGGTTACACAGCAAAGTAAAAGTCCGCTGCTGCTAAGAAAGTAGTCCCTCAAAATGCGATAATTCATGCGATGCGAGGTTGGTTTTATTTCTAAAATTATTCTATCAACACATACATTTACATCGATAGTCTGGCGTTATAATTGATTGGCCTCGGGTGTACTGTGGATTGGGTAAGACTGTTTTAGTAGCAGGCTAGGTATCCCCCCGATGCCGTGCGCTAGCTTAGCACGAGCGCACTCTGCAACTAGAAGGACTGAATTAAATGTGTTGAAAACTGTCTCCACTGATAAAAAACACCAAGGCTAACTTGGGAATAAGGCCCTATGTCTAAAATCCTGAACTACCCCTTTAAGCTGATGAAGTTGAGTCTTGTAAAGGTTGTCAGATGCTAAGAGCTTCCTGTATGAACCAAGTAGTGAACTGTTGTATATGTTGCCACCACTGGAAAACAAACCTGCTCCGTTTTGCATTACAATATTTTTCATGTTATGATAAAATATTTTATCTTTTTATGTTCAATTCAATGGCATTCATCTAGTTTTTTTCTTGTTTGTTGTATAATAATGCATGATACAATTACAGCAGAGGTTTTTATCTGGACGAAACAGTCACAGTGTACAAACATAACTTAATGTATGTGGTAACTAAAAGCAAGGTATGTCTTCATGTAACCAAATTATCAAAATTGTGTTTAGCAGATTATAGTCGATATGTATTGTTTCTGATGTGTATACTGTAAGTGTGGTGTGTCTGTTATACTGGATGTGTCTATATTGACAAAACTCCTGTAATATGCAAGAATTTATGAATGGCTTATAAAATAAAGAAATAAGCTATTTTGCAATTATATTTCTGACTTATCTGCATTATTTTACTAGCTGATCGATTATTCCAATCCAGTCCTTTCAACCAGTTAAAATACCTTAAAGCAGCAATAAGCCGACAGCCCATAAACAATATGTCTTGAATAGTTCTTCATCAGGGGCGAGGAATTTAATCAAAGGGAAACTTGACTTGGTATCTGAAACAAGCCGTTGTTACCAAAATAAAACAAACGCACATAAACATGAAACACTTCTTTAGAACTTATGAAGTAGGTAGCACAACTCAATGTGTTACGTAGCACAAAAAAACGTATGTGCTAGGTAGCACAACAAAAAAATATATGTAGTAGGTAGCACAAAAAAAACTTATGAGGAAGGTGGCACATAAAAACGTACATAGTAGGTAGTACAAAAAAAACATGTGTTAGGTGGTGTTAAAACGTGTTCTTTTCTCCAGAGTTTAGGAAGGAAAACAAGTGGAAAATCTATTTAAAATCCTAAAGGTTTATTATCTAAATTGAGTGAGCAGAAGCATGTACATGGTTCTTAATGTTCAGAAAATCACAGTCCACTTAGAAGTTATCCTACAAGCAGTTATCTGTAACCAACCTCCCCAGTAAGACTGAACAATCATGGTTGTAACAATGTTATATGGAAACACATACAATATTTTTGATTGGTTGACTATGGGGTATAGGCCATGGGTGTTGACCTCCCCTTTGTAGCGCACCAGGCTGGTCCCAGCCTCTAAGCGCATTCCATCCAAGGGCAGAAGATACCTGAAAGAATCTACACTACCCTGCTCATTAGATAATGTAAGTCAAAAGGGAGTGTGAGGTTGCAAGGCTGTTGCTAAGCTGGTTGTCATGTGCAGCAAAGCTCCCACTGGCCTTGGGGCCTGGAGTAAAAATAAGTTAGACAGCTACACTTTGGACTTGTGAGGCGTGAAGAGGTGAAACACAGAAGAAAGACAGACTGTCAATTATTTTTCTTAACTGTCTTCTCTCTGTTTGTTTGGTGTGTTTATGTGCAGTTATATATGTGTTTAGAATGAAGAGAATGTGGTAGGTAGCACAAAAAAAAATTAAAAGGTAGCAAGAAAAAAAAACTAAGTGAGGCCTAAGTGTTAGGTTGCACAACAAAAACGTATGCAGTACTAGGTAACACAAAACAAGCCTATGCTATGTAGTAGGTAATAAAATGTTGTGTACCTTATTGTAAAGTGTTACCGATTTGGGTAACCACTCTTAAATCAGTGAAGTGATTGGAGGTGGCCAGCCAAGCCACTGCATTTGGATGAGCAGAGGTCGGGTGGCACTTGCAGGCATAGGCCTACAGACAGAACAGTCTGATGTGATGAATACAAAAAAAAATTAAAAAAAATACACCCTTAATTCACCCCAATGTCTGCATTCCGAAATGTCTTGGGGGCCTGTGCCCAAGTTTCCTAGACTAAATCATTGATTAACCTATGGCTTAGCAACTCCTCTGATGTAGGCTAAATCAAACAGAAGTAGCCTATAGCCTACAGCAGACAGGTGGATACTAAGGCTTATTATAGCCTTTTGTTAGGCTAGTTCAGGGGTTCTCAACCTTCTGCAAGCTGGGCCCCCCCAAAGCTGGGTCATTGCAGTTGGGCCCCCCCACCGACCCTGACAACCCCCCCCCCCCCCACACACACACACACACACACCACCCTACACAGATAGATAGATAGATAGATAGATAGATAGATAGATAGATAGATAGATAGATAGATAGATAGATAGATAGATAGATAGATAGATAGATAGATAGATAGATAGATAGATAGATAGATAGATAGATAGATAGATAGATAGATAGATAGATAGATAGATAATCTATTATTGTTATTATCACAAGGGCTAGGCCAGTGGCGCACCTTTGAGTTGAACATTGGGTTTAGGGTTGGGGTCCGGAAATTTCTTATATTTTAACGTTAAATTCTGGTGCACTTTAAAAGCTAATTATGAGATTGTATCAATGAGACACTGAGGAAATTTTTTTTTTTTAAATCTCCTTAGAAGAGAAGAAAATAGTAGCCTAAATAGAACATACACAGAATAAATTCTACAATAGGTATACCTGTTATGAAAAAGCTTCACAAAACAAAGTCTATGATCAATGGGAAACACTGCTGTCTGACAACCCAGTTCAGAGAATGTTTCAACTATTGAGTCTTGGATTTGGAAAGTGGCCAGATTTAGCTCAAAATGCTACCTGCGATTAATGTGCTGTGCAGCCTGAACGCGGAGTTGTGTGTGTCTCAGTGGCGATTCCAGGAAATTTTGACTGGGGGTGGCCAAGGTGGGCCACAGAGCTAGAGTGGGGTGGCCATCGCACCCCTGAATGAATAGCATGTGATATGCTGTACAACCAATTCAAAGATGATTTATAATCCCAAATGCCCAAATCATGTTAGTATCCATTGTAATGTTTGTCAGAAAACTAAACCCCTGAAGGGGGGTCTGGGGGCATCCCCCCCAGAAGATTTGTTTGTGTTTTTAACATGTAATCTAAGCATTCTGGTGCATTCTGGCGAAGATAATAAAGGAAAAAGTCAATATTTATTTCAGTTCAGATGAATAGTAAAATTAGCAAGACAACATAACTTGCTAGCAGCCAGATGCCTAACAACTGGACAGAGGGACGGATGACAACTAGCTTTTGACCAAATATCTTGGTAAAAAAATAAACCTTTTTTTATGAAATTCTGCCCTAAGAACATGTTACACTTGCTAACTACAAAGTTAAATTTTTTTATTCAGATTTCAAAAATCTGCTGGGACACGTGCCCATACACATGCATGGGTGGCACGCATGTCACAAGCACACTTATGCTGTTTTCAAGACCTTTGCTGACCAGAGACCAGTTCTAGTGGCCACAGTCCTACCATTAATTCAGTACTTGAAAATTGCAAACTGATCTCATATCAGTGGATTGGAGTGTTTGTGTGATGAACTTGGCAACTACCTATCAAAAAAAGTTAAGAAAGAAAAAAAATACACATCATCTCTGAACTAGGCTACATATCAGGAAAAAAATTGAAATTACAAAAAAAAAAAAAAAAAAAAAATTAAGATTTTTTTTTTTTTAATTTTTTTTTCATCCCCCTCGCGCCCCCCCCCCGGTAGAGTGTCCGCGCCCCCCCGGGGGGGCGCGCCCCACCGGTTGAGAACCACTGGGCTAGTTGAATCAGAAAATAATCAAATATCATTGAACTATATTTCATGAAGAAGAAAAAACCGTTTTTTTCTTTAATGTAGCCTTACAAAAGGCTGACGTTATCAAATGAACTACACTTTGACTATTTATGGGGTATATATTATAGAGTAGCCTATAAATAGCTACAAGTTAAAATTATGAGATATGGGACATTGGCCTTCAGTATTTTTATTTTATTGTATGTATTTTTTCTTTGGCCTATTATAGGCTATTATATGAAGGCTAACACGAGTACGTTTACGTTCAGTTTACGTCCCTAAAGCGTGTGACGCAACCATGGACGCAACGAGACCTGTCCGGTCACATGGTTTTTGGCGTATCGGAGTCGGACGTCTATAATACACTGCAGTCTATGGTCGGACGTCGTCGATCGTTGTCTGAAGCGTCTATAGGCGTAACGTTGCTGTAGCTATCTCTGCAAATACCGGTCGGATCGTCTGAATAGCTCACAAAAACACAATGGACAGCAGAAGCTTCGGTTCTGGTAAATACACATCGGATATAAGTTACCTGCGGTGCGGACACCTTTTTTGTGGCCACTGTTTATTGATATGTTTTCCCGTTAGCCGCACGCTTTGTTAGCCTCAGCTAGCTCTTAGCTATTTCAGATGTGTTGCTCTGCAGGGACAACAACAACCACTTCATAGATTGATAGTCGACTGTAGCCTGAGACAAATAACTGTTGACCAACTGTATCTGCTGTGGTAATCACCAGATTAATACATTAATTCCATTACAGAAAACAATTAATTAATAAGGAACCAGGCCCAATAGCTAGCATACATTGACGCAACAAAGCTGGCTAGGTTAGCCCCCCCGCCCCCCATTCAGTCTGTTTTTTTAATCGATTATAATATAAAGCTTTGTTTAAGCATTGTTGGTTTGTTGTAGGAAGCGTCTTCCCATTTGCTAAAGCGGGACATCTCTGTTAAAATGGAGTCACTGTTGGACTAACTGACTTTTAAAGGCTAGTTAATAAAATGGCCGCCTCAATAAAAATATGCTTCCTAAACTAAAGTTCTATCTAACGTCACAATGGCTTTAAAACCGTTATTTTTACAATTTCTTTTGTTAGCCAGTAATGACACAAATCGATTATTTGGTATATCTGGTACAAATGTGAAGTAATGCTTTCGGTTGAAAAGTTGAACACATGGGTCATTCTTCTGCTCTGTTGTCTAGCCCTTTATTCCTTTATTTTATTTTATACAATTCACCACTTAGATTACTTGCTACACCGCTTGATAGGATGTGTTTATTAATTTAAGCATAATTTGACAAACTGGAATTGTTTTATGGTTAAAAAATGGGCAGAACTATCACCTGTAAGACACCTAGATTATTATTACTATATAAGATGCATAGATAACTGTTATCTTGGCTGTTCAAGTTTGAATATCATCATCTACCACCTATTTTTACTTTGCTTACCATTGTTTTCTTTTTGTAGGTTACTCCAGTTGGGGAGGTGGAGGCTCAGGCAGCAGAGGTGAGGAAATATATTCCTGCACTCTCACACAAGGACACCCAGATGTAATGCTCAATTGCAGGGCTATGGTCAGCTACAACTACAAGGGTGTTTTATGATCAAACCAGAGCGTGTAATTTTAACTTCAGCAATAGGAACAATCTCTGTTAGAACACTATGTCCTAATTTTTCTAATGACACAAAGCAAGCCCTTGTTTGCTTAAAAAAAAGAGTAATTATTATTAGTGTGTGTGTCTATATATATTCATTTTAGCTACAAGTCACGTTTATGCTTGGAGACACAGCTGAGCTGAAACATTGACTGTGTTAAAACACTACTAATATGCATAGTTTGTTAACCTGATTGTCCGCACCATCTTGTTGATTTTTTTTTTTTGGGGGGGGGGAACCTGCACCACAAACAACTGTAACCATCAGGTCCATTAAGCAAAAAGACAGACAGAGGGAGAGAAAGAAAGAGTCATCTGAATTTGAACAGAAAAATGGCATCTGTCTCAGCTTAATATCATGACTTTTAAAAGCAACAAATGGGGGTGCTCGTGGTGTAGTGGTTAGAGCTAATGGACCTAAATGAGGACCTCTGGTCAACCATTCTTAGTAGGGGGCAGCCCTATAAATAAGTTAGTTTCCCTCAGTTAGATTTAATTCAATCAATCATGTTTTTTCAACTGGTCTATTATTATTATTATTATTATTATTATTATTATTATTATTATTATTATAGAAAGGGAAAAGATAATTGTCATATTAATCTCTTAATTTCTCACCACTCAAGGTTCTGGTAGTTTTGACCTGTATGGGGGAGGTTATAAGGACTCCATGTCTGGGCTCGGTGGCTATGGAGGTGGAGGAGGAGGAGGAGGCCACATGAAGAGAGGTCTCTCGGGATCGTCCCTGCTATCCACGGGCACACATGCAGATGCAGTCATTGCCAAGATTAACCAGCGCCTGGACATGCTCACTCAGTTGGAAGGAGGGTTGAAAGGCTCCCGTGGTGACAGGTAAACACCTTTTTAACCCTCTGTCTGCTCCATACTGTCTTCATCAGTCAGGCACCACTGCCATGCTGCATCCATACCATTCAGTGTATTTCTTGTTAAAGAAGTCATTAACAGAAAACTCTTGTGGCATGTGGTTGGTTAAGATCATTGTCTCTGAATATTTTCCCATGCTTGGACAATTTCCAACCAGAAGAGTTGCTTCTTTTTAGATTCTTATGAAATCTTGATTTCCATTTTTATTTTTTTATAAAAAGATGCTTGAGCCTTCCAATGCTATTGGTAATTTAAAAGACACATTATTTTCATACTTTGAGATCCGGACGTGGACACGTTGTAGAAAAGTCCTGTAAAATATAAGGAAAAAGGCTATACCCAATTGGTTGGAAACTTAGTTTTTATTGTTTTGGAATGGTCTCGATTTAAGAGTAAATTTGGCTGATTTAGCCTGCAAAGGAAGTTTCTTCTACATGTGCCTCAATTCCTGTTTAGGATGAAAGGGGGTTGAGTTTCTCACAGGCTGCATTTGAATGCCTCGGCATATGAGGAAGCTTTGATTGCTCCCCATTTGCTATGTTGTGGTTTGTCTGATTGCTGGAAAGAAAATGATGTTGTGATTCTTCAAAACCTTAGATGTCATGAAATGCATGGCCCCTTGTTGGAGGTGCAATAAAAGACCAACTTTTCCATCCTTGCAAATAAAGCCAGTTCATCTTCACCTAGCACTCCATGAAAATTGCCCTTGTCTTGACTTTGTTTTTATTTGTTGACAGAATCCCCACCCCCCTCATCTTTTATGTGACCCTAACCCTGTGTTCTGGCTTTAGGTTACACAAGAGAGATGAGTTTACAGGTGTTAGCTTGAAGTTACTTTGTCATTTAATAAAAGGCTGCATGCTCTATCTACACAAATAATCTGACCCACAAAAAAAGGCTTAGTTTATGTTTCATCCCCTTTCTTTAGTATTTACCATAATCCAGTCACTTTCCAGGACATTTCACTTGAACCTGTCTCAAGACATCATCAGTTCTGATGGGCCGTGCTCACGTCTGTTCAAGGTTTAACAGCCTTAGAAACTGCATTTCCCCTAATCTGCAGAATACTGTTTGGCCTTCAACAGAGAATGTGATTGGGAGTCTCGGTAAACTTAAAGATAATAAAAAGAACATTACTATTTAATAGAAGACCACAGGTGGAGTGTTCACTTGTTTTGGATCATTCATTTCTGATCTAATGTGGTTTCTGAAGTAAAGCTGCGATTTGACAAGAAAAAAAAATTGAGAAAGCGAGACCGTGGAGGAGAAAGGAATAGCAGGTGGAGAAATCCAAACCTGACTGCCTCCCCTGCTCTCTGCTCTTCTCTATCAACCCTCTCCCTCCCTCCCGCAGGTATGACCAGTACGAGTCATTCGACTCACGCCCCTCCTCTCTCACCTCCTCCCGAGATCTCTACAGATCTGGCGGCAGTAGCTATGGTTATGGCGATGGCCGTGGTGACAACATGCTGTTGGGTCAGCGAGGAAGCTCGGGCTTTGGCGGGGGCATTGGGCTAGGGGGAGGAGGAGGCTTTGACAGCCCATCCTCTTCCTATGGAGTTGCTAAAATGCGACAAAATATGAGGGAGTCCTTCAGCAGTGGCCAGGGATCAGGTTCTGGAGGTGGAGGATGGGCTGGAGCAGGCCAACGTTCCCCCAGAAGGGGTGGAGGTGCTGGGGGTCGAGGAGCTGGTGGAGGAGGGTTTGGAAGCCGCAGGTCTGACCCCACTCCATTAAGCGGAGGTGGGCGGGGAAGTGGCAGTGGTGGCCAGTCCCACCGCGGCCAGTCCAACCGCGGCCAGTCCCACCGCGGCCACTCTCCAGGAGGTGGTAGAGGCAAGCTCCCATCCCTCCTGTCCAGCCGCATGTACACTGAGAGTGGGGGCTTCCATCAGAGTTCCAATCAAGGGCCTCACGACTTTCCCGGGAGGCATTTTGGAGGGGGCCGCCAGCGAGGCCGCAAGAGACCCATACACAAAGTAAGTACCTCCAGCCAAATAAGACCTCCTCAGACACTGGGCAAAAAGTAAGCCCTTTCTGGTCCCTCCCTTTTGTATCCTCAACCAACTGGCAAGTCAGCCTAAAGTGCTAGCACCTGCAATGTGCCAATATGTAAAGCAATTTGTCACAAATAATCCCCAAAACACATTTGACACATCACTTTCCCAGTTTATTCTGCCCAGCCCTTATTAAATGTGGTCAGAAATGCCCCATGGAACTGCCCTTTTTGTACAGTAAAGGCAAGTGACACCTCTCCCTGCCCAGTTCTGTGTTTTGTTTACCTGTGGGGGTGTTGAATGATTTGACTTTTTATTTTTATAGTTATTTTCTTTTTCCCCAATCCTTGGTAGTGTTAAAAGAAGTCTAACGCTATTGATGTCGAAATGCCCAGGGAAAGAAGACCTATCAAGTCTGCTAATTGGCTTTGGCAAGCATTAAATCTAAAGTGTGTTTATGTCTTGATAAGCTCTGGTGTATTGACCATAAAAAAAAATCCCCTAAAATGTATTTGAGTACAAATTGACTTTGTTGACTGTAGCAGGTGAAACCGCAGCGTGATGGTCAGAAGAAGAGAAAGCAGACACCTACTGGAGCTGATGAGCCGGAGTCAAAGATTAACAGGACGGAGAGTGTGGGGTCAGAAGCTACCCAAGGTACTTGCTTTAACATAGTTTATGTGCTCCAACAAGAAAAACAGCATAACTTAGCAGACAGCAGTTCAATGACCATGAATATGTACTCTGTTTCTGTAGAGCAAGCAGAGAAAAATGGGGACGACAAAGAACCAAAGACTGCAGCTGTGGTGAGGAGATTGTAATTGATTGACGGGAACGCTGATTCTTTTTAATCTGCATGCTGGGCCTCTTAAAGTCTTAATGTGCCCTTATTGTGTTAGATCAACTTAAAGCAGGGCTATTCAATTAGTTTTGAATGGGGGCCGGTTGGTGGAAATGATCCAAAATGAGGGTCCAGAAAAAAATGCCTAAAATTGATGAGCATCACATCAATAGCTACATATACTGTAAAACACTACAACGACATAGGAGTGCATATATTGTCTTTATTTGATCAAATAGAGTTCACCAGCTTATCAAAAAAAATCCCTATTTGATTAACATAGGCTGCCTGTTTAAGTGTTTAACAATCTTATCAGTTCAGGAAAACACAATAGGTTAACTCTGCAACAGCTTATCAAAAAACATAGAAATAAATGTAGGCTACTCTAAGTGCAACACATTACAGTGTCCCCCCCCCCCTCCAAAATATGTTTGTCAAGGGGTCACTGTCCTGGGTCATGGGAGGTGCGGCAGAACATTTTGGCTGTATTTTTCTCAAAGATGCCAATGCACAGTACAGAAATAAACAACTGCTTATTTGAATACAAAAAAACTATAGACACTGACTTTACAGTTGTGCAATTTTGTTTGCTATGTGAAGGTACAAATTTGTGCAAACATGCAAAGTTCTACTGGTGCAATATTATGCAGACACACTAAATACAAATAATGGACCATACACTTACACTGCGGTACAATCGCGCCCGCAAAGCTGCATACACAGAGCAGCTGATAGAGAAACGCTTGGAGACACGTGCACATTTATTTACTGCAGATCGCGGCCTTTCGCGCAGTTATGACCATGCAAAAGCACACATCGCACATGCTAGTACATACATTTTTTTTGGGGTTGGTCGGTATAAGGCGGGGGCCAGTAAATATTCCTCCACCTATTGAATAGCCCTGATTTAAAGATTTACACTAGAATAGGGATGTATCGGTATACCGCAAAACGGTCGTTCGCGATATGAAAAGGCCACGCATGTCAACCATAATTTTTCTCTTGTTATTCCGTGTCACGGTATTACAGGCGAGCTTGCATGGTAAATGTGCTCCGTCATTTTGGAGAGTCTCGTGAGCAACGTAGCACTCAATCTAACACTGTATGGGCCACACCAACATTGGAAACCAAACAATAACACATTGACACAACATCTTATCACTGAAACATGACTTCTAACTTTAAACTGAACAGTCACGTCTCATGTGGGCCGTTGTTTACACTATGCAGAGCAGCGCGTGCAGCTTCACAACATTGAGTCACGCAGCAGCAAAGAAGAAGCGAAAGAAAGAGAAAAAGATCGACAGAGTAGCTTACCAGACTGAAGAGAAAGTTGCTCGAGGGTCAATTATATCATTATGAATCCAGGCGAACGTGAAATTAGATTATTAAATAATAATAATAATAGAATCCACTGCGACCACGCGTTAAATCCCCGGTAAAGTCGGCAAACTTCTGTGAAAGTCAGATGAAGGAAATAAGTCCAAAGATCCTTGATATGTTCATCACAACTTCACGTGAACTCAGCATAGACAGTATATAAAAGCTATACCAGCATGTTGTGCAATACTATGGAATCCCTACTATGTCAAACTTAAGTGACACTACTTTGGCCAAATGTAGGTGACGTTGCGAAAGTGTGAGGAAGGGAGGGGGAGAGAGGAGTGCACTGCAAAAACATTGTTTTTGAGACTGCAATTTAAGTTAATAACAAATAAAAATCATAAATATATATTTGACAGAGTGCATTGTGCCTTTCATAATGTAGGCCTATTAAGGTAAAAACATGGCTTGTAAAAATAGAGTTGATAAGTAAATAAAACATAAATAAATGGGGAAATGATCACACTATTTAAATTATTTTTATTTTATACATACTTTTACAGTTATAGAAGAAGAAGAAATCTCTCAGAAATCTCTTCTTCTTAATAAGATATAAACAAAATAGAATTATTCTTGTTTATGTTTTATTTAAATCAGCGGTACACCATTTAATTTGAGGGGGTAGAAATTAATTCCGCACTTAATATCGTACCTTGATATCGTGATATCAATCGCAACATCGTATCATACTCAAAATTTCATATCGTTACATCCCTACACTAGAACAACCCAATAATGATTCATTTGATTTAATTGAACACTTTCTTTTCATTTGTATTAAAGAAATGGAACTTAGTTGGAGGTTATCATTACCTTTGTCTTAATAAAAAGGTAATTGGATACTTTTCTTCCCAGGAGACGAAACCGACAGAAGATGGAGAAAAAGGTAAGCATAACTTAAGTCTTTCTTTTTTCACCTTAAAACATGACACGCTACATTACTTGGAATCTAGAGATTTCTAACTTCTGCTCTCGTGCTTAGCTGAACCCAAACAAGAGGAGAAGACCAGTCCGCAGGGCAAGCAGAGCCCAGCCCAAGGTCAGGACAAAAACCCAAGAATGAGGAAGAGGAGGGGCTTCCTGGAAAGGTGAGAGGATATGCCACATATCCCTGAACTCATTTGTTGAGATTTGCTACTTTGCCATCCTTAGTGTATTGTGTTTTCACTATATCCATTTCACACTATCCATTACTACACCCATGGTTTTGTTCCAGTTAAAGAGCTATGATTTTGTAGTCATTTGGATTGTTTCTAATCAGACTACATTGAATGGATTCCCCCCCCCCCCCCCCACTATGCCCTTTCTTCTTTTTAATTCAGGGTGATGTTTGCATGCTCTGTGTGCAAGTTCCGTTCGTTCTACAAGGAGGAAATGGAAACTCATCTTGAGAGTCGCTTCCACAAGGACCACTTCAAGTTCCTTTCCGGCCAACTGTCCAAGCCCACTACAGACTTCCTACAGGTGACTGACATGTGACACTGTTGGCTTATAACGGATGCAAAGGGGGATTTGTTTTTTCCAGTCATATGCTTTGGATTCTCTGTACTTAAGTCTCTCTAGGGTTGTGCTTATTGCGAATTCACTAAAACAAGAGTATATTTAATCTTGTAATACAGTTAGTCTTTAAATTTAAAAAGTTTCACTGAGACAGTTTCAATTGCATTGCATGATATTGTAAGTTTTTGCTTAAATCAAAGCCAAACTAAAAGGAAACAGTCAGTTATCATACCTGCAAACTCGGCGCTTTTCGGCGAAAATCGCCGTTTAGAATCAAAATATATGACCCACGTGAATCGTATAGATCCGAAGAGTTTTTGTTTTTGGGAGGGGGGGGGGGGGTAGCGGCAGCTGCCAAAGAAGTCAGCCAGCGCTTCCCAGACTGGACTGTGTGGGCGAGTTACCGTAGTGTGAGACAAGGGAATATCGTTATCTTGGCAATAAAACATCTTTGGTAGACGTCATGAGTATTGTCCAATCAGCGTTAAGATCGGGCACCGTAAAGCATCACTGCTGCCGCTGTGTGTTCAGACTTTAGAATTGGCTAAAAGTCTCAATCAAAGCCCTTTTGATAATAAAAAATTAGAGGCTTTGATTAAACACTGTCAATGCTTCAGAGGTTAATGTAACAGCCTACTGAAACAGAAACTATACGGAGGGACGCAGCTCACTGTAGCCTACAATCCCTTTATTTAGTCGCGCTGTCAGTTTGCCGACATGGCTCTCTGTTAGACTCGAGACATAGAAAAAGATCGCGGAAGCCGTTCCCGTAGACAAAGTTAACGGGCAGGATATCCCCGACTGATTTCATCCATCAAACCACAGAGTTTTTTCTGAGCGGCGTCTCACTCGCTCACTGGGTCTCCCGGGTCCCGGTGATTTTCACCGTCACAGCGATCGACTCGCTGCTTTGCTGGGGCGGAGACTTTGTGTGAAGGTGATTTAAGATCACGGTCGTAGACGAATGTTGTAACTTTATGCTGCATAGTTTGCACTGCACTGTTGACCCACACAGGACTCTTGAAGCTGACAGTTTAATGAGCGCAGTGTCTGCAGTGCGCTCACAATCAGAGCCGACCGACAGGCCCCCCCCCCCCCCCCCAATTTATTTTTATTTTTTAGTTTGTGTTTGATATTAACATCATATTATTATATCATACAAAAAAATGAATACAATGTTTTGATCTAGATAGCCTAGTTAATAGCCCAATAATTGAATCAGTTCATCTGGGAGGTAATCCAAGTTTAACTGATCACGTCACGTTCACGTCCAGTGTGTATTGAGTTTATTTAAAAACATTTGGAAATGGGGCTCAGATGCCCATGCACTGTATAACCTATTTCAGCCTCGTCTGTGGAAAAAAAGATAGCTGGACAACAGAGTTCTTCTGCTTCATTCCTCTCACTGCATTTAAATGTATTCATTATATTACAGAGAAATATGTCGCATAAAAGAACAAGAGCACCAAGCCCAACCCAGAGGACCCTGCATAATATTTTATTTTAAATGAACATTTTAATGGAAAATCCAAGAAGCTTCTAATTCATCCGACCCAGTGTCTCCAAATTATTTGTTCACACAAAATTCCTCAGATTTAGCCTCTTAATTTCCCTCTCAAAGTGCACCAGAATCATGCATTTCACTTTAAAAAGTTTAAAAAAAATCTCCCGGTGGGGCATACCCCCGGACCCGCCTAGGAGGGTCAGGATCTCAGCTGGCTATTATTTTCACCCAGCTGGACATTGGAGGCAATAGTGGAGAACTCTGGTTGTGTGAATGATATTTAACAATAGCCAATCATTTGGACAGCGAAAAACACCCGACCCCCCTAGAAGGGACGGGTGTTTGTCACCTTTTTCACCTCCTATGAGTTTGCAGGTCTGGTTATCCATTGTAAATGATTTTAAGAGACTGGGCCTACAGTCATGAACTGCTGCTTTGAGCAGTTTGCTTGTACAATTCGGGGTTCATAGATATTGTTCCTGTGGGGTTATTCTTTTAATGAGGTGTAAACTGATACACTAAATTTTGCTTTCGGTAGGAGTACTTGCAGAACAAGTTTATAAAGACAGACCAGAGAATAACCCAGTTGGAGAACCACAGTGCTGCTATCTGCCAGGTGTACAAGGAGCAGGACCTCACCAGGGGTAAGCAGCAGCATTAACAGCAGCAGTTGTGTGTAAGAAATGGGAGAATGGAAGTGGATTGCTCATTGCCGATATTTCTCTCTTCTGTGTAGATCTCGGTATGGAGCACTTCATGAGAAAGGTGGAAGCCGCCCACTGTGCAGCATGTGACCTTTTCATTCCTATGCAGCCCCACCTAATACAGAAACACATCAAGTCTGCTGATCATAACTACAACAGGAAGGTATGGTCCAGCTCCCCTAATTGGTTATTATAAATTATTTTACTGACTAGTTTGTTAATAATATATATATTTTTTTTAACACAAAAACTTCATCAGGCCATTTTTGACGATGATATTTTTGATGATTTCAACAAACTAATGTTGTTTTAAGATTCCCAGTACAGGTCAGGCATCCGCATACATTCCTTTTAGTTGTTGAGGCGCAACATTAAACAGTGGCACATGTGGCACGATTCTTTTTTCAAATATTTCTGATTCAATACTGTCTGGAGAGGAATTTTAACTTGTTTTTTTAAAGCATTGAGTTTTAACAGTGCCAGTACATATTGTTTATTTAAGTACCGCTTTGTGTAGTGGTCTATGAATTTAGCCATAATGTAATAATAATGTACCCAATCAAAGTCCTTTCTCAGTAGTCGGGGATAAGTGCTGTTACCAACCAATGGTCAATGTGGATGGCGTACTATTGATTGCTGGTTTTTGTCTCTGTCCTATGTTTAACATGGGCCTGTTTTCTGTGTTTGAAGGGTATGATGGAGACGTCCAAGAGGGCCAGTCTGTCAGTTGCTCGAAGCATCCTTAACCACAAACTGATTGGGAAGAAGCTGGAGAGCTACCTCAAGGTATGTACAGTGTCATGCACCAAAGCAAAGGCTCTCAACCAAAATGTGTGATATGACTCTGGTTGCACTCCATTTACTAGTGGTGTTCACTTTGAAACATTGGAAGAGTGTGTGTGTGTGTGTGTATGTATGTATGTATGTATGTATATATATTAGGAGAAATACATCAATCATATAGACTCAAGTAAAATATGAGCCGATACCATCCATGAGACATGTATATGTAGTACCTTAAATCCACATTTAGTGTTGCTGATCTTGAATGGACGGGCTCACAGACAAACAAATGTACCCACTTACATTAAATTTAATTTTTTTCATTGTCAGGGTGAAAATCCATTCACTGGTAACCAGGACGATCAGGATCCAGACGACTCCATGGCGATGGATGTGTCTGAGTTGGAGTTAAGCAGTCATACAGCAGAGGGTCTGTCAGAGATGGGCCCAGTCACGGATGAGCCAGAAGCTGTGCAGGAAGAGGCAAGCCAAGAGGAGATCCAGGGGGAAGCAGCAGCAGCAGCAGAGGTCAAGATGGAGCAAGATACAGAGCAACAGCAGCAAGGAATGGAGGGAGAGGAAGAACAGGAAAACCAGGGAGAGCAGGAAATCCAGGAAGAGCAGAGACACCAAGAAGAGGAGGGACACCAGGAAGAGGAAGAAGGTTTTGAAGTTGGAGAGGAGGAGGGATTTGTAGTTCATGACGAGAGTGGAGGAGAGGGATTACCGGGGGATGAGGAAGAGGGATTTGTAGTTAACGACGAGATTGAAGAAGATGGATTACCGGTGGAGGAGGAAGAGGAAGGAGTAGAGGCAGCAGAGGCCGAGGAGGAAGTCAAGAATGGTGAATGACTTTTGCAGCCGGTGTGTGTGACTTATCCATCTAAACATTTGCCGGACCAGTCCATCCATCACCCCCACGGTCCCATGTCATCGTCAGGCATATGAAGAAACGTCAAAACATGCTCCCACCATTTTTAACCATCTAATGACTTGGGACTGTATTTTTATTTTATTAGAGGAATAGTTTCACGTTTTGAGGAAATCTCTAATTCAAAGAGTTAGATGAGGTTAAAGAATAGTTCAACTATGTAACTGTTGTTTGTATGTATGCCTCCAATCTCTTCATCGTAAGACTTATTTTTTAAATTTGGATGGAGCCAAGCGTGTGGCTACACCTGTTTCCGGTCATAATGCTAAGCTAATCACCACCTTGGTCGAACTCCATACTTAATGCAGATGTTAGTGGTATCCATCTCCTCATTTAAATTTGTAAAAATTTCAATTAAGTGGATTGTCTAGAATGTCAAACTACTCCTCCTAATACTTTTTATTTTCTTGTGCCTTTTGTTAAAAGTACTTTGATTTAGCTTAATTTGTTTAGGATTGTTTAAGAAATCCTGTGTTGTAAAGTTAAAAGATATTGGGCCAGTTTCACAGACATGGATTAAGTCTAGTCCTAGACTAAATGGAATTTTGAATGGAGATTGTCCATTGAAAGTACAATTTAGTCTGGAACTAGGCTTAATCCATGTCTGTGAAACTGGCCCATAGTGTACTTTTTTTCTTGTCAGAGTTTACATTAAGCCATAGCATTCTGTCCATTGCCACAGTATTGATGATGGTGGTCACATGAGTGAATGACTTTCCAACCTTTTGGGAACACGTAGAACAGTCTTTTTATTCTACAACTGAGGTGATTGATATAATTGAGTGTACTGTCTGTAGAATAAACATGAAACATTCATAATTAATATCAGTCATGTAACAATTTGTTTCACTCTGAGAAAGAAATAAACTTGTTGAATAAGCACTTGTTGAATGCATTAAAGATTCTAACTTTTGCTTGAATAAAGTAAATGGAAGAGCAGTTGAAATAGTAGCTGAACTGAGCCCTCTGACACGTGTCAAAAAATAACTTAATTTAAAATGTAGACGCTACATCAATATTCAACTAAGTAGAAAGTTGTTGTAAAAAGGGTTCAGCTTTCGCTATATAGCATTTGGCAGCGGTGCCGTGTTTTTCCATAGAAAAGATAGATTCATGGATTTTGTTTTCATTGATACAGCTGTTCTTTACATATCTGTTCATGACAGCTACCTCTATCTTTGACCACACGGTGGTGCACAAACTCCCTCTGGGCCCTGACAAATACCAAAAACATTTTGAATATTGTGGCATAATCTCCCAAATTAATATGATTTATTTTTTGAAAGTGTCAAACAGCTGCTGCCATTGTTTACAAAAAAATGCAGGCATATTGGCTGTTGCATCGTAAATACTTATCAATAAGTTGAAGAGGTGTGTCTATTAAAATGTTATCCTGTAAAATGCTCAGAAGAAAGATTTAAGAATATCACAAATGTCTTTGTTAATCTTGCTCGGCACCTTGTATATCTGTGGCTCATCTTGTTGCAACACCAAGAATGTGACATCAGTTTATTACTGATATGTTCACTGCAAAATACACTTTACGTTTTCCATAGAGAATGTGAGCAATACTTGACATGTTAAAATAATAAGAAATCAGTGTGTATTGCTTTTACTGGTTTCGGTCAATACTCTAAATTTAAAATGTCTATACTATCTATCTAAAGGTTATACATCTATAGGCCTAAATCTATCTAAATTTATTTAGACACGTTTATTTGACCACTTTCTGCTCTGCTATATTGCAATATTCTTGGGATTTTGCATCTTATGTCCCAATAAAGTTACTAAAGAGATAGAAAAAGAAATTGCTCAAGAGTAGGCTAACATAGCCTACCATTTACACCTGACAACGCCTTTAAAGGAATTGTTCAACATTTCCAGCTCAAGAAGGCAACAGAAACCGTTCCTGTAACTGTGCATTTTTTATATAGATTTTATATATATAGAAATACATGGGCAAATGTTGCTCATCCAGGTTAGTTTAGCACAAACGCTGGTAGGTAAGGGGAGCAGGTCAAAAGATCAACTTTACAACATCACTAAACGCTCCTCTATGTCCTTGTTGGGACTTGTTTATTTACTAGTTACATTGAGCTATATTGTTACACGTTGTGTCGTTTTAGAATCAAATTTATACAGAAAAGAAACCAGAAGTGCCCGTGACGGTCACATATGTATTTGGTTCTAACCATAGATAGTATATAACACTTCTAACATGATAAAGTGTAAAAAAAAAAGTGCGACATAACGTAGTAAATAAAAAAGTCCCAACAAGCACACAGGATCATTAAGTGATGTTGTAAAGTTTATGTTTTTTGACCTGCTCCCAGTATTTGAGCTAAGCAGAGACCTCTGCCCATTTCTATATAAAAAATGCATGCACAGTTACAGGAACGGACGGATTAAGTCCTGATTCTGTCCTATGATTCTGTCACCTTTTCTTGAGGCAGGAAAAATTTAAAATGTTGAACACTTTCTTTAAAGCGACTTGGCATAAAAACATGAACATTTATGGATTTATTTTCTCTGTTATTTCCTTTGATATTTAACAAACGGATCAAATGAACACCAGCCTCTTGTGTTGCTGAAACAATTGCACGGTGTTGCATGATTTCCCCCGGGGGAGGGGGTGGAGTCGTGTGTGACATTTCGAGCTGACGTACCTTTGGCCTGCCCCCGTGCGTCTGACGTCATCGACGTCGAACGGGACTGTTTGTTCTGGATTTGGGGCGAGGAAGGTCTGCGAGCGCTGACAACCAACCGAATAAGGTAATAAAATAGCATTTCACGCCAATTTGTATAAGACATTTATATATCAAACGAAAGTATACAACCCCAGTGATCCGGTAAAACGTTTACAACGGGCATGGGGGGCGTATTTCGCACGCTGTCAGTGTGCACTTAGGCAGGCAGGGCATGAGCTGTCTTCGCAGGCCTTGCACCGGTTAGGGCACACGAGATAGATGCTTTTTTGTCCTTTAAGTTAGCGTGATTTGGTGTTATTGCTTATATTTTGTGTGTATCTTTCTTCTCTGTATACCCGTGTTAAGGTCGACTTCCTGGCACTGCACACTGCGTGTTGTCAGTGTGCATGTTAGCTGCAGGTCGGTATCATGCTAGCCAGTTAGCTGCTAGGCTGTTTGTTTGTAGCCCCGCAGGCCGTATTCGTGACATAAGTTACGTCCTCTCGGCAGCGTAGTTTACGCGCGGTGGCGCAGAAGCTCCATGAGGAGCTCATGTGAAGTGCGAGACTGTCCGACGTACGTAATTTCGAGAATATCAACCTCGTCCAAATTGTATTCTGAAAGGCCGTTTACGTGCAGAGCTGTCACTTGCTCACATTGGACGTGGAGAATTAGAAGTAGCCTACAAAGTTGTTTTGGAATAAATCGAGTCTTTCTTCTCAGTATTGGAGATGCATGACGAAATTTGTGAGCTTTGTTAACTACTCAGCTTTCCTCAGATAACGTTACCGGTAAATATTCTGAAGAACACATTTACGTGATAAGCAATAGTAGCAAAATGGCTGATACATTTAGCAGAATAATTAGTGTAACTGTGTCAATCTCCGTTCATTCGCTCCACTAGACGCATGTATATTTATAACTGTATATTTATAACTGTACATTATTATATGCACGAAATTGCATATTGTTATTAGAAAACAAAAACAAATATGATAACAATTGATGCTCAGGATATGGTAGCTTACGATAAAAATGCACCCATATCAATATACCAATTAGAGATAAATTATATCAAACAATAGAAGTATAAAGAAAATATATAGACATAGATAGTATAGCAGTTAAAAAAAGCAAGACTATTAAATATGGCCATTAAATAAAATCCATTCTGATTTCACATTCTTGTACTGCTGATATTCTTTACGGAATACGAAAAAAAAGAGTGTTATAACGTTTTATTGAAATCCAGGTATTTTACCTTATCATTTTTAAGGGCTCAGAAATTAGTATTTGACATTGTGTAATAAGAACTTTGTTCCTGTGTGCTATGCACAGTCCTCAAAATGTGCATCTCAAGATTCCTGTGGCAGGGATTAATGCCTTAAGGACTTGTTGACAACAGCAATTAAATCATCTGGTGTGGTAGTGTTTCTATTAGTTTTTATTTAGGAAAGAAAGAGAGCCCTAACTAACATGTAGTTGAAAAATTTACGGACCTGTAACTGATGACATGCATTGTGTATTTATTTGATTTGACAATTAAGGTTTTCAGCTGTAATTGGGGGACAAAAACGTCACCAAACGACAGACGAAGGACAAGCTATTGTCATAGTTTCAGCACAGACAGATTGTCCCGCAGGGGAATCCAGAAGACCATGGTGACATATGCTGTCAAATAGGCATCATGCATATCCCCCATAATAAGAATATTCCCTGGAGGATAAAGAAAATAACATATAGCCTACCAATGCATTCTACATAATATAGTTCATATTGTCATTAAGAGGGACCATGCCATGTGGTCTTTGTTGTACTTAATTTGGAGGGACAAAGTCCTAGAGGGCATACATGTAGATTGTCATTACAAACTTAAGACCCATTCATAAGGGTCTGTGGCTGTAATGCCTCGTTTCCACCGAGTAGAGCAGTTCGGTCCGGGTAGTTTGGCTTTTCATTTGCCAAAAGTTGGGTAGGGTACGGTTTAAGCGCACCTAACCGCTCTGAGCCGCTCCTAATCTTAGTACTCCTCCGTTGGGGTACTAGCCGCCTGAAAGGGTGCCGAAAAGGCAGAGCTACACACTGCCGTCATTTGATTGGTCGAAAGAATAATTTCCGCCATGTGTAGTCATCTCGGCAAGAGTGAAGAGAGTCTTGTGTTTTGGCGAAAATGTGAGCACAGCACTGTTAATTGTGTGGTGCTTTTCCTCGTCAATAAATTAATCAGTTGGTTACACTGTGTCCCACTGCTAGTCACGTAGCTGCCGCAGCCAGCACTGTTCGCTCACTGTCTCTATGAGTTGCACCGAGCCGTCTCTGTGTGTTTACGCCATAGATAGTAGTAAATACACGCTCACAACAACACGGGGGGAATAAATAAAGAAGCGGCTGGTTTGACCAAGCAAAAACGAGAGACCGCTGGCTTGACCACAGTTGGTCGAAAGAATCATTTCCGCCGTGTGTAGTCACCTCGGCTAGAGTGAAGAGAGTGTTTTGGCAAAAATGTGAGCTGTTTATTGTGTGGTGTTTTTCCTCGTCATTAAATTAATCAGTTGGCTACACTGTGTCCCACTGCTACGATGTCACGTAGCTGCCGCAGCCAACGCTGTTCGCTCACTGTCTCTATCAGTTGCACCGAGCCGTCTCTGTGCTCACAACAACACAGGGGGAATAAATAAAGAAGCGGCTGGTTTGACCAAGCAAAAACGAGAGACCGCTGGCTTGACCACAGTTGTTCCACAGCCCGATAGTTTGACCCACATTGTGGTGGCGGTTCTCGCAGTCCAGCCTAAACCCCGCCCCACCAGTAAGGGTAGGGTCGGCGGTGGAAACAACACCGAGATTCTTAAAAGTGAGCTGTCCCGCTCTGAGCCGCCCCGACCCGACCCGCTTTACTCGGTGGAAACGAGGCATAAGTGATGAGATGGATAACGTTTCCCTTTAAATATTGCATAGAAGCAATTAAAAAACACATGCACAGCTTACCCGATCTGGTATGAAAAAGAGATGCAGGTGACATCAAGGCACCAAACCATTCCAACAAACGTTACAAATAAACTTGGTGGGTTGGTGGCATTCTTGTATTGAAATAGCATTGGTTGTTTGCTTGTTATGGGCTCTGATCGCAGTTGACACAGCTTGGCCAAACTTTTGCCTGGTAGTGTATTTTAGTGTAAACTGCATATGTTTCCCTCAATTTTTAATGAGGCATCCCTCTTATCTCTTCTCTCTTTCTTTTGCTCTCTCTCAGTGGTGACACTTAGCCTACCATCTGTGTCTTGTGGTCTCCTTGCCCCACACTGACAAATCTCCAGTGTTACCTTGGGAAAATCAGCGCCTCACAAACTGAGATATGATCACACAATCGGATTAGACCACGGCTGCAAAGCAACAAACATGTGAGTCTCCAGGAAAACATTTGCTATTGAAGACTTAGGTAATAGAAAGGTTGTACATCTCTGGAAGCTGTTCATCTGTTCAGGCTTATTTTTGGTTTTGATTGGTCAGTAATAGAATCTGATTTAAAATTGATAAATGTCCACATTGTTCTACCAATACCGACATATTACCCGACATTTAATACAAATTGTGAAATTATAATACAGCATCGGCTTTAAAGATGAACAATGTAACTAATTGTGTATTAAGAATGTTTCAGCTCACAGATACTGTACAGACAGGTTGGTGACAGTGAGGATGATCGTGAGTAGATACTCACCGATTTTGACAACAAGCGTTCTTCGGCATCACTGACTCCTTTAAGCCATAAGTCAATATTTAATCGTAGAGTTTGACATCTAACAGGTTGAAATTCATCAGGAATGCATGTATATGGTTGCCCCTCTAAACTGAGAGGTTGATCACCCTTTTTCCCCTTTTTTTAATACTACAACAACGGAGACAATTCCGTATAAATGGATACAAATTTGATTGCCATGTCGGAGCAGCTACGGTACTATGCCACAGATGAAACAACTACTCTACATTTTAAAAGTTGTCTTCCCCACACATTCCGTGTCAAAGTCATCACAGACTGTGGTTAATATCCCGAAAAAGTGCAATCTGAGTTGACTTTGTTAACAAGCACAGTAAGGGAAAACCCTAATCGGCAGCGCTGATGATGTTCTTGTTGATTGTCATTCCAGAGAGTCGAGTGAGGAGTGTAATGGCCTGAGGGGGGTTCCCCCGGTCCCGCCTGCCCCTGCCCGCTCCAATCTGCCTAAATTGTCTGCTCAGCCACTGCCACCCACCGCTACGATGGGAGACGGACTGGAGGCAGGCAGCAGCCAGAACCCTCCCTCCGCCCCGCCGCCTGTCCCCTTCAACTCTACAACCCCTGAAACATGGAACCCCTCCAGACCCAAACGACAGACCAACCAGCTACAGGTACGCAGATTCCTGTTTGTTTACCGACTGTGTCTGGTGGTTGGACTTGCTGGAGTCAATTGATTATTGAATGTGCTCTTTTTCAGTTCCTGCTGAAAGAGGTGTTGAAGACATTATGGAAACACCACTTTGCATGGCCCTTCCAGGCTCCTGTAGATGCCATCAAACTCAATTTGCCAGTAAGTCACCAAAACAGTTTCCAAAATACACAGTTAGAGTAGCTGCCATGTTAAACTTTTCAGTTGATTTGCTTCCTCATTTGGCACATAATACTTGCTAGCAGGATGAATGCATTGTTGGATTTGGTCCTTTTTATGGGATGTTTTAGTAACAAGAACAATGTAGAATATCACCAGAATTAAATGTGCTACACTACAGCACCTTTTATGTTTGCTACAGGTGACAAATGACTCGGCTGATATTTATCATGTATTCCTGACTGATTAAAGAGGATTAGAGTGAAAAAAAAATAAATAAAAAAAAGCACAAATGTGCATTGTGTTTTAGTTTTCTCACATTCTTCACTTTTGTTCAGACAATATACTTATGTAATACCTTCTTCCTACTCTCCTTATCCCTTAAGGACTACTATAAGATCATCAAGATTCCTATGGACATGGGAACCATTAGGAAACGTCTGGAGAACAACTACTACTGGAATGCCCAGGAGTGTATCCAAGACTTCAACACAATGTTCACAAACTGCTACATCTACAACAAGGTCAGGGCAATGGACACACAAGTTCTAGTTGATGTGATTTGTGATTTCCTTGAACAATATCCCACTCAATGAAATCATCTGTGCCGAGAGCTTATCTAAACATGTGCGTGTGTTTGTGTGTTTAGCCTGGGGATGATATTGTTCTAATGGCAGAAGCCCTGGAAAAGGTCTTTCTCCATAAGATATCCTCAGAGATGCCGCAGGAGGAGACGGAAATTGCTGTGGTCACCAAGGGACGCCGAGGGGGCAGACGAGAGTCAGGTATGAGTTTAGGATATAATATTGACCTAAAATCTTCCTCTTCCTTTCAATAGCAAATGTGTGAACGGCATGGAAGAGGTTAGGATTGTTCTTGTAGAATCTGGCGACACTGATTACGAGGTTCAAAGAGTCGCCTGTGGTTACGAGTAAATGGTAGTTACCTAGCAAGCCAAGCTTGTATGTACAGTTATTATACTGGTTCTCTCTCATGATCAACAAAACCTAGCATGAAACCTTTACTGTTTAATCATGTCTTGATTGTGTCAAACTGGTTAAGCTTGTCCTTCACCATTGTTGAACCTTTCAGGATCAGTCCTAACAGGTTTGAATTAGGTTTGGAATAGAATGCACACTGTATTTTCCCTTGATTTAATCTTTGTGGTCTTCTTGTGTTTATATTCAATCTTCTAGCTCTGATCAAATCAGATTCAGGCCAAGACTCTTCTTCCCCGTCAAGCACCCCACACACACAAGGTTTCTCAACAACGCCACAAACCCATGACGTACCTGTCCCTCAAGGCCCTCCCAGCCTGCCTCTGGTCCAGTCCCTGCCCTTGCCCCTGCCCCCACGCGTACCCCCCACACCCACCTCCCACGCACCCCATCTTGGACCTCCATTCCCCCTCTCAACACCTGACGTCATGGCCCAGGGCATGACATCTGTTCCCCCTCTGGCCCCGACACACCCTGGCCTCCATCCGGCTCCAATGCTGCAGAGCTCCCCCGCCCTCATCAAGGTAAGGCGAAGTCAGCAGCCATTCTTATTGATCACAACCTGATTTGTGACCTGATCATTTTCTGACCTCTGATCTGTTATTTACTACAGCAAAGGAAGAGCCAGAAGAGGAAAGCGGACACCACCACACCGACAGCCAATGACCAGCTCAGTGAATCATCTCCTGTCTCTGCTGAAACTCGGCAGCGCCGAGAGAGCAATCGCCCTCCGAAACAACCCAAAAAAGAGGCTTTGCAGCCAGACTCTCAGCATCACCTGGGAGGCGTTTTAGAGACGGGAGGCACAGGTACGCAGAAGCGGCAGGAGCAGTTGCGTTCCTGCGCACGCCTCGTCAAAGAGATGGTGTCCAAAAAACATGTCGCATACGCCTGGCCCTTCTACAAGCCCGTTGATGCCAAAGCTCTTGGCCTCCACGACTACCATGACATCATCAAGCACCCCATGGATCTCAGCAACATCAAGGTGACTTTAGTAGAGTTGGTGTCCAACACCTTTTGGTGGGACATTTTGGTGTATCCAATACCTGGGTTTTGATACAGATGCCAAAATGATGGTTTTGGTACGTTACATAAATTATAAGCCTTTTTCATTTAACAAAATAACCACCCATACAATAAGTGATACAAAGAAAATGGATAAAATAAATACCTTACCTTCATTTAAAAAAAAAAACATAGCCTTTGTTTCACTTAAAACCTTTTCAAGAATTTGTTTGGATATGTGTTGATAATGGCAATGCATTTGTTTGTCCCCATCAGAAAAAGCTGGACAACAGACAGTACAGAGACGCTCAAGAATTTGCAGCAGATGTCCGGTTGATGTTCTCCAACTGTTACAAGTACAATCCCCCAGACCACGATGTGGTTGGCATGGCACGCAAATTGCAGGTAAATTACATTTGATTCCTGTTTTTCTTACTCTATATACATATAGTATTTAGTCACAATTGAATAAGGAATATGCATAATTTGTGCACATATACTATATTCTAAAATAACAAGGGCATTTAAAACTGAGGTGAACTGATTTTAATATCCAATATAACTCTGGGCCCATCTTCCATCATTACAGAAGCAGATTTATGTATACTTATGGATATTGTTTTGGAATTAGATGCGCGCCGCCGTTGCTATATTTTTCCCGCCGCTGCTATAAAAATAATTTTCATATCAATTTAGGTTTAAAAAACAATATAATAATAATATAATATATATATATATATTTTATTTATTTGTTGCTGCATTCGGAGCCTGTCTCATATCCACACGTCGCCCACGCTCCCAACGGGTGGACACTCGCGCAGCTTACCGCTAGGAATGTCTGCTGAAATATCTACAGCTCAGGATTTTAAGCCATTAATTGATGAACTTGCATCAATGAAAAAGATGTCAGTTTTCTAAAGGGCTTTAAATAGGCCAATCTATGTGGCTAAATAGCGTGCTAATATTGATGTTTGATTGTGTCAAGTGTCTAAGGATGAATGCTAACATTATCTGGTTATGTGTTATGTAGCTAACGTTAGCTTTTTTTCATTACCAATGTAAATAAATAGTTTACACCGGTGCTGGGTCATGATTCCTAAAAAAAATTATTTTCCATAATAGCTTTCTCAATGAACCTGAATGTTGTCTTCTCCTTCACAGAAAAAAAAAATACATTTCCACTAAATTGATTCTAGAAAAGGCACAAATCGGTTGATTTTTTTATTCAACAGAATGCAGGAAATGAAATTTTCTGGGGGGTGCTCCCATACCCCCCACCTATAATTTGTACCCCCAAATGTTGAAACAAAACCTAGCCTATTTGCCCTGTGCGCAAGTTGGTTTACAATATATTCATAGGTATGTTGTTTTTACTTTTTGGATTAAAAAGAAGGCATGTCGGTAAACTACATGTCTGGCCCTTAGTGTGATTATCATATCGTAGAGTGGCCCTTTGTGAAAATGAGTTTGACACCTCTGTCTAATTGATATTTCCTACATTCAAACGACATCACTACAGCACACATATTCTTATAGTCCAGGTTGTGGCCCAAATAAATGATGTTCATAGCTTGACTGCTGTGCGTTAAAGGGGTGATGAATGCAAGCTTGATAAGAGAATAAATCCAGGCGAACCAAAACATCTAAAAAATAGCTTAGGGGCTAGGGTTAAACTTGTTTTAAGAGTCAGCATCAATTATCCTATCTATAGTAATACACAATACTTCTTGAATGGGATTTAAGTGCATATTCTCCTCTCAAAGTGCACCAGATTCATGCATTCAAATTTAAAGGGTACAAAAAACTTTCGGACGGGGGGGCATGCCCCCGGACCCCCCTAGAGGGTTCGGGGGACTACACCACCGCTGCTGAAAAAAATCCTGCGGGAAACACTGATGTTTGTTCAGTATGGCCTCAATTAACACAAATATCACTGTGTTGTCTTTTTTACATTGTTGTTAGCAACTGTTTTAAATGTGTTGCCTTACTTCTCAAAATGCATAACAAATACAGTAAAATGCCATATTGTAACAAGTCTTATCAACTAATGTTTCTTAATTTAATTGTACACCTCCACATCTTAACATTTAACTGACCTTGTGGTGACAATGCCAAAACATGAAACATACACAAATAATCAGTTCCAGTAAATGTGATATGGACTATTTTCTGTATAGTATACTGAAACATGGTCAACATGTCCATGTGGATGTGCAACACTTACATTTAGGTCCTTATTTTCAGTTTTAAAAGGGGAATGTTCCAAATGTATTTTTAGAAAAATGTGTAGTATATAATAATGTCTCCCCTTGTTCATGTAATTTATCCCTGTTCAAATCCTTCCTTAAGGGAATCCGCCAAACTTAAAACCACTTTTCAAATCTGGTGACCCATCTGATGTTAATAACTATCGGCCAATTTCCATTATTTGTTACATAGCCAAACATTTTGAGAAACTCATTATTGTATCCCTATCTCACAGGCACAATTTTCATAGATTATTCCAAGGCTTTTGATATGGTTGACCTCTCTTGTACCTCCTCTACAAGATATACTCTATTGGTCTTAATCAACTTACTCGACTCTAAATGGAATGCATACTTTGACAGTAGACGTCAATGTGTTTCTTTTTATGGTTTTCAATCTTACTATTTGATTGAGGAAAAGGGAGTTCCTCAAGGTTCTACTTTTGGTCAACTCCTTTATTCTATTGTTATTAACGACCTACCTCATGTATGTTTAAGTTTTTCTTTTCAACTCTATGCTGATGATACAGTCATTTACACCTATGACTCAGCTGTTTAATTGTTTTACCCTTCAAATCAGAAAAATTATCATTTCTCAGTGTTATTAGATGAGCACATTAGAGGTATTTGTGTTTATGCATGTGTAATGTTTATGTATTATGTAACTTAGTTTTTCTGTACATCTTGTATCATTTTGTATTTATGTCTGTAGGGCCCCCTCGAAATTGAGATGCTGCATCTCAAGGGGCTATCCTTTCATAAATTCAATTTCTGTCATTGCACTTTTTGCTCTTTGACACATTTGTTGGCATTGTTCACACTTTCTCCTGCCATCCTCCGACCCAACAGGACGTGTTTGAGATGCGTTTTGCCAAAATGCCTGATGAGCCAGAGGAACTCGCCCCTGTCCCCACCCCATCGTCGGCCCTCCACCCTGCCCCCTCCACTCGACAAGCTCCGCCTCCTTCCATTGTCTCGGAAGAGGACAGCTCCAGCTCCTCCGAATCGGAGTCCTCGGGAGGAGACTCAGAACACGAGAGACAACACCGGTTGGCTGAGTTACAGGAACAGGTTAGAGGATGGAAAATGAAGGGGGAGGGAGGCTTATGAGACACGACAGGTGGGTGGGCCATGAAGAACAGCTTTTACCGAACGAGGGTGAATGCTGGAACACGGAGAAACAAAATATGCAGGCTGCTGTCTTTTCGTCTCTTAAGGCCACATTTGTGTGTGTTTGTTGTCCTCTAGCTGAAAGCTGTCCACGAACAGCTGGCAGCACTGTCCCAGCCCCCAGCTAGCAAGCCCAAGAAGAAAGAGAAAGAGAGGGAGAGGGAGAGGGAGAAGGAGAAGGAGAAGAAGGAGAAGGAGAAGGAAAAGAAGAAAGACAAGCACAAGAAGAAGATGGGACCCGAGGAACCTGTGTCGCCCCCTCCCCCTGTGATTCTTCAGACTTCTAAGAAAAACAAGAGCAGCAAGGAGCCAATCATCGTAAAGAAGGAGAGGAAAAAGCCTGGGTAGGTGTCACACAGGTAATACGATAAGTGATCATTGTAGCTGCTTGAACTGGAGCTAATCTTTTCATTTGTCAATCGCAGTAAGAAAGAAGGAGTTAAAAATAGCCGCCCAGCTGTGCCCCCTCAGCCTGGGCCAACCCCTCTCGTACCCTCGGCCTCTCTTGAAGCAGAGGATGACATTGGTATGCATACAACAGACACATTCAGCATGAGCTTTGCCTTCAACAATGGCCAACAATATAAACGTGTCATCATGCTTTCCTCCCCAGATGTTTTCGGGGGTGTTTCCACTGACAGGAGCAAGCCCATGTCATACGAGGAGAAGCGCCAGCTGAGCCTGGACATCAACAAGTTGCCCGGTGACAAACTGGGCCGCGTCGTGCACATCATCCAAACGCGCGAGCCTTCGCTGAAGAACTCCAACCCGGACGAGATCGAGATCGACTTCGAGACGCTGAAGCCCTCCACACTGAGAGAGCTGGAGAAATACGTCTCCAGCTGCCTCAAGAAGAATAAAAAAAGGCCGTCGGGTAGGCAGTCTGCATGCGCTCAACACCTATCTTTAAGTACCAACATGCAACTTTTGTGTTTACAACTATTGTCCCCTAAGTCATAGCATTTCCCTATAAAGTGCTTGTTATACGGCTCTTTATTAAATGCTGCGTAATATTTAAGCAAGGAAGCATCTTGATGACTAAAAACCGCTGACTAGTTACTCCTCTATTACAACTTTTAGACAACACTGGAGCGACTGATTATAACATTTCAACAAAACGATTAACCCTTGTTGTCAATAAAACGATGATTAAGGGTAGCCATTGATATGAGAATTAATATCCATGTGCCTTGTTATTAACAAGGCATCAGGTGCATTGTCACTGAGTGTAGCTCATTGCATGTACTTCACCTTTTTAAGTCTGAGGAATCACTGCAGGTTTTCTTCACTAGATGTCTTGTGACTCAGATGCTGTCATGTAGGTGTGTAAATGTCTGACTGTTGTGGATGTGTTTTGCTGCAGCAGAAAAGCCTCTGGAAATGACAAATGTGACAAAGATGAAGACGGGATCCTCATCTTCAGACAGCAGCGACTCCTCTGATAGCGAAGACTCTGAGAATGGTAAAGTTACACGCACAACATTTTGTGTCACAGTTTTGTGTCGCATGTATTATTTTTGAGAAACAGTAGCCTTAACTCTTCAGCACAGTCATATTTCCTTGTACATCCTCCATATATCCTGTATATCTTTGTCTCCCAGGGCTGGTTCCCAAGCAACAGAAGAAGACCTCGACTATTAAAGACCCCAAGAGACCTCACCAGCAGATCTTCAGTAGTGGAGCGGGCCCCGTCGCTGCTCAGCCTCAGATTCCACCCCAAGTCATCCAGTCCAAACCATCCTTTGTCCCCCCTCCCCTCGTCCCTGTCCCCGTCCCCGTCCCTGTCCAGTCTCTGGAATCCTCCCAGCTGTTGGCCTCCGGGTTTGATCCTCTGGCTCACTTCATGAACCCTCACCTGACACAGTCCAACACAGAGCCCAATCCCACCGCCAATAGTGCCGGGGCCCCCGTCATACCTGGCCTCCTCAACGTAAACGCGCCCACTGGCCAGACACCCTCCGAGACGCACCCTTTCCTAAACCAACATCCCATCATACCTTCACCAGGTATGTTCCTTTCAGTTGCACTTTGGCATTTCTAAAAATTTACAACAGAGATTCAATGAATATGACAATATTCATGTATTTTGGGTTGCGAGCAATGGACTGTTTTTCTGCTTAATTGATTCATTAAAGTAAAATAGTGTATTTCAATCTCTCCATTTGCGCCATTTTCCCATTCCTTCTCATCTTTTTTTGTTTTGTTTTTTGGCAGCGATCCACAATGCTCTTCCCCAGCAACCATCAAGACCGAGCAACAGAGCAGCGGCACTTCCTCCAAAAATGGCCCAGCCTCCCCAGTCCACGTTGCCTTCCCAGCCCCCCTCCTCCTCCACGCCCCAGCTGCCTCCTTCGCTCCCACTGCCTGTCCCTCAGCCTGTGCCCCGCCCACTCGTCCCTTCACCTCCGTCGCACCGCATCTTGGGAACCCTGTCGGCCCAGCCTCCCATCGCCCTGCTGGAGGACGATGAGGAGCCGCCGGCCCCCAGCTCTGACATCACGCCCCTCAGCCAGGTCCACAGCTTCCTGCAGTCGCTCCAGACTCGGCCCGCAGCCACGCAGCCTCTACACATGCACCCGCATTCCCCCGCGCAGGCCGCCTCCCACCTGGGGCCATCCCTGCACGGGCAGCCCGCCACAACGTCCATCCCGGTCCTAACGCAGAGACCCAGCTCTGGACACGCGCACATGAGACAGCCGTTCCCTCACACGCACACGTCGACGCCACAGCAGCAAAAAGGGGTGGCACTGCAGCAGAAGGTACAACAGATGCAGCAACACCAACAACAGCAGCCATCGCCACGCAGCAAGGCGGAACCTTTCTCAACAGGTAAGATATGCATACAGTCAAGGCAGTGGTTCCCAAGCTGGGGTCCAAGCACCCGAGAAGAAAGGCAAAGGAGATCAGAGGAGAATAAAAAATGTATTTCCCTTACACTGATATTTAATAAATATAATAATAATTCATTTAATAAAAAATTTAAAATAAATAATAATTTAACATTAAAGTGAAAGAATATTAGGCCATTAAAACCGCCCAGCCATAAACCAAACCAACAATGAAAGCATTTGCGACAGTCAGTGGAAATAATTGAGGCTTCTTAAACTTTTATTACACTCGAAAAACATGTTGATCAACCCCATTATAATGGGAACAGCAGGGTTCATTAAAAAAAAGCTGCTGTGCTAAAAAAAACGTACCAGCATCCAAGTTTGCTGAATGTGCGAATACTCCTGTCAAAAATACCTTTATATTCTTAAACTTGAGCCTTTGGCTTGGAAACCACTTGACTAATATTTTAGAATTCACTACATAGTGAATTTGACATTTACTTACATAGTAAGTAAGTACCGTGTAGCTTAACGGCCTTTTTTTTTCTCTGCTTTTGTAGGTTGTCTGCGTGAGAGCCCTTCTCCACTGATAATGCACTCTCCCCAGATGCCTCCGTTCCATACAATGGGACAGCAGTCACCCCCACAGACCAAGAAACATGTTAGTGATCCACCCACTTCTTTAGTGTGTGTGTGTGTGTGTGTGCTATGTTTGTATTTTGAGGAAGCTCAAGTCTAAAGAAATATTCTTATTTGAATTCTGCAGTATTAATACTGAAAGCATTTATTTATTTAGCTTTAAGTTTTTGCTTCTTGTTTCTTGATGACGCCACATGTGTCTTAATGTCCTGTGTCGGTCTGTAGGAGCATAGGTCCAACCTGGGGGGGGTCAAAGAAGAGAAGCCCTGCCAGTCACCAGTTCTGTCCCCATCGCCCTTCAGCCCTGTCATGCGTCAAGACTCACACAAAGCCGACAACAAACACAGTGAGTGCAAGCGTTTTATCCACTTTAATAATCCACTACAGAAGGTATCATTGACTTAGTAAAAATAAATGACCCAAATGTTCACAATGCATAAGAATCTTACATGGCAGAATCGCTGTCCTCTTTCTATGTTAATTATGAAATCGATATGGGTGGAAAAGCTACCTGCAGTCATAAGCATGTCATTCCTAGTAGCCGGGGAGTATTGCTTATCAACCCCATGCCCAAGGATTTAAGGTTCATATGTATCATTAATCCTCATTCATGTCTCCTTCAGGATTAGATCTGAAGTCAATGGATGGTTCTCGCCTCCCAGACTCCCCAGCACCACCCTGCTCCCAGCAAGATAACAAAATCAAGCAAGAGCCAAAAACTCCTATTGTTCCCAAGAAGACACAGGTGTGTAGCAGTGTGAGATGAGAAGATAATGTCCTCACATTATCAAATTTACAGCCACATATTTATTGTGATGTTTTTCTAACCCCTTCTCTTCATCCATGTGAAGTTAAAGAACATGGGCTCGTGGGCCAGCCTTGCTCAGAGGTCCCAGTCCACACCCGCCTCCTCCGTGCGCAACTCCAGCGACAGCTTCGAACAGTTCAGACGGGTCGCCCGGGAGAAGGAGGAGAGAGAGAGACAGCTGAAAGCACAGGCTCAACAGGCCCGGAGAGAGCAGGGAAAGCAGCAGCAGCAGCAGCGGTAGGTCGGAGGAAAATGGAGCAGTGTGTCAAAGGAAGCACGTCAACAACTTCATACCAGTGTTTTTATTTGTATCAACAGCTTTTAGATCTTTATTTTTCACTTTTTTTTTTTCAGGCTGTCAATTATGGTTTGTCTCCTTTCCAAGCAGCCATTGCTTGCTATTTTTTTTTTTCAGTATAGAATGAAACACAAAATGCAGACCAATTTATAATTTAATAAATTAATCACCTTGAATATTTTACTCTAATAAATTCCAGTGTCTGTTGAGTTGAATTCTGTTTTCCCCTTAATCCAAGTTAATTGGCGGATATGTTGTTATTTTAGTAGCCGCGATGACGAGGACACCGTGGAGCAGCAGACCACCCGTCGACCGCAGGAGGACACCCGCCGTCGCCAGCAGCAGCAGCAGCAGCAGCAGCAGCAGCAGCAGCAGCAGCCGTCGCCACTCGCTCCCACACCTCCGCCGTCCACCCCTCCCACTCGCTCCCCTCAGCCCCCGCCCACACAGACACAGGCCCCGCCCCCCTCCTCCTCCTCCCTGGCTGCACAGAACGCTCTCGACCAGCAGAGGGAGATGGCGCGCCGCCGTGAGCAGGAGAGGCGCCGGAGAGAGGCAGTAAGTGACCAACAACCGCTACGAAAGAAACCACACGTTTTCTTTCCTTTTTTTTCCTTTTTCTTTTAATGCTAATGTTGTTCTCTCTCTCTCTTCCTTCTTCTCTGCAGTCGGCCGACACCATTGACATCAACTTCCAGAGCGACTTGATGGCTATTTTTGAAGAGAATCTGTTCTGAGAGGGTAAACAAAGCAGATGATGGCAGTGAGAGAAGGACCTAACAGACACACACAGGCAAATTTATAAACATGCATATAAACCACAATGCTCTGATACACACGGTTGCTGCTGCTCACACAAATGTACACACACACACACACACACACACACACACACACACACACACACACACACACACACACAAACACAAACACACGCACACACAGACTTGATAGTAACTGTCCCTTTCTCTCAGTAGTTGAAACAGCTGGCTTGTGTCATGTGTATGAGAGGGGGGAAGTGAAATTGGAATAAGCAACCCTCTTTGCCTCCAACCTCAGATACGTTTTGGTGTCTGGCTTGGTGTTATCGGTTGCTGGTTCTTGGTCTCATGGATGACCCGTTGAAAACGGACAGCGAAATAATCCGATAGACGGCCCCCTTTTTAGTGAAAAAATAACAAGAAAGTCGGAATGAGAAGGAGGGGGACAGAACTTTTACATAGAAAAAATAATAATGGCGATGAAGCTGAGGATTTATTGAAGAAATTAAGTGAAAAATCTTTTTCTCTAACGTCTGAGAGGAGAGAATGGGGTTCAAAAGTAACTGGTGAACAAATGGACAGATCAGTTGGTGTTTTTTTGCTTTTTTTTCTCCTCTTAAGCTTGTCTCTCTTTTTTTTAGATGGGATTTTACATGGGAGGGGTGGGCTGGTGTGGTCTAGTTTGTCAGGTTCAGCGGTCATCTGAGAGTCGTTTATTGTCTTCTCGGGACACAGTGGGAACGCAACAGCACATTCCCAATCTTTTCTAAGATATCCCTCCTCCCTTCAGTCACTAATCGGAGAGTCAGAGGCTTCAGTGATGCTGGGGTCTGTGTGTGTGGGGAGGTGGGGGGCAACGAGGAAGAAACGATTTTCAAAAATCTCAGTGTGTCCTCTGCCTTAGCGCTCTGGCCTGTAAACTAGCAATCATACCCTACAAATTATACATATTATATATATAAATAGATACATGAATATATATTATATACGATGAAAAAGTCAACGAAAAATAACATGAGAGGGATTTGGATTTCGGGGAGCAAAGCTCGTCTCTGTGTTTATCTCTTAGCTCTGGTTTTGATTTTGTAGAATTAACTGTAAAGAAGAAAAAAACTACTTTTTTATGATTCTATTGAGAGGATTGTTTTTTCGTCCGTCTTATCCTCTCATATACCTTCTGTTGGTTTTTTGTTTTTTCTCGACTCTATGCCAAAACCAATCTATTGAGTGCTGAAAGTTCATTCACATTTTTTTACATGTAAAATGCATCTTCTATTCACTTTACATTAAAGGCTATGTTTTTATTGCTATTTAATTTTCTTTTATCCCCTATTAAATCTGAAGTTAAGCAGCAGTTTGCTCTGTTATAGTCTGAAGAAGCGGTTCAACACATCACTGTATGTCACTACTTCACTTGGCCCCCACCATTCTGTATCTGTTCAACATCTGCACTTAACTGTTAATTACTGTGCTTCTCTTTTTTTATGATTTCCTTTCATCATGTACATGTTTTTAGTCTTTCTTAGCCGTCTCATCCACCACTATCTCCCTCACAGCTTCTGCAGTCTCTAGAATAGCTTCTTGTTTGTCATCTTAATGTCTTTTTAGATTTTTATTTTTTAAATGTTTTCATCTTCCATGGTAATTGTTTTGGAATGTCGTGTGCCATTGTGTTTTTATGGAAGCAGGAGTCTTTCCTGGTTTCCTTAGGTTGGCCCAGAGATCTGTGAGTGTTTTGGACTCTATAATCACTTCTTTTTTTTCAACATTTCATTAATTTTTTTCTTCCTTTTCATATATGATTTTTTGAGTTTGTTTTCTTTTCCCCTTTGCTATTTTTCTCTGATTTATTTTACCCAGAACAACCTGTTGGTATGTTGGTGAGTGAGGCTTTGAGGTCAAAAGATTCATCTTGTTCAGATTATGGAGTACAGCATCTTTTTTTAAGAAAAGTATTAAAATAATATTTAAAAAAATCTTTAAAAATCTTGTATTTGTTTTGCTTTGTTTTTGTCTTCCGTGCTGTGAGAGTTCACTTCACACTGATCCAAATGGTGCAATTATCCAATTTCAGCCACACGGGGGCGCTGTAAAGAGGTCAGATAAAGTTTGAGCTCACATTGACCATGAACTCAACATACTCTATGTAGTCAAAAGTATGTGTGGACACTCCTGTCACATACACTTTTGTGTTGTATGAAGTTGTTCTTCATGGTTCTGGCCTCTCCTTTTTCAGTATGAGAATGCCCCTTGTGCATAAAGCCAACATTGTATATAAATGTTTGTATAGATTGATTTGGTTTGCACTTTTAAATGCAATATACTCACAGTGAATGCTCTTCAACACGATATCTGCTATTGAGATAAAATATGAAAACACAGAAGCTGCAGCATACAAAACAAAAAAGACAAACCGATGGTAAAAAGAACAATAAAGGCAGGAAAATAAAATGCATCAAGCAGAAACTTTATTAACTTAAAAAACAAAATGAAAATAACAAATGTTAGAGTGGAGTATTTCCAGTCATATATCCCAATAGTTAAAGTACACAAACAAAAAGTCAAAAGTAAAGTGGACACATTGCTTCTTGAGAACCTTAAGGTGTTAAAGGACCGGTGATGTAATTGGACCACTGTGCAGGATATACTTTTACAACTGAGCAACAGAGGATGTTGTGGTTGGGACCAGTTCAAACCAGCCGCGGGTTTGGAAAGAAGCAGCAGACAGATTCAAACACTGTCAGTCACATGATTTAAACCGATCCAAAGGAAGTTTTGACAACCACTGCTTTGCATTTTAGGGCGAGCCTCGAACCTCAAGGATCGCACATCTGAAGCCTTGGCCCACAGTCTGCTAATAACACTGTAGGCTACACGCTGTTATTGAAACTGTATCCTAAACTGTGTCTCCTGTGGCCTTGAGCGCTGCGATAGTGTGCATGCTTCACTGATAACACCGCAGCAGTTGTGAGGAGCTGCTCTTTTTTTAACTGTTCATCTTATTCTGCAAGCCCAAAACGTTTCCCCCGTCCATTGCCTTTGACTTTCAAATGAGTGTCCCTGTGTTTTTACTTTATTTTTTTTGCATAGCATTTAACTTGTTAATATCCAAAAAAAACCTGCTCGGAGGAGAGTCAGTGAAACTAGACGTGTGGGGAAACTGCCAAAGCTCTCTGCTGAATTTATCAGGTGAGGATGAAAAAAGGCCCAGCATAAAGATAAGGGATGCTGGTGATACGCCTCACTCGCCTCTCATTCTCTAGATAAGAATGGCACAAATATACTAGAGAGGGAGAAAGACAGGGTAGGCCTACTACCTAAATAGTCTGGGAATGTGAGAATAGTGAAAGGCAGTGGGCCCCTACCTGGAAGTGAGAATGAGAAACGTGATGGGGGGGGGGGGGGGGGAGGGAACATGGTAGCATCTGTGGCTTGATGAAGGAGGAAGTGAATAATACAGAGACTCAGCTAACAGCGTGACGTGCAGATAGAGATGAATGAATAGCAGAAAAGGAATGAGAAACATTAGTCGCATGTGTGAACAGATACTAGAGAGCTGGCTCAATGGAGTACAAGCTTTGAGTGCTGGTGGAGCAGTCATGTGACCCTCTTACAGCGGCAGAGAGGCACAGCTTTTTGAACTCTTGACCTCCTCTGTTCTGGTCCAGATTGTTTTATATCTACCATCAAAGGAGCGAGGTAAATTTACTCATTTGTATATACAAGCACAAGATGTCTATTTATTTTTTTCTTTAGTTTTAAGCAAAGGCTTGGAGGAAAGTCTGACAAAAATCAAACATTAATGTCTCGGGGATGTGTCAGTGTCGGCCCCTCGTACACTGTTAATCTTGAGAGCCTTCAAAATAATGTTGTGACCCTTCGTGGGTAGCGTCCAGAGTTACTCAGGATGTCATGTTCTACTATAAAAGCACCAGTGGACAGTTAATATTGGCATGAACACAGGGAGGGCTCACTATCCACTCAGAGTTAAATACTGTATCTCTGGGACCGTGATGTCATCTTTTGAGATAGAAGAATGTGTGCATTTATGAGAGGTGGTGGAAGGGGATCGGTTAAAAAGTGCAGAACCACAAGCCAGACGTTTATAGCTTCATCACCACTCTCCAGATTGAGTAAGAACCGCCACAGTCTTCCCGTTAATGGCATTGAGGACAGCGGGGGGTCGAAATCATTGATGAGTGCAATCAAGGTCCTGCCCAAAATGGAAGCCAGATGACGATAAGCAACTCCATATGTGTTTTATGCACACGCAAACACATACAGCACAATTGACAGACTTGAAAACATTGCACAAGTCCCCTCGCCACTCACACACACACACACACACACTTACTGACACATTCTGTTGCTCACACGCAACTTGCTCTCATGCTCCGGATCTGTGTGTTTTATGGCGTAGATGGGCGGCAGTGGGAGGTGATCTGGCTGTCATTCAGCTGTTGACTGGGCCTTCCCTCTCCGTCTCTGCTCTCTGTGCACACCCGCCTTGATAAATCAATCCCAAGTACTTGTTGTGCTTCTCCTCCATTGTTGTCTTGTGATCCACAGTACATTTCCTTTTCCTCATTTCTCCCCCTTCCTGCTCTAAAATAGAGAGTCCCTTTAGACTGTTTTGACGTTTTTAGTGTCAGAGCAGTTCTTTTTTTTAAATAACCTTTTGGCTTTATGTCTGCCAATGCTATTTTACTTATACTTTGTGAACCCCTGGTTTCATAAATAGCACCAGTACGTCTATGGAGCATGATATAATGAAGGCTTGTTAGTGGATCAACACCATTGGAGGGGGAAAAATTGGATGAGATTGAAAGCTTGCCTTGAACTTAGATACAGCAGTGGACGAAACAGTATCACCAAAGGGCCATTCAGTAGTTGCTGTTGACCTTTGCATTGTACCACGCAGTCTAAAGCTTCTGCAGTGAAATATATTAGTTTTTGTTCTGTTGAACTGTATTACAGAGAGATGTTTCTTTAATTTAGCCTTCTCTTATTGATATAAATGAGGTGGCAAAAATAACAGAAACACCTGTCAGTATAAGGCCATAACACTAACATAAAGTTATTTATAAATTGACCCTTAATGTTTTGTTTATTATGTATATTTGAGTGTACATTTATATGGCCCATTATTGTAAAACACTAATACTTTTAACTTTGTACGATGTGTTTACACTCTCAGCATAGCACTGTATTGCACTTTGCAAGCTTTTTGTAAACAAATTCAGATTAATTTAATTTTGCAGAACAACCCTGACATTGTTGGCATTTCAGTGGTCTTTGGGTGACAAAGTGTGGTAGCAAACCTGTTCGTACCTGTTGTTGTACAAATAGGAAACCATATGAAATATGGCATCACCACAACTAAAGCCGCTGACTGCTCCACATCCGGTGAATCAAACTCATTTACTGTGCTAGTTTGAGCAGGACTTTAACACTATCAGCTCAAAACCATTAGGTTAAACTATTAATGCTAAAAAATCATCCAAGGCATTGTGGATCTTATTGATCTATAGGTACACAAATCCTGCTCCGTTGAGACAGTTGAGTGTTCACACAACAAAACTGCCATTACGTATAATTCATGGTGCAATAACAGCACATTTCAAACCTTTGATGTGACAGAACTCGGCTCTGGCCGGTTGGTAACCCCGGCCTGTTCGGTATTATGCCCTAACACGAAAGATGTGTTCGGTAATGTAAGGTGAAAAAACAGGTGTGGCAGGCACAGAGGGCAATCAGCATCCTTGTCACCATAGCGACAGAGTATGCCGCTTCTGGGCAGCTGTCTGTGACGCTAAGAGGAAATAAGAGAGGGTCGCTACATCAAGCTGGAAACTATGACTGCTGGAACACACACACAACGGCTGCACACTGAGACATGTGAACCGCCTAATAAGGAGAGCGGATTGTACATGTTGAACAAACATGCCTGTCACATTTCTCTCATGCTAACCTCCACAGACCCGGACCATTTGTGTAAACAGGAAAGAGGATCCTCTTTTTCCTAACCCTGCCTCTTCACTCCTGCTCCATCTCTGTCTGCCGTGCAATCTTCCTGTTATTTCCTCCCGATCTTTTCCTTTTTTCTTATTTTTTAATTTTTTTAATCTCCCATAATTTTCATTATGAGACAGTGGTCTGCAGCTCTGATAAGCCTCTGAAGTGCCATAAACTTGATTGCGTTAATCTCATGTGCAAACAGCTAGACCTACGATGCAGGTTTATATTCTGTAGTCCTGTGCCGAATTATTGAGAGAAAAAACAAACAAGATAACTAGCCACAGCTTCATTTTGTGTCTGACATTTGTCTGGTGTAAAAAAAGAAACATACAAACAGCCCTCTCGCTGTGGTGGTGAAATTGGCTTCCTGCAGGCCTTGCGCCTTCATCTTCTGAATAAAACATGAGCCTGACAGCCCATTGTTGCTGAAGGTTAGTGGGGCTGTTTCTAAGGCGGCTGCTATTGTCATTATTGTACTGTACTAGAGGCAGATTTGGTTCAGATGAGGATGAAGGAAATGTCAGTTGAACAAAGAAAGGTTTTAAATGATGCAGCGTTGTACATCTGGCAATGGATTTATTATCCCCTGAAGAATTGTGTATTAGTAATTCTGCTGTAGGTAAGGGAACAATATCTCATGGTAACATGGTTGTAATTCTGACCCATTAGAACACTAACCAGATGTCAAACAAACAAAGCAGCATCAAAATCAAGAAAGAACTCCACAGGCTACAACCTATAGGGGTAAGAGATTGGCTCAAGGATGATATCACAATAGCTTACCTTACCATCAAAAATGTGGCATCAGCATTTAGCATGCCCATATAGTAACTCTGATACTGAAGAGATACAAATAATGGCATGGATCAGTTAAGCTATGTAGCAAAAGGAAGGCAGAAACTAAGATTTGAAAAAACCTGCACTGGACATACAAAAAACAAATAAAAAAATCAGAGGTAGGCTCAGTTTTTCATGGTTATTCTATGGGGACTTTCTACCTACGCATCACTGAAAGCAGTTGTGGCATATGAAAGTATCTTAGGCATTTCCCCCTTATTCAGTAGGCTAATAAACAGTTGATGACAGGAAACATGGGGGGAAAGCGAGTATGTCGTTTTACTGAGAAATCAAACCGGAGACGCCGCCATCACGTACATGTAAAGTATTTTTAACCACAGATCCAGAGAAATGCAACTCATTGTTTTAGCCAACATGCTAATAGTTCTCAACACCTGTCCACATGAAGCTTTTAAAAGAAAACAATTAAAGAAAGGAAGGAACATTATAAAACAGGAATAAATAACTAAGAGGAGAAAACTGAAATATCAAATAGTAAAAGCCCTCATCTTTCAGAATAATGTATTTATATTGTGCTATTGGATTAGAATTATTGGCGCATCATCCCTGGTAAAAGTAGGGTTTATGCTTATTTTAATTAGCCTACATTATATACTGCTTTGTAGCTCTTACATTTTCGCTTAAGGATCAGTAAATTATTATCTTAATTTACATAATACATCAGAATGTATTTGTTAATAAGACCTTCTATACATGTTATTAATCTGAAATATCGGAAAAGTCACTTAAAAGTCTTGTTAAGCTATTTAAATAAAATTAGAAGGTTAAAAAGTAGCCTACAACATATCCCTAATATAGTGGAGTGTACGTATGGCCACATAAATACTCAAGTAAAATAGAAATATGATACCTGAGTAACTTAGGCTACTTTCCAGGCTGAGGCCTGCACAATGATGCTCCTACTTTTTTTGCTATTGAATTTGTGTCTATAACGTCCTTTGGTGGGCTAAGTTCCTTTTCAAAATGGAAATTGTATTCAGAGCTCACATTCATACTTTGCATTACATCCAATAACATCCTCCTAGGACTACCTCACTACAATATGCAGCCATGGGAAACATAGTGCTAACCTTCGGCTGACCTTGGGCATCACTTCACACCGCTGTCAAAATCAAATAAACGCGCCTGAATTAAAGAATCCCTGCTCGCTGTTTAGCTCCACTGTCATTGGCTGCTGTGCCTCCTCGTAGCAGCTGGGGGCGGATACTATGCGCTCAGGTTGGCAGGAGCAGCATACCAAAGAGCTCAAACCCGCTCCTTTGTAAGAGAGGTGGCTGCAGCAGCGGAGGAGGACCGTGCCGCACCCTTTCTGTTCCTCCGTGCGACTCACTCACTGCTTGGATCACTGCGCACAGGTAGCAACCGCTCAAAATACCGGAAACAAAGGGTGGGAGAAGTCCGAACACAGGTGACGGTGATTAGGCTACTTTAGCAAGATTAAAAAAAAGAAAACATGACTGGAATGGAGACTCGGTAAAAACAGAGGAGAAGAAGAAGAACAACAACAAAAAGAGAATAATAGTTTTTTTTTTTATTTGTTTCTCCACCTCGTGCCCGGAGGTGACTTCGGGAAGCCTACGACATTGTTTCTCAACTCGACGAGGACTCTGGGCTGGATTTACTTGACTAGCGAGGTCATAGAGACAAGAAAAAAGTGAGTTCCTATTTTTGCCCTCTTTTTAAATTTTTGATTTTCTTTTTCATATGAAATAGCCTACCTCTCCCGTAAGTTGTAAAGTGAGTGCTGGTGAGGTGCGTTTGTTTGCGTTTTTCTTTCTTATTTTTTTATTGTTCCTCTGCTGGGGGGCTCCCATCATCATGCTGAGGCATCTGTCTCAAAGCGATGAAGACCGAGTCTGGGCTTTGCTGCAGCCTTGATCATCCTCAACAATGTCAGTTTGACCGTGCCCTTTCTGGAAAAATATAATGATAGGCAGTGCTATCTATCTTTCATGCAAGATATAGCCTATATTTTGTGTGTGTGTCCCACTTCTACAACTATTTGTGTTACAAACAATTGGAGTTTTAGACCTTAGGAGTGAGGACTTTGTGGCCAGTTCTCTCTTTTGGAACAGTTTGAGGGTTAAAATAAGGTAGGCTATTAAGGTTCACGTTAGAATTAAGCTTAGTTTAGGGTTGGGAAGGGTATTTAGTTTGGATGGTCAGGCTAAGGAGCTATGGAGTGCATTATGTCAATGAATGTCCTCAAGTATAGCAGTTCATACGTGTGTGCTTTCTTTTTGGTAAACCCCAGAGACTATGCCTAGCCTATTAAATAATAAACCTCAGCACATATTTGGGGTACTATGGCACGTACGCATAAAAAGGCTCACCTATGCTCTATTTCAGACAAGCTAAATGAATGCCATGATAAGCTTTTATGGTTCTGTTTTTACAGTGCATGGGTTTTGGTTTCCAATTCAATCTAATGCATTACAGTACAACAGCCCCACAGTAAAACCCTGTCAGTGTGAAGGTTATTGGCCTACACTTCAGGTTTTGTTGACACTGTGAAACAATGTTGACTCAAGTCCAGTCAGTTTTTAAGGCTGTAGGCTACTAGTGGCTGTGTTGCGTTGGTGTGTAATAATGTGTCAGTGATTCCCGTTAAGATTTTTATTGTAGAAGTAATTTATTGTTCCTCCATAAAGTGTCTTCACCTAGCTTTCTTTTTGTCCCACTAACGTCCTAAAATGCAAAGATTTTTCTTTTTTCTGTTACATGTGCAAATCCTCACTTTAGAGAATTAGTTCTGATTATGGTATGGCTATCTGTATGTAGACATTTAACATACATAAAATATATACATACAACCCTTAAAAAGCTTCAGAGATATATTGGCTGAATATTACTTTTCATTTTTCATCTGATGGTGTCATCAAAGTATTTTATGTGATCAAGAATTAAATAAAAAATGGTATGTTATTACCATTATGCTACCAAGAGAACAACTATTGTGTCAGAAAATGCGTGTGGCCTTTAGTGCAATCAGGTCTTCTGGTAAAAAAGAGAAAAAAAGATATCGGATAAACTGCATTTGTTTCCATGTGTGATATTTGAAGAGAGGAAGTGTCTGTGTCTGTGCATGTGTTTGTGTGATTAAATGACTAAAGGCAATTACTATGAAGTGACACCCGGTGGGATCAACCACTTGTGTGTCAACACTTCTCAGCTGCTGGATGAACACGTTTTAGAGGAGGCAGGTAATTACAACAAATACACCAAGACAGGGAACTTGTGAGGAGATGAGCAGAATTCCTGTTTTTTTTACCCAGAATTAGAGGTCACAGACTGTCACTCACATGCAGTCACTACTAACCTGTGTGTGTGTGTGTGTGTGTGTGTGTGTGTGTGTGTGTGTGTGTGTGTGTGTGTGTGTGTGTGTGTGTGTGTGTGTGTGTGTGTGTGTGTGTGTGTGTGTGTGTGTGTGTGTGTGTGTGTGTGTGTGTGTGTGTGTGTGTGTGTGTGTGTGTGTGTGTGTGTGTGTGTGTGTGTGTGTGTGTGTGTGTGTGTGTGTGTGTGTGTGTGTGTGTGTGTGTGTGTGTGTGTGTGTGTGTGTGTGTGTGTGTGTGTGTGTGTGTGTGTGTGTACATCTTTCCTATTGGGAAGAAATGTTGGTTGAAGTTGTCTTGCTAGAGCTAAGGCTTTACTTTCAGAGTGAAAGAGAAGAAGAGACTCGGGCGTGGCAGCTCTGGTAATGACTGGTTTTTATTCAAACTAGTGTTTACTGATTCAATCCAGTCCATTCACACACAGACGTACGATGCATGAAAACATAGTCATGCAAATGGAGCCACACAGAGTGAAAGCACTGCAGTGAAATGTTCCAGAGTCAGAGAGACAAGTAGCATGTCCGTTTCTATGAGAAGGAATACACAACTCGTGCTCAAACAGCTCGTAAACATTAAGGGTCAAGTTTAGAAGTTTACCCAAAGCTTTTGAATGAGTTTCACTTAGGGCTGAGCAGTAAGAGTCGAATCATTTGTTCCTTTCAAGTTTAAAGGCTAATTTTCAGACTTAAGTTTATCACCAACTTAGTTTACACGTACAAGGTATTTGCCTAGGTCTATTGGTGCATACAATAATCCTGGATATATAAAGCAAGTAATAAAGGCAAGTCAAAATTCTGAATAGAAAAATTACGTAATTTTTTTTGGTCCTTTACAAGGAAGAGCTCTACAATTGTGCACGAGTGAGCAGAATTATCATTAATGCAGACAATGTCAGATGCTAAAAAGAAGACTTCAGTCCAAATCTTGACGGCTAAATTCGGATTTTGATCCATTCATTCGTAGTATACTAGTAGCAATATCTGGCCATTGAATGAAATTATGTTGGACACAGGATGGACTGTTCAAAAAACAAAAACAAAACAATCTTCTTACTTTATCCTAACCTGGGGCCTGTTTCAGGTAGCTGGTTTTGAGGTAACCCAGAGTTTGTTCGCTCTGAGTTAGTGGAAACTCTGGGTTTTCCGTTTCAGGTAGCAGGTTCAGCGCAACCGAGAGTCAGTTACTACGGCAACATACGCCGTGGGTCTAACCTGCTGGATAAGTGATTTGACCTACTCCAGTGTTTCCCCTAGAATTATTCTTAGGCCCGGTGGTAAAAGCTGATAAAGAGTATGCGCGCGGCGTGCATACCAAATTTGTAGTAGAAATTGACCAAAACTAACTGTATTATGGATGAGCCTCTTTTGACAGCCCGCTACAAATCAGGGCATAGGGTTATGCCTTCACATTCGGTACGTTTGTACATTTTGTGTTTCCCTCAGGATTTTTTGAGACTGCTGGGGGAGAATGGACCTTCTAGTGGGGTCTTGGGGCATGCCCCTGCGGAAGAAAACCTTTACCTTTTTTAAGTTAAATGCATCAAACTGGTGCACTTTGAGAAGCTAAATCTGATTTTTTTTTTTGCTCTGTAAACAGCTGTCATATGTCCTGCCTAAAACAATTTTATGGAATAATTTGGAGAAACAAGCCATATAAACTATTGAAGAAAAACACAGATATGAAAATAAAATACAATAAACACGAAGACCTAATATAGACAGGTATATCCTGTCTAGTATTAATTTCTGGAATAATCTGGATCATGAAACATTTTCTTTAATTTATCAAATATTCATTTAAAATAAATGAATTAACCTAGGCTACACATCATGATTAGCCTATCAATCAAAATGTGTGCAAAATAAGCAACATTTTGTATTCTGACCCATTATATTTCATGTAGCCTAGTTCTCAATTTAAAACATAAAAATAAAGTAGCATTGAAAATACCAAAAAATAAAGCTTGTAGGGCTACTATAGCCTGCTGTTTTCAAGATAACTTGCTGCGCTGTCTCAGCTGTTGATACAGATTGGTTGCCATGGCGACGTAGCGACTTTAACTTTCTAAGTTTTGCTCATCACTTTTTCCTGTTCAACTCCCTGTTACTGAGTCCTAAATATCTCCAGTGTAGCCTATACCATGGACCTATAAAGGAAGGTTCTTTCTCGTCATGTTTCCCTGTTTGACATGTGCGCTCCGAATGCACACGTGCATCGCGCGGCGTAGTGCAGACAAAAAAAATAAATAAATAATTTTTTTTTTTACATTTTTTTTTTTTTTTTTTTTTTTGGGCAGCTGTTGGCCTGGCGGGGGGTCCCGTTGGCCTGGCGGGCCCGCCAGGCCTGTATAATGGTAGGGGAAACACTGTACTCTGAGTTTGTTTTCACTTTACGCTGCAGCTCTGACTGAAGAAAGAGTGTCACTGTCACAACGTGATCCTGTACAGTTCGAAGCAAAATCACTCCATAGAAATCTCCATCGGGATGTTTTTTATCATTTCCTGATGATTTTACGTTTGATCGATCCTTTATCTGATCAGTAGCATAGTTCTCAGCCCTCGTGCCGTTCATATGCGGCCACCTTACACCTCGCGAACATGCTCTACATTCAGATTAATAAACCTATTGTATTGTAGGCCTATGTATCTCATTATTATTATTTTTTATTAACAGGAGTTTAACGTTTGTGCCACTGAACAGACTCTGTCAGGTTGAAATGTAATTCTGCGGCTGCACGCGATCGTTAGGCTACTGTTCACTTGCGTGATCACAAAGTAACAGACGAGCCTCGTTAAATAGCTAGCTAGACTCTTTTTATCGTCGGATGTAGAATAGAAAAAAGAGAGTATGCGATTCGGAACGCAACCTCAGTCTATTTTTGCTTCTCATATGGAAGCAATGATGCTCTTTGGTTTGCCCGTTTTTTTTTTCTGATTTGCCGAGGTGATTAGATCAGAGTTATGAGACAATATCCCTGTTAATTCTTCTCCATACCATACGCTCATTCGTTAATATTTCTGACTCTAGTGGGAGGAGCGGAGAGGTTTTCTTTTCTTTTTTGAGAAGTGGTGAAGTGGGAGGATCAAGCATTTGTTTTTCCTGTTTCCATGGTGAATCATGTTATCAGCGATCCATTGACAATGGCTTTTACGCACGCGCTCAACCCAGAGTGAACACGCTCAGTTGATTGACCCAACGCTGATCCACTGTTCTGAAACTGAAAACCCAGAGTTGCTCATCAACCCTGCGCTGAGTTGACCAGGATTAAACTCAGAGTATGTAAAACCAGCTACCTGAAACAGGCCCCTGGTGCATTACACCCCCTAAAAAACGTGTGGACCAACAGTTGGTTTGGATATTCAGGTGTAGGGTTGCAAAGGGGTGGAAAGTTTCCGGTAAATTACCGGAAAGTTTCCAGAAACTTTCCACGGGAACTTTCGCTCGGGAATTTTGGGAATTTTCAAAATTGGAAATTATAGGAATTAACAAAATGGCGGTAATTTAAATGATTTTTTTTTCATAACCAACCATAAATCTAAACTTTTAAACACTATGTTTGGTCATAGGCAGACATCCATGCAAAATTATACAATCAAAAAACATTACATTTGAACAGATTTATTTGTAAGAAGAACTTTATCAAGTTGATTATTTTATGAACAATCAATAATTTCACTGAACAACAAAAAGATGAATGTTGAGTAAATTATTACTCATCTGTCTGACCCCACCCATTCAATAAATAAAGTCAAATGCCCCCCACCATGTGATGGAGGAATGCACAGAGCATGTAGGGGACGTGGCCTCAGTACCCCTGCAGTAGGATGTGTGCTATGTGCAATTTGCCAAGTGTACTTGCATAAAATCTGGTTGTTTTAGTCAAGATTATGCTAAAATATATTGTCCCCAACTATATTTAAAATCAAAGCTTAAGCCTCTGTAAACCTGGTCTAGTAAAAATCAATTTATGATATCAAGTTGGGTATCTCAATAAACTTTAAAAAAAAATCTGATTTGAAATTAAATGTTCATAAATATATTAAAACTTAGTTGAAAAAACTGCTTTTTACAGTCTAGAACGTTTGCCTGGACTGAAATAACATAGTTAGGAGAATTTAGTGCATTTGGGTTGCTTTAAATTGAGTAAATTCCCGTTTATTCCCGTTAATTCTCAAAATTCCCGTTAATTCCCATAAATTCCCGTTAATTCCCATGGAAAGTTTCCAACTTTGAAAATTCCCGGAATTTTGCAACCCTATTCAGGTGTACTACCCTACTAGCTAATGTAGTCTGGAGCCTCAAGCAGAGTAAGGCAGTGGTCTACAAAGAATTGTACTAACACCACACCACCATCCATCCATGTTAATTCAATTCACTAATTTGTAGCATTCAACCCCAACCCATGTTGACCCAAGAAATCAGATGAGCTTAAAAGACTTTGTTAGGTGGAGTTCACCTTTTTAAGTGAAAGGGATCATAATGATTTTCACGTAAATTAAACCTCAGCTGAGGTATCAAGGTTGGTACCAGCCAGGAGAGAAAAGATCAACCCTGGCAGGTGCCTTTCCTAGAGCGGATGGTGCTGTTATGATGGTTCCGGTGCACTTCATGTGAAAGAAATGCAGTGATTGTGTACACATGACTTCGATCTGTAGGGTCTGGTGTCAAAGATCAACCTTAGTATCAGTACTTGAATGACGGCTCATGTCTCTGACAGCGGTCGAGGCAGTCAAGAGAAACGGGGGGAAAAAACCTTTGAGCACCGAGGACTTTTTTGCTGTCTGCACAACACACGGATGAGAACTGGCACTGTTGAGGTCAGCCACAAACTCAAACATTTATTTGCACACACCACAAAGGCTTTATTAGGTAACTGTAGGCTAAAGACATATTCTTTCTTTGACATTCACATTCTCGCCACACTTTCCTGAACAGTTTAACTTTATTTCCTTAATCAAACCCTTTTCTTTTAGTTGTCTCATCCATTATTTCATTCTTAAGCCTCACTTCACTCTCCACATTTTTCTGTTTTGACTTGGCATCTGTCTCCACACACTCTTTTGGTTGGATAGTGGGTCACTGAGGCTCCCACCCTGTGTGTGTGTGTGTGTGTGTGTTGTGCATGTTTGGATTGAGATTGAGTTACATAGCTGGATTGTGTAATTGTGAGGTGTGTCTCTGCTGTACGGAGCTGCTCTGCTGTTTCCATTGTCGAGAGAGTTCCACTTGGAGTGGATGGTACAGTATGCGCCTTCATGCTGCGCTGGCTTTAGCAGGGAAATGGAGAATGTGTGAGGGAGTGATGTTGACTCAAAACGCACCATGCCGCCCGTACAGGTTTACGGTAAATAGAAGATTAAAGCACATTGTTTTTGGCCATGTTTCCACTCCAGTGAGCTATCAAAAAGCCTCCCATGTTCCTGTTGGGACTTGTCAGCATGTATAGATGTTCATCACCTAGATACTAGTAATATTATAAATATGCTGGTAATCAAGATTTTCTGGTTTAAACTTTTGCAATACCTTCATTTAACACAACCACAAGAACCCCCCCAGTAACGGTTATCTTTAGCTTCCTGCATTGTCTGTATATATTTTTAACCCGAGTGAGTTTAAATATGATCTGTGTGTGTTTAGGCCTTCAAGGTACATAATGTCCTATAGTGGGTTCGTCAAAGTTCACACAACTGGCATGTTCTCGACCTGTGAACTGGGCTGATTGGATGGTTGTTCCTCTGATTAGATACTATTGAGCATTGTAGCATTAACCTGTTTAAAATATGTAATACATTTAACACATACATGCATACATTTAGATTGGTAGTTTAATACATTTGGTTTATAGTGGAGCACTAGCAAATTGATTTTGAAATGAATTCATGCATAGTGGTTATTTTTGTCTTAAACAACTAACTGATCCATAATCTTTTCCACAGATTAAGGACCAGTGGATCAGACGGCCTCACACTTCAAACTGGATCCCTCCATTCTTCCCCTGTCCAGCTGATGGCATGCTGATCTCTAACCCAACAGATAGGGCCAGTCTGAATGGCACCCTAGACCTTTACCTCTACTCCCTGTCCTCAACTCTTCTCTGATCCCCAAACCTTCCAGATAATATAATCTCAACATGGATAGAGACCATGACGACGAAGAGGGATGCTACTACAACCATACCGTCACATTTTTCTATGAAAAGAGTGGCAAGAACATCAGCACCCACTGGCGCAGCCGTGACTATACTATCGTCACTCTGGGAATGAGTGTCTGCTTTGTCGTCATCTTTTCCAACCTTTTGGTCATGTGCGCCATTTTAAAAAACAAACGCTTTCACTTTCCCATCTACTACCTGTTGGGTAACCTGGCTTTGTCAGACCTCTTCTCAGGTACACATTTTTTAATCACGTGTGACTGAGTTATTATTGTACTGGAAATGATATGAATATAAAGTAAACTTTGTCATATTTAAACTGCTTGGATATGCCTTTTATCAAGGTTTAGTGCTGCTGGAGACTAGAACAGTGCACTGGAACAGTTTCTGAGAAGAAAGGGAAAAGGAAAGATATTGCATTGCCACAAAAATGTGATATAAAATAAGTTGGCCATAATGTTAAATATCAGATATTTTTGTATCAGGTTTTAAAGAGACGCTTGACATTAAGTGGGGTTTTTGAGACAGTTTCAGTCAGCACTATCAAACCTATAGCAAAGACTGTCACTGCTGCTCGCTATAGCAGAAAGCAAGGAAGAGCATCAGTGTTGATTTGAGCAAATATGTAATTGAACATGCATGTTATGAAGGTTAACTCAACCTTTTTGGCCACATTTCATTTTAACTTGATAAACCCTGCAGGCAGTGATATTTCGGGACTCTGGTATGTGTTTCCAGATCAAACACAGCTCAGGGACTTAGAAAAGAGATGCTGCAAGTGTTGTAACTTTCATCATGAAATATGTCCTTAACAGGTCAAGATCTGCTTCCCTCATGAGTAGGAAAATTACCCTTTTAATGCGGTTACTTCCGACAATTTGGCACAGTTCTTCATGATATCTTAAAATCAACATTGTAAAAGGAATCTAATGTCTTGTAAAATTGGTGATCTTGTAATTGCAAAACACCAATGTGAAATGTTTGTTTGGTTAAAGGTGTGTCTCTATTGGAACTGTTTCCGCTTCACAGGTGTGTCCTACCTCCACCTGATGTTCCACACTGGGCCGTGGACCAGTAAGCTGACTAAGAACCAGTGGTTTGTGCGACAGAGTCTGATCGACACCAGCCTGACAGCCTCAGTCCTCAACCTGTTGGCTGTGGCCGTGGAGCGTCACCAAACCATCTTCAACATGCAGCTGCACAGTAAGATGAGCACACGGCGTGTGTTTGTCATTATCGCGTTCATCTGGGTGGTGGCCATACTCATGGGCCTGATCCCCACCATGGGCTGGCACTGCCTGTGTGACCTGGAACACTGCTCCACCATGGCGCCCATGTACAGCCGCAGCTACCTGGTGTTCTGGGGGCTCCTCAACCTGCTCACCTTCATGATCATGGTGGCCGTCTACACCCGCATCTTTATCTATGTGAGGCACAAGAGCATGCAGATGAGGGAGCACACGTCCCAGATAAGACGCAAAGAGACGGTGTTCAACCTGATGAAGACAGTCTCCATGATCCTGGGTGAGGACACACACACACACACACACACACACACACACACACACACACACACACACACACACACACACACACACAATGGGCTGAGCAGGAAACCAAAAACCTAGAGACCTACATTATAAATCACTCACTCACTCACTCACTCACACTCTCTCTCAATCTAACAACTCAAATTTGAAGTCAAGATTTTTACTTTGAAAGAATCATATTCAGCATCTCAGTTGCATTTTCTTAGTTATTGTTTTTACTTTGTTTTTCTGAAGAAATAAAAGCTTCCGCTCTCTATCTCCTGTATTCACTTAGTTTTTTCTCCGTCAGGATGTGGTTTGATGACATAGTTTCATGCACAGCTGCAGACATTTCTGAACCAACAGAGTGAAATAAAAAAAAAGGCGGCCAGCGTCTTTAACCTATGAATGCAGCAGGCTCCCCTCTCGGCCTGTCTGTACTTGTCTAACCAGAATTTAGTCACCGCACACATTCACTCCTTCCCTCTTTCTCCCGACGATTCCTCTTGTTTTCTGCTGTGCTGGCCTGTTCCTCTTCTCTTTGTCCCAGCCTCCCCTGCTCCTGCTTTCGCATTTTGAACTTTAGATTAAATTCCTTAACGTTTTAAAAATGTTACTTGTCTTTCTCCCGTCGCTCAGCAGCGGGGATTCAGCACCTCTGGCATGCGAGCTGGGCAAGAAAAACCCTGAGCATGCCCTGACAGGGAGCTGCATAGTTCAGTTACTGTGACAGAAAACAGCTTCTCTCCTGCCCATATGACAACACTGGGAGTGTGTGGGGAGTATAATCTTGACCTTTTATGTTTGCGAGCACCAACTTGAGTTTTTGACCTTGACAGTGAGGACATTTTGGCTGTTCCTCCTGTTTTCAAATGGCTGATTGGGGGTTAAGGCTTGGTTTTAGATTTACATATGAGGTTAAGCATGTAGCTGTGACAAGTTAAGGTTATGGTCAGGCACTGAGGAATGCATTACACATTGTGCGTGTGAGTTCGTATTACCACATCTTTTTCACATTTCTGCCTGCAGCTTGAACGTGTGCATATATTTGTGCTGTTATGCCAATGTGTGCACATAATGAATTCCTGAGCCGCCTAATCAAGTATTATGATAGTGAAATCCTATCATACAGTCTAAACTCAATCTGTGTGTGTGTATTGTCTACAGAGGAATTTACAGTACATTTCCTTTCTCCCTTTCGCTGCCCCCTTACGTATTCACATTCTTTACAACTCTGTCCATTCATTTTCATTTTCCCTCTTTGATGGGTGACTTTTTGGAGTTGAATTCTAGTGTAATGACAACAAGTCTTCTAACGACCTCATGTCCCTTTTGATCTTCCCTTCCTCTTGACAGGCTGTTTTGTGATCTGCTGGACGCCTGGCCTGGTGGTGCTGCTGCTGGACGGTCTGGGCTGTGAAAGCTGTAAGGTGCTGCGCTATGAGAAGTATTGCCTGGTGCTGGCCGAGTGCAACTCCTTCGTCAATCCCATCATCTACTGCTTCAGGGACAGAGACATGAGGAAGACCTTCAAAGAGATCCTGTGCTTCCTCTGCCGGCGCGGAAGAGCCAAAGAGAGCGACTTTGGGGTTACCTTTAACACCATGGAGCATGAGGTACTGTCTGAGAGCAACGGAGGCAGCGACAGCAATCACAAAGATAAAAACAGCCTCTAAGCACTAAGGACTCCACACTGAGACATATACCATATACAGCACAACCTTTTTCCTCTGTTACTCAGTTTCAGAGCCATGCTGTGATAACCATTGAAATGCAGCTTCTTATTTTTTGGTTTTATCTTTCATTCAAAATAATCTAAAAGTCCTTCTTGGAAATGTCAAAAGTAAAAAACACAATCTATGCTAATCAGATTTTAAAAAAACAAACAAAAAAAACATCTTAACCAAACCATATACTATTATATTTGTTTTTTCAATGTATCTATTTAAGTTGAAAAAGGATTTTCTCCTGAATCTACAACTCCTGTCAGCTTTACAGAGCAAGTTTGAGCTCCTTTAGCTGTTCAGCAACCTAACTGTTCTCATATTGTCATTTTCAGCCGCATGCTGCTTGCAGTGAAAAAGCCCTAAAACCCCTCCGCACACTACCTGCTTAGCACCTAACCTTAAACATTGTTAGATTGTGACATTTTGTGCAGCATTTATTAGCTTAAGAACAAGATATTCAAGACTAGTTGTAAATATCTTGTTGGAGACCAAAAGCCGAGCTAAACATTTTTTGAATATTGCACTTGAGTTGGCCAAGTGACCAGAAATGTGACTCCAAATGAAAGCTACGGTTTCTCCATGACTGCTGAATGTGTAAATAAGCAACAGTTATCTAACATATTAAACTTATCAGCTCAAGGCTTAAGCAACTGCACTGTGAAGTCACTACAGTTAACACTTTGTCCTTTACTTCGCTGCTTTGACAATAGCATGCACTTCTGCTTTTCATTTCAGAAATTAGTGTTCAAACTAGAACAGAGAACAGATACCGTTGTTAAACACGGAGGTGGTTAAAAACCCACCACAAGCACAGTGAAGCTGTGGTGAACTTGACGAACTGACCCTGTTGCTGTGACGGCAGATCTTGTTATAGATTGCGGCTCTGTGTCGAATGATTGGCATCTGTTATATGACAGTGTGACTCTCGGATTTTTTACATATTGCAGTTCCTGCATCACACTTTACCAACCAAATTAAATCCCATGAAGACTGTGTCATTTCAACAATATCAAAGACTGTGTAGTGTCCACCTCCTTGATATGATTGACACCTTCCACCTTCCTGGCTCATGTTGACTCATTGCTAATTTGAGTCGGGTTGTTGCCAGGATGATGCAATTATATGTTGTGAATTTGAAGCTGAGGATGATTAAGGTGTCGTCCCCCCCCCCCCCCCCCCACCGGGCTGAGCTAATCACAGCAACAGTCAAGACAACCTACATCAGTATTTAAGATGAGGAAATAAATATTCAACACATTATTATCAAAGAAAGAAGCCAATCCTTTGTGAGTTTAGTTAACTATCAAAATTGGCTAATATGTTTCTTTAATTGCTGGATTAATGGGGGTCTTGATTGGTGGAGGGGGCAGAATCTGCAGTGTGTAAAACCCTCCTACTCGATACTGCAAGCCTGAACTTTGCTCCAGAGTTGCATCTTGTAAGTCAACAATGCCAGTCAATGTATTACCAGGTGTACCAGGTGGCAGCTACTATTAAAGGTGAAGTAAGCGGTTTATTTATATTAATATAAGTGTTAAATCGCTCTTTATTCATACGGTAATCACTTACACGATGTGCGCGTTTCATAAAGCCAATCTCTCAGTCAGCTGCTCTGTATGTAATGAGCAATTAAACTTTATGTAGTATCCCGAAATTTTATCCAATCATAAGAGAGAACGCTACAAACCGACACCCGTCCGCACCCGTCTCACTCATGGTCTCACTGCTGGTGCACGCCAGAGCGACACATGGGTGAATGTTTATGCGCCTACAATGGCGGAGCAGGTAACAATCCTTCCCAATGTCTGTTTTGATGGTTTTTATCATGTTTATTACACTTATAGATCGAGATGATGCTAGATAACTTGCTGCTCGAAGACCGCAGTGCATTAATGTGGTGACGTAGGGACGAGCGAGGGGACTGCTAACTGCAGTAACTGACAGGAAGTTAGCTAAAAGAACAATTCCGCTTACAGCTCCTTTAAAATATGTGTCCCTGCTGATGGTCTTACAGGACAACTCTACTCATGTAATATTGTTCAGGTTAAAGCTGAACAACTGATACACACTGTAGAAGGCAAAGCCAAAACATGTGTGCCATTCACTCCACTGTGCTTAACAGAAACTGAAATAATGGGAGTAAATTAATCCATCAGAAAAATAGTATTCTGATGGATATAGGAGTGCATTTATGCTTAATACGTGTTTGTATGTTTGTCGGCCTCCGCATACTGTATGTGCAAAAGGTGCCCTCTTTGCGCTTCCTCTTTTCTTTGCGATTTCAAACCCTTCCACTCCTGCTCAAAGTGTATCTCCTCTTCTTAATATCTCAAGTTTGCCTGCACACAGTGTTGCACCTGGCCACAATTTAAGCTAGGTTTGAAAAGGGGTGGATTTCATTTGTAGCTTTCAACCCTAGCTTATCAGTGAATTGGAGTATGTAATTTCTGGTCCTATCCTATCTCTTGTATTAGTGTTGGTAACTACTTGTCTAGGTTTGATAATAATTTATCGAACACATTAAATTTGTGTGCGTGCAAATCCTCATTATTTGAGCTTTAAAGTGTCCCCTGTTAACTCAGAATTAAGACGCGTATTAAATAGCATACATGTGTGCTTTCATCCATGCCAGATGTTGAAACAGAGCATCAAGAGGTGACCTTGATCAAACTCCTTAGATCTCATTAAACAAGGTCTTAATGTTCAGACTGCCTCATGCTATGAACGGGTCAAGTTGTGGAATTACCCAAATGCCGTAAATTAGCCTGTTGTTTTTTCCAATTCTTCCTTAGTTTATAGGGCACTCTACATTTCTATGTTCTCTGTGCCGTTAGCTCATGCGTGTGTCAGATTGTGTGCTTGTGTTGGACAGTCTAAAAGCAATCCAGATGTGTGCCTGTGGTTGGAGTGGGTCATGATCCTTGCCACATTTCTTCTGACTTGTTACTCTGGCATGTGTGTGTGTTGAAGGCATGCACTGTGTCACTCCCTCTTGCCTGCGCACACACATGCAGCCTGTTATTGCTGTGAGCAGGAAGTGCTGTCATAATTTTGCAGTTTGTGTGTATGTGTGATTGTGTTGACTGATTTTCCTTATCAATGGGTAAAATATGCATCGACTCCCACCAATTGACGACATTAATGAATTATAGCAAATATTGTACCGTAAGTACTGGTAAGGGATGACCATTACAAGAAACTATTAAAGGGACAACATTCTTTTCAAACTATTGTCTTTGTCTTCAGATTTCAGTTAAACTATAGTGATTATACTCTTTTTCATAATTTTTCTAGGCTAACCGTTTTGTATGACACTTCCAGAAATTTTTTTTATATTATTTTTGTCACAACTAACATGAATAAATTCGTAAATCCGTCTACCTGAGTGATGTGTCTGGTCATCTTTGCTTCGTCTGCTTTTAAGCTAAAATGACATTTGGACTCTGTTGCGGATAAATGGGTTTTTGGGCTTTTCTTCTCATCTCATTTAGCTCTTTTTGCTAGTTTAGAAATTACTAACCCGTTTTCTCTTCTTTCCCTCTCCCTTCTATCTTCTGCACTTAATTCCCATTCCTTATTTCCCATTTTCTCCTGACTCCCTTTTGTCGTTTCAACTCTGGCCTTATATTCTGATCTGTCTGTAGAACTGTAAGTCTCGTATTTCCAAAGCGGTGGAGAGGAGCAACGGGACGCCTCTCATGCACGAGGGCTCAGAAGACCCAACCATCTCTTCAGAAAAGTGGAATTAACTCAACGAGCAATAAAGTTCCAACACACTCCAGACCTGCAGACACACACTTGACACTGGAATCATCTGCTCTGTGTCTGTGCACATAAACAAGCCATAAGACCTGTTTTGTCTCAGCCTGCAGACTGTGCTGACAGGGTAAAAGAATTAAGATTTTTTACCTCTGTTGCTAATTATTTCATCTGTGTCCATTAAAGGAAAGTTGGTCTTGGGGGCAAAGTGAATTGGTTAACTTTTAATGTCAGCTTGCTGACATTATGGTAGACTCGTGTGTGTGTGTGTGTGTGTGTGTGTGTGTGTGTGTGTGTGTGTGTGTGTGTGTGTGTGTGTGTGTGTGTGTGTGTGTGCGCGCGCGCGCGCGCTATCGTCGATGTTCTGAAGACATGGGAAGGGACAATGTTACCATTTAAACAACACGGAGGACATCGGAGAACATATTTAATGTTTGTGACATTAATGCACTGCCAGTTTTACCTTGCGGATGCTAAACAACTGGAACATGTTGGCGGTGTAAAGAATGAATATCTGAAAATGTTTGGAAGAGTAGAAAAATGTGCCATCAGTAAGGTGTTTCTCTAGTTTTGTCTGTTTTTACAAAAAAATGCATTTAATGTAATTTTGTTCTCAACTGAACCTGGCTTTGTTGGGGGGGAGGGGTGAACAATCGGATATCATTCTATGGAAAAATATATAGGTAGGCTACCACAGGGTGCAGAAAGGGGGAAAAGGCGATAATAATATAGACATCCCTATTTCAATTATTAATATTTTCACTTGATGCAGCACGCTCAACCTAAGTTACCTTATAGCCAGCTGACATGTGTCGGACATGGCTGTAAAACTGCCACACCAAAGCTCAATATGGATCATTCAGATATCTTGATGTGAGTGTAATGGACCATAACACGGTTGTAAACCAATATGTTCATCTCGGTGTGCAGTTTCAGCTCATACCATCTCTGCTGTGGCCCAACAACTGAACTTGCGTGCTGCAATAAAACCTCCATTCATGAAGGTTATAACATTCATTTTTGTTGTAGCCGTGAACGTTATGATAATTGTTGAAGCTTGAGACTTTTAGGTGCCGTTTAACTTGGATCCATTATAATTTTTTTGGAGTTGGAGTGGACAAAATAATGGCAGCCCCTGAAAATAAATTTCAACAAATGTCTAACAATTTAAACAAAACATAGACATTATGACCTTCATAAATGGATGATTTATTCCAGGACTGTTGTATTTAGAATGCATTAGTTCTAGTTGTGTAGCCTACCTCCTAAACCGCCAACTAAGATGCCAACATGGATTCACTGAAAGTCAGATATTATTAGGGATCTTTAATGCCCAAAATATGCGTTACCATAGCCACTTTATATAAGCCATTATAATGGTTAAAGTTATATCAAATTAATTTCTTAATGGTTTTTCCATTGAATGGTCAATTTATTGCACAGCAACATGTAGGTGCCAGGCATGTCCACTTGCAAGGCGGCACAGGAGCCAAATCCATTTCCTTAAAGCTCCCATATTATACACTTTTCGGTAGTATTATACACCATATTATATGGTCTTAGTGGTCCCTAATACGTTTTTCTTTAATGGTTTGCTGAAAAAAACTTTCAGATAATTTATTGTACTATGTTCAGCTAATCTCACAATGGCCTATTTTTTAAAAAGAGCTGCAGCTCCCCTCGTCAATATACAATCTTTGAGCTCCCCCCGCCCCCTGTCCGGAAGCAAAGCCAGATACGCCTCGCCCTATGTCTGTCGGGGCCGTGGACCAATAAGAAATAGGGGTGTGGGCTGCACAGTGGAAGCTTCTGGCTTTCCAGTTTGTGAGGTCAGAAACGAGGAGAATTCTGACTGGAGTATATTGGGGGGGAGGGGGGGGGGAGTTTCAGAAAGGGGGAGAGTGAGAAAAGGAGAGATTGTTATTTTTTAAAATATTTTGGCAGTCTCTAGGCACACCGTGGACCCATGGATATGTTAGAACACATTTAAAAAGTGCATTTAGCATAATATGTGACCTTTAAAGGTCCCATATTATGCTAAATGCACTTTTTAAATGTGTTCCAACATATCCATGCGTCCACGGTGTGTCTAGAGACTGCCAAAATATCAAAAAAAATAACAATCTCTCCTTTTCTCACTCTCCCCTTTTCTGAAACCCCCACCCCTCCCCCCCAAAACACTCCAGTCAGAATTATCCCCTTTTCTGACCTCACAAACCGTAAAGCCAGAAGCTTCCACTGTGCAGCCCACACCCCTATTTCTTATTGGTCCACGGCCCTGACAGACAGAGGGCGAGGCGTATCTGGCTTCGCTTCCGGACAGGGGGCGGGGGGTGCTCAAAGATTGTATATTTACGAGGGGACCTGCAACTCTTTTTTAAAAAATAGGTCATTGTGAGATTAGCTGAACATCAGCATAGTACAATAAATTATCTGAAAGTTTTTTTCAGCAAACAATTAAAGAAAAACGTATTAGGGACCACTAAGACCATATAATATGGTGTATAATAGAACCGAAAAGTGTATAATATGGGAGCTTTAAGAACTTGAACTTTACTGCTGCTGCTCCTTTTTACACCAAGGTTTGGGCCAACCACCTGTTTATCCATTGCTTTGGCCTACTGAGTTGGTGCACTTTTGGTCCCGAGTTCGGTGCTTGTCTTTCGTTATGCGTAAAGGTTTACTATTAAGTTATAAACACGCAACCCTCGACTGTCTTATTAACCGCTAGGATACATTTAAAAGAGAACTAAGAAGATGGGGACATGTGCTGAAACAGGCTGTACCGAAACCTATGGATCTTCTCCAACCTGGCGGCAACTCATTAGTAAACCGTTTCTTATAATTTATTTAAAATCATAATTAAATGTTTAGTCAACATTGATAAGGCCTTGGTTTGAATTTAGAACCTTGTTTCAAAGTAGTCCTGTAAAGTAGCGGTACTTTAAACCCCTTAACAGTTTGTTAACAAATCAGCAACATCATGGTGGGTTTATGTGTGTGGTACAAGTGTTTGACATTTTCTAGATGTTGGATATTTTTAGCTTATATTTCAGACATATAATGGCGCTCATGTTATAATGTGGAAGAGACACAATCTCCTCATGTTGATGTTTTAATGCAGATCTGTCTAAATTTGACTTCTCATAAATATCAACGTGAACACACTGCATTGTCAGTTAAAGTATGAGGTCCTGACTGACATTCTGCTACGGCTGATACTGAGTACATCTGCATTCGTAGCTGTCTTATAAGCTGTTCCTTCCTTAAGCTTTTTAATTTTTTATTTGTTATATTTCTTCTATTTTTCTGCTGAATGTTGCCAACAGTGTAATATTTGCAACATGTTAATTGTCTCTGCTGGAAAGGCACATACTATTCCTTTTGTAAATTGATTGTGATACAAAACTCAATTTATGTTCAAATTGTTATTGTAGATATCATGTACAGTTGTAAGTGCACTGATTTGCCGTTGGAGTTAAACTCAAAAAACAGACAAACAAAAAAAAACACCATAAAGGTACATTAAGCTCTTTATTTTTTAACAAGTATATTCTGACGTTTAATTTGAGAAATCAGTAATATGAAGCTTATAGGGTAAAAATAATGCAGCTGATTTAAGCATACATTTAGTAAAACTGATCTGGAGATGTAAACAGGATGAACCTTTATGACTATAACACGCTTCGGTGTCTAATTTCCAACCATGATGATCCGCCCTCAGTAACTGACAGTGACGTCATTAAAAGCTTTGACTTTGTCTATCTGTGTGACACTCCTTTGGTCTGATAACATATTTTCCTTTTGTCTGCCTGCCAAATGCAAAGTTGTTTCTCTGTATGCTGTGGATCCTGTTTGGGTAGTTATGGATGAATAGATTTCATGATATCACCGAGTCTCTTTTTTGAGACTTTTGCTCCATTATCCAGCTCGTTTTCTTCCCTCTTGTACTTCAGGTCCACAGAGGCTGGGGTAGCCTGGTGTGGTTGACTAGCAGGCACTGAAAATTTCCTCTTAATCTGCTCTCCTACTTTGGCCAGCCCTCCTCCGTCCTTATGCTTCCTTCCCAGTGAGCCAGTGGACTCCTTCCTTGTGTTACCAAGAGAGAATCTTTTCTGCGATGTTGGCTGTTTCTTGTCTGTTGACAGTGAGAATCTCTTTTTGGAATGTTTACCCCCCTTCAGTTTATCCAGAGACAGAATATTCTTCTTACTCTTCTTGCGTTTCTTATTAGGTAGCGCCCCCTTCAGCTGACTCCAGGCTTTGTTTACAGGGGACTTTTTCTTTTTCTGCCAGAAAAAGGTTCTTTTAGAGGACGAGCCACCCATCGCCAGTTGACCTACAGTCGGAAGAAAGACGTGTGAGCAACCTGAAGAGATTTATGTTTGTCACCAAAACTGGGGGCCATTGTAAAGGACTGTGAAACAGCACATTTCCAGCTAGTTCTCTAACTGAAGTTTGTTTATTCAGTTTTGAAAATATACCTTTGACACACACCTAAAGTTAGATAGTGTACTTTTACATTTGTACAGTGGATGTGGCTTTTCTGTGCTTCCAAAGATGTTCACTTCTAATTCTTCTCCAAATGTATAAAGAAAACAGTCAAAACTAAAATTATTTCACTTGAACTGCTACAAGCAAAAATGCGCTTTAATTTATTTAATGTGGACTCTTCAGCAGAATATTGAATCATAAAAGTTGTTATGCCAATGGTGATGTACATATTACACTAGCTACTAACAGACATTAGCATCAGGATAAAACATGTTTTTGTTCATTAGATCACCTTTCATACAAACACATAATGCATGAAAGTTGAACAAGAAAATAAAAGACAAATCAGAAATGATTTTATAGCTTTGTATACATTCCAATGCTCCGACCTAATCGAGCATTAACCCCTCAGAAAGCGGTAGTCTGAGTTGGAGGTTAAGTCTAAGTGCTTTTGATTACACACACACAATGTCCATACCATACACACCTATTTTCTTGTCCACTGGAAGGCGTTGCTCCGTCCTCCGATTAAAGTTGAGGAGCCTGTTCCATGTAAGGCCACTGATGGAGCAGATCAGATGGCTCCACTGTCTTCACATACACTAACTGGGATAGAGAGATCTACAAGGGTAAAACAATGTCATTTCCGTGATCTACTGTATATATTTCTACCATGCAGTCACCAAACAGGAAAGTAACAAACTAGAAATACTGGTTCTGTGACATTGTTAGTGGCAGACTCTGCCTCTATTCCTGTTAGAGTTGCCAAATGTGTCCAATAAAACTCCTATTATATACAGTATATCTTGTATGTATATGTGTGCATAAAGCAATTTATGCCAGCATTTAATGGGTCATTGTGGTAGTTGTAGAGACATTATCTACCAGCAGACAAATTCCCATGTAGTAGGAAAAGCAAGGGTGTTACTAACAGCATTAACTTAATAGTAAGGCCCTGAGGTCCAGGACCCTGAAACTGAAATTCAGCCATCTTTGGTTTTATTAAAGCTGCTCTTTTTCCTGCTGGTACATGTCACATCTGTGCTGCCTCATGGCTGGGCTCTATGCCCACTTGAGAAGTCTATATGTTTGAGTGACACAGTGTACACTGGCGTTGATCTTTTGTTCTGCCAGGAATCAACAAAAATGGATTACAGCAGAAAACAATTTAAAGGTTTGGATGTCCAAACACTGATTGGAGCAAAACACTAAATGGCAATGTCGTTAGTCATGCTAAAAACACCCAGGATATTTTATAGGACTCAAGCTAAATTCTGTGTTTTCTAACAACAACTAGGCCGAATACGGGTTGGCTTTCACTAACAGTTCAGTTTAACAATCCAATAAAGACTGAATGAGCATGGACCTCATTGGTCCAGAGGGTAACTCACGCACTCACTCATGCACAGCAAGACCATCTGCCCTCTTTCCTCTTCTTCATCTTGTTTATTCCATGTAACCATTACTCAAGTCCACAAGCAGTTTGTTAAAACACTTCACAGCAACCAAAACAACTTCATATACAAAACAACCTCCCCGCTCACTCCTTTTTAGACTGTGTAGACTTGACTTTAATCTTGGTTTCACCTTTTAGTTTTCTTGCATGAGATCTTTGCTCACAACAGCTACGTATGTGTCATTTGGTTTCCTGTTTCTTGCACGCCACTAGACCTTGACAAAAAGAACAATCTTTAAAAAAAAATGTTTGGTCAAATAATTGTTTCCCCCTTTGTAGGGATAGCATGATAATACTTTGATAAAAGGAGGAGCTTCTTGTGGACCATAGAGCTTTCTGACTCTGTCACTCTCTGTTGACTCCTGTTGTTTCACATGTGGATGCTTTAATTAGTAGTCATGGTTTTCCTCTTCCTGTTTTTTGTGGTATGCACAGACAGAAGATGCAGACACAAACTACACATTAGTCTGTTTGTGTGTCACTTGTGTATTGCTCTGTTGCTGTCCAGTATTACTACCATATCGGTGTGTTCAACCTTCAACTGCAGCCAAGCATACGTAAAGCCCATTGTTTTTGCATATTTAGGTCTCATCAGGACTGACCTGACTGATAAGAAATGGGGACCTTATGGCTTTGCACTTTGCAATGGACCAAAATCACTGATATCTGCCACAAAATCACTTATGAATGAATAAATAAATGAACACTTTATTTTGGTCATAGGCTACATTAAACATTATGTGGAACACGTATTAATGTGTGTGACTGTGCAACTGAAAAAAAATAAACATACCTGTTTACATCAATTCATTTCACACAAATTGAAATGCACACAAGAATCATTGACAGGAAAAGTTATAGGCTGAAGCCACAATGCTTATTTTCCCTATCCTACATGAACCATTAGAGCAAGAAAACTTCACTTTGTGTATTTTTCTTTATGCAGTTTTTTTTTTTCTTTACTTTGAATTACATCCACAGTCCTCATTTGTCTCAGCTGACTGGCTCGTTCGGTCAGCGGCTGGTGGGATCGCAGTCGATGCCTTGCTCAAGGGCACCTCCAGGTGGAAGAAGGGGCACACTGTAACTGACGTGTATGTTCCGGTATGTTCTCAGCCATTGTAGCAATCTCAAATCTGCCCCCATAAATGAAAAAAAAAAGAAACTGAAAAATGTGAGGTTTTTACAACCATTAGCACGTATGTCGAAAATATGAAATCTTAGAAGACGTGTTCTTTTTCTTTCTGTGGCATCCCCGGCCGCTGGCCAAGATGTGACGTTTTATGGGGCGTGGAGCCGGGTTGCATTATGTGAGGTCTTTTATTCTGTATTCAACTGATTTTATATTCAGGTTGAGGCTGATATCAGGACACATATTTATAATTGCACTCTTTCTGTTTGACTTTTTGTCGCCTTGTTATCATATGCTTCAGTCTGCATCACATGGTCCTCCCCCTCTCTACTCTCTCCTCCTCCATCCATCCCTCCTCCTCCTCACATCATCTCGGTGCTGCTACTGCTGCCGCCGCTGTCTCCGTGCGTCGCAGCACGGCCATGGAGGATTCCCCCAGCGAGATGAAGAAAACCTTCTCGGTGCCGGAGATCAAACCGCTGGACCAGTACGACCTCAACCGGGCCAAGATCTGCGCCAGCGTCCGGTGGCTGCTGTCCAAATCCTACGGCTCTGCAGGTTAGGAGTCTACAGCCCAGTGTGGCTGTTCACATCACTAATGAGGCGCTGCAGCTTGGGTGGGGCGCTTAATAATTAATTCCACCATATGTGTGGAGCTCCGAGTTAGACTAGTCGTTTTGATCTCGCGTCCAATGGATCCTCCAGCATCCGTCTGCAAAGCATCCTTATCAACCCGCTCGTCCCGCATCGGGGACCCTGCATCGTTAACTCTGTTTGGTTATTATATTACTGAAGGGGAGGATTTTCAGCCAATGATTGGCATGAATATGATCCTTGTCAGATGGAATCTCCTTAGTTGTGCGTAATGCACGCAGGAACTAAAGCCTGTCATCGCTGCAGTGCAACAAAGCCTTTGTCAGAGCTGAGCTACATCAGGCCTATATTAAAATGTGGAGGGTTTCACCAGACTAAGATAATCTGCATAGAATACAATTTTTTTTTAAACAGCTACAGAAAGACATGCTGTAAAAATGGGTCAGAGGAGCATAATATTTGTGTCAGTGTTACGCACGCACGCTTTGCTACAGCGCGTGGCAGTATAGTGAAGGTGAAATGGTAGGTGTTGTAGGACAATGGAGTGTGTTTGGTGAAAACTGCTAATGCATTTTTTAAATTGAAGATGTAAACACGCTTTGGTACCTGTATTGTATTTGAACGGACAACAAATACAGCATGCACACTATTGTATAAAGGGACTCAACACCTGTGCAGTGTAATGTAATCCAATATAATAACATTGTGATCAATCCAAACTTTGTAAGGCTTATCATAAACTGTTGGCATTGTCTCAAAGATGTATTTTATTTGTGGTGGTGATGTATTGGATGACATCATACTGTGGTGCTCCATGGGTAGGCCTATATAATTTTCACTAGCCATCATATCAGTAATACACTCAACAAAAATATAAACGCAACACTTTTGTTTTTGCTCCCATTTTTCATGAGATGGACTTAAAGATCTAAAATTCATTCCAGATACACAATTGTACAATTTCTCTCAAACATTGTTCACAAATCTGTCTAAATGTGTGATAGTGAGCACTTCTGCTTTGCTGAGATAATCCATCCCACCTCACAGGTGTGCCACATCAAGATGCTGATCTGACATCATGATTAGTGCACAGGTGTGCCTTAGACTGTCCACAATAAAAGGCCACTCTGAAATGTGCATTTTTTTGCTTTATTGGGGGTCTGGGGACTCAGAACCAGTCAGTATCTGGTGTGACCACCATTTGCCTCATGCAGTGCAACACATCTTCTTCGCATAGAGTTTATCAGATTGTCAATTGTGGCCTGTGGAATGTTGGTCCACTCCTCTTCAATGGCTGTGCGAAGTTGCTGGAGATGGCTTATGGTGGAGAAATGAACATTCAATGCACGAGCAACAGATCTGGTTGACATTCCTGCTGTCAGCATGCCAATTGCACGCTCCCTCAATGCTTGTGGCATCTGTGGCATTTTGCTGTGAGACAAAACTGCACATTTCAGGGTGGCCTTTTATTGTGGACAGTGTAAGGCACACCTGTGCACTAATCATGATGTCAGATCAGCATCTTGATGTGGCACACCTGTGAGGTGGGATGGATTATCTCAGCAAAGCAGAAGTGCTCACTATCACACATTTAGACAGATTTGTGAACAATGTTTGAGAGAAATGGTACAATTGTGTATCTGGAATGAATTTTAGATCTTTAAGTCCATCTCATGAAAAATGGGAGCAAAAACAAAAGTGTTGCGTTTATATTTTTGTTGAGTGTATGTAGGGGAGAATGGGGTAATGTGAGACACTTTTTTACATTTGTTTGTTTGTTTAGAGGGGCTAAGCGAGCTAAAATTATTTATCAGTCAAATTTACACATTTCCCATTAATTCAGGATGTTTCCTAGAAATGGGCATTAGCAGAATTTATTCAAGACAAAGGGCAGTGAAAATATGAATGTTTAAAAAAAAGTTGTCTTGTGTCTCACTTTACCCCAGCTGTGGGGTAAACTGAGACAGACCAGAGAAATCAAGGGGGTAAACTGATCCACTTACTTTTTCCACTCTGAAACTACCATAACAACACATGTTGTAACAGAATCCTGACAGCTAGCTTGAAAACCAAATATTCCAAAACTAATGTCGGACTAGTAACAGAATCATGGGGTTTGGTCAATTAAGCAAAACATTTTTCTAAACACTTGAAAGTAACTCTGATCAAATTCAACATATAATTCATATTAAATAATTAACATTCAAATGACAGATAGAACCAGTAAGATTAAAACACAGTCTGAGGGTCAGAACACAGGACCCTTAGAGCCAGCTAGTGTCTAGGGGTCAGAGCAAAAAACAATCAGAACCAGCTAGAACAGCCTGGGACTCAGAACACAGGACTAGACCCAGAGCTTTTTCCATCTTTTCAGTCTTTGATTAATATTTTTCTGCATTTGTTTTATTGGGATCATTCATGGAATAAAGACATATTACTTAGAGTCTATTGATGTTAAAGGTCACTCTCCTGTCCCCCACATATATACGTGCCAAACCATGCCCTTGCTGACACCCCTTCAACCATCAACCCCCACCTTCAGCCCACATTGTCTTTTGTCTTATTCAAACTAGTCTCCTTGCTACTTCAAATATAATGGATTCATTAAAAGAGGGCATAGACACTGTCTCACTCTTCCCCACAGCATTTGTCTCACTTTACCCCACTGCCACAATTTGAGAAAAAACAACCTCTCTCAGCAATTCAGGCTACTCTTCAGTTATCATCATCACATGGTTTCATATGTTGGTAGTTCATCAACATGTATGATAGAAGTTTTTCTACCTGAATCAATTTGCTTTGGCACAACAATCGATTAAGTTGACAGCAAGAAAATTTACTTTTACATGCAAAAAATAAATTTTTGTGGAAAAAAACATGCTTACAACATCACCATGAGGTACTCTCTTTCATGGCCGAGTGGAAATTAGAGGGGCTTGAAAACATATATCTCACATGACCAAAAATATGTTCCATTGCCTAGATACAAGGGGTGTCTCACATTACCCGATGCCTCACATTCCCCCGTTCTCCCCTATATAGATGTAAGTCTTCATCATTGTGTCTGACCAACACCACATATGAGTCATATTTAATTGTTGATCATATTTTTTGTGATTTCTAGCACACATCAATGTACTGTTGTGCTGTTTTTTCTGTCTGTTTCTGTGTTTCCCCTGATTGAATTAGTAAATGTTGAATGGGTTAGCTGGTTCCTACTCTGCAGTCCAGTCTCATTGCCTGTGGTTACAGAGATAGAATGGCCGCTTTCCATTTCCACCGTCCCCATAGCGACGGCAGTCCTATTTCCTCCCAGTGCTGCAGAGTGTGAAAGACGTGGGTTTAACCCCAAATAGTGTGTGTGTGTCACACTGCAATGGAGTGTGTGCTTGAACTGTGGTGTATGTAGCGGAACAGATAGTTTTTTTAATTGAAATTACCCATGGTTATGAAGTAATTTCTCTTTTCTGATTAGAGCAGTGCAGAGAGATGGAGGAGAGGATGGGAGGAAGGGGTTTGTTACATAAGACATCCTGACAACAGTATAGGTTACAGATAGAAAAGGCAGGCAATTGTGGCCCTCATTACGAGTCATAGTTAGATGTACGGGGACAGTTGAAGGAGTGGAAAATAACTGACAAAGGCTTGAAGGCAATCAGGATTGACTGTAATAGTGAGTGGAAGAGATTGTGATATTCCCTCTTAAAGATTCACTCCAATCTTCAGGATTAACCCGACTCCTTGGCACAGCCTTCCAGAGGCTGCACAGTTTGGAATATGGGTCAGTCAGGAAAGTGTGTGTTTCTGTGTCCACGGTTTGTGTATGTCTATGAAATGACCCACTCTTAGTGGTCTGTGCCTCTTGCACACTGTAGATTACTTGACACGCGCACACACACACTTACACTTGTCTGGGGGAACCTAGTTGAGCTGTCCATGCAGATGATGAAATTATCTTCTCCTGCAGTCAGACGCTGGCTCTTACTGTCACCCAATTTCCACGGTGGGAAGACTTCTTTCCTTTTTACCCAGTAGTAAGTTAGTAGTTTTCTCCCTTCAGAACAGAGGCTGTGGTGGAGCTCTGTGATAAAGCAATCCCCTGCATTGCTCTCTGGGAAAGAGAGAAGCTGACTCATTTTCCTCGTCTCCTAAATCTGCAAGAAGGCAAGAAATGTCTTATATCTGCACCATAACTGTTATGGTTGGTGTTTTCTCCTCACATGCAGCTCAGATAAAGTGCTCCAGTAGATGAATGAGCACCTCCACCCAATTATCACTTCCGCCTCGTAGATAATGGTCGAGTCGACCATTTCCACTTACACTGAAATATTAATTCTTCTTTTGAGTTCATGAGCAATGTTGTTTCTTTGGGGTTAATCTTTAGGTCCGCCTGCTCTATCTTATATACCACTCAAAACAAACTTTACAGCTGTTTGCCTAGTGATTTCAAAGATTAACAAATCTCATAAATACAAAGTATGTTGAACCTTGGGAAAGAGCTACGTCCTCTCAAAGTTTAGATATTATATTATGGGATCTTGAGCTGCGGAAGATATACTATGGATTTAAGCTTGTGTCTCTCCTTCTATAAGTTAATGACTAAGAGCATTCAGCCAATGCTAGCAGTTCTTTTTAGGCTGCTCAGCTGTGCTTTGAGCAAAATACTAACTTCAAGCTAACCACATCCATGATGCTAACATGCTGATAATAAGCAGGTATAATGTATACCTTTTTCAGGTATTTGGTCATAAACCAAAATGTTAGACAAATGAAAGTATTGACCTGATGATTGCGCCAGATGAAAATCACAGGATCATCTAGGTCATCAGGATTCATCAGTCAGTAGGATTCATTCTCTCAGAACCACAAATCTCTGTGCAATTCACCATGACAATAGTTGTTTACATATTTCAGTCTGGACCAAAGTAATCAACAGACATACGTTAGCTTTAGAGCCATGTTGCTAGCACGGCTAAAAAATCTCAGCAACACTGGCTCCTTTCCTTCTTCAGAAAATGTCCCTGTGGAGTTGCGGGAGCCACTTTACAAGGACCAGTATGAACAAGAGCACCTCAAGCCATCCATCTCCAAGCTGCTTCTTTCCCCGGAGATCTACTGTCGAGCCCAGGCCCTGCTGGCCCAGGTGCACGGGGTCTCCCTGCCAGCGAAGCAGGGGTCCCCGGCTGACACCTCGGCTCTCCTGCAGTTCCTCATTAAGAAAGGCCTCGCTCCAAAGGTCCAGGATGCAGACGTCACCGAGGACGACATCAGCCATGTCCCCATCAAGACGGTAGGCGTGTCTGTGTTTGTGTTGAGCTGTTGATGAGTGTGTCAGGGAGTGTGTTATCCTTCAGTCAGTATTTAAGCTGATATGATTATGGTCCTTTTATTCAGGAATTATTTATTTGTGGACACCACAATGGAACATTCTATTCTGGAAATAATTAAGAAACCTCTCCAAATGATCAGTGTCTCTAGTTTTACTTGGTATATGTTTGAGTAAAATAAAAAATGTTAGACTACTACTGACAACATGTATCCTACATTCTGAATAAAAAATATTGTCATTTAGGCCAATTTCCATTAATCAATGTAAAGATATAGAAAAAATTGCAGTGGTCTCTAACCTTTTTCTAGAGCTGTGGGTAGTCCTGATAATAGTTATAAGTAAGAGAAGATGACTGAAGAGTACAAAGTAAGATGGTTAAGTGATCCCTCTTGTGATTGGTGCAGAAAGCCCACCTGGCCCTGATTGACGCTCTGATGACACTGGCTGCTGAAGAGACGGTGGCCAAGGTGGAGATGGCAGCGGAGGCAGAGCAGATGGGTGTTGGCTCTCCGTGGGAGAACGCCTTGCTTTTCTGGGTCAACAGGGTGAGAATGCGATGTCATGGCAACAGCGCCGATGTCACTTTCAACTGCTGCCACTTTATTTATTTAGAAAGCTGTTTTAATCAGAGGACATGTTCACTGTCTTTGTCAATTTTCTTACAATTTTTGCTGCATACGTCTCACTTTGATATCTTCTGCCTTCAGAAAGCAGATGAATCACAGTACAAATTATTATGTCTTTGATCATTTACAGGATTCACATGACTGTGTCAGTCACTACATGATTCTGACAGTGACTCCTTTATTTTAGAAAAACTAAAATGCCGTTTTTTTGTAAAGCTTTCCTATGTTATAAATCATCTACAGATATCAGTATTATGATACACCTTGCTCTTGTTTTTTAAATTTTTACGTAGCATGTCATCTCAGTAAAGGCAGCTTCATTTTGAAATATTTAGCCTTCCAATATTGTTTGTTTAAGGGTGGGTTCGGTATTGTTCTTGATAACAGCATTATTTGAATAAGGCTTGGACTGGAAAACTGTGAACTAATCCCTTTTTTTCGACTTCTTACAGCTGAACCAGAAGTTGAGAGAAAGCACGGAAGAACTAGAAGAACCCCCCAAGTCACAGACATGCACAGACCTGCAGCCCGCCCAAGACCCGGTAAACACACACACACACACGCACGCACGCACGCACACACACACACACCACACACACACACACACACACACACACACACACACACACACACACACACACACACACACACACACACACACACACACACACACACACACACACACACAATGTGCATGATGTTTTGCTATGAAGCAGCTGTCTCTCACACTGTAGCTGTGTTGCTGATGCTTCTAACATGGACCTTGCTCTGCCTTTCTGTTTTGTCCCCCTGGTGTGTCTCTGTCATGCCTTGCTCTCTGGCAGTGTCAATCCACCCGTTGGTACTGGAAACTAGTCCCAGTAAGTGTCCTCTTCTCTCACCTCTGAGTCTGTCCTTTTGCTATGGCTGGCATTATCGTGCCTGCTGGGAAATGATACACATAAATTGTATCTGTCCTGTAATGAAAAGTGCCTTTGTGTACATGACGTTCATATTTCTACTGACCTTTTGCAATTGACCAATTAAGCTGCCACTGAAAATGTCCTGTATCTACATGTCTAGTTATTAGTATAACTTGATGATGTTTTGGACACTAGGGTGTTACAGTTACGACTTTGTTACATTCAGTCTTCAGTTCCATCTCAAACTGCCCAGATGATCAGAGCCGAGGGGAGGGGGGGAAGGAGATGAGGGAGGGAGGTGAAGTGACTTCCTCGCCGGTTATTAAACTGCCTCTGTGCCCCCCCTTTGTGCGTCCCCGTCCTCCTTCTCCTCCCATGTTGCCCCTTCTCTTCCTGAGCAGTGCCATGTGACTTTGTGGTGTGGCGGTTCCCGCGGTGACGGACCCCTTGTCATTTATGCTTGTTTCCCTCTCTCTGCCATCCCCCATCCAGCATGCTATCGCTTTTTGTTTGAAGGAGTCGGGGAATAAGCCGCCTGTGGTAACGTATAATACCTCGCTCTTCTCTCACCCTCATCCCTTCACGTCTCCCGTATAGCAACACACTTCACTTGACTGACCCACGAGACTGACCAATCGCCACACCTCTCCCGCACGCAGTTATATCAATGACCGACAGACAGACCGAAAACTAATCTCACTATTCCAACCCCGAGGTTGGATGGATCAGTCAAAACTCATCAGCCTTTAACAGTATTTGCCCCACATTTATTTATGTTTCACTGCTTTACTTCAAAGTGTATGTTACAAAGTCATGTTACAGGAGGCACAATAGGACTGGATGTTACTCATGCACATGCAGCGTATGTTTTTTTTTGGGGTGTATTTTATCCCATGTGCACATTAAACAAGTGATATGTATGATATCAATTGAATAAAATTCACCTTTTTTTTAACAGATTATGTTTTTATATTTGTTGAAGGCTAAGTGTCATCAGTGCCTGTTTTTGCTGCTGCATGGACACTTAAGGACAAACGTCCTAATATTCACTTAGAATCACTGACATTATTCTACCCATGGTTTTCTTATCATTGTACACTTTATCCCTTTTTTGCAATGTTGTTATTTTTTTCAAACTTTGCACTGCACCTTCTGGTTGGTGTGTGTATGTGTCTGTGCGTGGATGTGTGTCCGTGCAAATGTTGCTTAATTAGAGGCATCGCTTGCGCTTTGTTTCTGTTGGTTTTTCTTCTTTGCAATTACCCTGGAGTTTGGATTGGTTAAATAGTTTGAGTCAATGGTTTAATTTATTATCTGAAATGACAATCCTGACTTGTTTTGCATTGCTTTTGTGTCTGTTCTAACTCTCTTAAATATAAACCTTATCTATTTTCATATCTGTAATTTTTTCCTGTAATCCCTCCTCTCTTACGCTAACTTTCCCATTAATGTTCCTGTTTCATACCTTTTACCCTCCTCTCTCTCATCATCCTTCTCCTCCCCCTCTCCTCTCTTTTCATCCATAGATCCGCTATAGGAAGGATAAAGTGCAGTCTAAGCTGACTCCTACTTTCCCTCTGGTTTCTGTGGTCAAAGATCTGTCTAATGGCTGCGCAATAGCTGCTGTGTTGCACTACTACTGCCCAAGCTTGCTGCCTTTAGAGGGTACACAAATGTACTCAGACTCAAACAAACATGCATACACACCCAAACATTTGATGATTAAATATTTATATTTGACTAATGTACGTATGCTCCCGGACTGTAAACAGCTTAACTCATTGTCCCATTAGTTAAAAAAAATAAAAAGTTTCCAACAAATGTGGTCGTTCACTGGGAGAGAACTTCACAGTATAAGTGTTATATTCTAGAACATGTAACTTTTTGTTGTTGTTGCTAAAATTCATTGAACTGTATCAAATGTTATTAATGATCTATCTCTGTTTTTGAAAGGTGCTACATAAATAAAGTTATTATTATGAGTATTACTATGTTTATGTGTTATTATCTTTATCTTTATCCTTTGCTCCTTCCAGATGTGTGTCTGAAGGACACCATGTCATTGGCTGACAGTCTCTACAACCTGCAGCTTATCAAAGAGTTATGTGAGAGCAGTTTGCAGAGCTGCTGCCCCCTGGCCGTGGAGGATCTGCTCTACGCTCCGCCTGTTCTGCATGTGAGCATTATGAACTTTCACATTAATGCTGGAGATGCATCAGTGCAGTTAAAGGCAGTAGCAAGAGGCATATACACATAATAGAAGCCATGCACACAAATTCTAAAAGGGCAACTTAATTCTCTAAAAAGTAGTATAAGTATTGAAGGCTCAAGTTTATCGTATGCAACATGCGGCGAGCAGAGGTCCCAGCAACTGCTAGACGGCAATGTAAGTCTGACTGTAGTTCGTCTTTAAGGTGTTGACAGTCCACTTTCTATGCAGCATTCCTTTGCTTTTTGGGATGATGTCGTTCATGCATGTTTTAGTCTTTACTTACGCTTTGTGAGACGACAATTTATTTTGCCTTACTTATAAACACTTCACATGGTCCAATATGCTCTTCTCCTCAGCTGAACATCATGAGCTTCATAGCTGAGCTGCTGGAGTGGTTTGAGGTCAAGAAGCCTGACTTTGTCCAACCCATACAACCCATCGACCTCACAGGTCTGTGATTAATCGGAACATTTCTGTAATATTGTTATATTGGCTGTTAGATGATTACATTTCACACACATGATCAGCCTCACACTGAACATTTCTATGTCTTTCAGATTTATCAGGTTTCCTAGACTGTACAAGTCCTGTCAGTGGGAACAGCAACAGGTACCATAATCCCACTTATATCACCTACATGAAAATAGTCAGGGTAGACAAATTAGGCACAACCTTACTCTGTCTAATATTTATATTTTACATTGGCTTTTATAAAAGTTGTTGTGAATGAATATCATGTAACTGTTTTTTTGTTGTTTCAGTGGTTCTCCATCCTACATCTTCAAACAACCCTTTGTTCCAATCTCCTCTCCTGTGTCATTTGGTAAGAAATAAAAATAACTACAGAGAATGATTTCATTTAAATTAATTTAACAAAGAAATAAAATAAACCAAAAAAATTTTTTAACTGTTTTTACAGAAAACAAAAGTTGGACCAGGAAACAAGTCAGGTAGTTCTGAAAGTCCCATGTGATTTATATTGTAAATGTGGTGTTGCATTCATATTTTATCTTAATTTTTAATTTTTTTTTTGCTTCTGTGGTCCGTGCTTTTCCATTATTGTGTGGCCCACCCCATCCATTTGTCCATCCTTCCATCGTCATCCACCTCTCTGCAGTCGTCCTCTGTCAGCAGTGACTTTCAGCATCCCATTTGGGCTGGACAGTGATGTTGACATTGTCATGGGAAACCCAATAGATTCTGTCTTTCGCTCTGTCAGCACTGACAGCCTCAGCGCCGGCATCCCTGCAATGACATCAGTGGGGATGACTCGAGTCCCGTACAGCCCTCCAGAGGACTTCAGTCACCTGGTCAGCGCTTCAGCACCATCGCAGCGCTCATCTTGGGGCCCATATGCGCACACAACTCCACTTGGAGAGCTGCCGACCATCGAGGAGGCGCTACAGGTGGTTCCCAGTCCTGGCAGCAAAGAGCTCAGAAAGGCAAAGACAGTAGAGAAGGGTGGAAGAGGGGTGTTGGGAAGGCCAGAGCCCAGGTTATGTCCAGAAGGAGCCCCAGCTGGTTTCTTCCTACATTCCCCAGAGGAAGTTGATCTCCAGCTCAGTAGCTCGGCTCCCTGTCGCTCTGGAGTCCTCCACCGACCTGTTGGAGGAGAAGTGGGTGATACTAAAAGGCAAGGACGGGAAGAGAGGAGGGACCGATCAGAACGCAACTCCGACATGTCACGCGATGACGACTCAGTTCTACGAGATGGCAGCGTCGACTCCTCTGAAGCATCAGATGATGCCCCTAGAAATGCTCCTGGTAATATGCGGCCCAGTAACGGTCGCCAGGGAAACCACAGCAGCAACAGTCCACGCATGACAAACTTTGCTGAGCGACGAGACAGCAGACGAAGACAGCCCGCTGCTCCTGGGGAGGAGTCAGCCACTGCTCCGACCCCAACAACCCCGGGCACTCCAAACACACCCTCCACCCCAGCAGGGGCCCCTGGGGGCCAGGACAGCCCAGTTCCCAGAGGCCCTGAACCAGGCTCTGATGCCTGGGAGCTGGGGGCTCGTCTTGAGGAAAAACGCAAAAGCATAGAAGCCCAAAAGAGACGTATTGAAGCCATTTTTGCCAAGCACAGGCAGAGGCTTGGAAAAACAGCTTTCCTTCAACTGAAAAGAGAGCAAGGAGAGGGCGGAGGGGAGGGAGCAGAGGAGGATAGTGCTAGCCTGGAGGAGCGCCTCACACACATGGAGAAGCAACTGCAAAAGGAAGAGGAGAAGGAAAAGACAGAGAAAGAAAAAGATGGAGAGAAGGGGAAAGAGAAGCAGTCTGTTTCCAATCCTCCTCGGTTAGAGAAGCAGGTCACATTCTCTATTGATAGTAAGAAAGGGGCAGAGAAAGAAAAAGGAGGTGAAGGCGTCCTAGTGGAGTACAACGATGTGGTGCATAAACTGAGTGAAGCTCTGCAGTCGCTGCAGAAGGACATGCAGAAGCTGACGGAACAGCAGCAGCAACTCATGAGCAACCAAAGAGTTACACCCAAAACCACACCCAAAACCACCCCTAAAAGTAAAGCCAAAACACAACCCAAAACCCCTCCTCACACCCCAACCAAGACACCACCAAGAACCCCGACAAAGACTCCTACACGGAGTAGCACCAAAGCCTGGGTGATTCCTCCTGGTCCCAGTCCACCTTCTGCTTCCTCCCCTTCTCGGCGTTCTCACATTCTTACCTCGCCATGCTCTATCATCTCTTCCTCCTGTCCAACTCCTCGCACTAAGATCCACTCGTCTTCCACTCCCCGCAGCCCAAAGCACCACCCGCGTATCCAGCATCAGCCTCCCCCTCGGCCTTCCGAACTCAAATTCCCCCCACTCAACAGGGCCTTGACGCCGACCCGGAATGTGGACACCATTCCCCACTTGCGGCGTGCGTGCCCCAGCAAGTGTCAGGTTCAGACCTCCTCTTCCTTCCGCATCGGTGGGCCACGGACTCCTCAAGAGTCTCCTCAGCCTAGCCAGCTGCCTCAGCCTGAAGAGAGCACCTCAGACACTGCCTCCAGCGAGACACCAACCCAGTTCAGTCTGGAGCTGGAGGATTTGGAGGCTATGGCAGGGTTGCCAGTGTTGCCGCAATTCAGACAAGATCGTCCGAGGACTGCTTGCGGGAGCAGTTCTGGCGCTCCGTCCGAGTGCTCATTTGAGAGCGAGACTTTGTCCCTTTACAGCGCAGGAGGTGATGGAGTGGGAGGTGGAGGCGAAGGGAAGCGCTGCAGCCTGATTGAGGTCTCACTGTCATTTCTTGGAGCGCCAGAGGGAGGCAGTGATGTACCAACCAATGAAGGGCAGGAGTTTTCTTCTGATTCTATGAGTGACCACACAGAATCCGCTGTGGAATCTGCCATAGGACTTGGTGCAGAATCCCATCATCCCGTAGAGCAGGTGGATCTGGCCATTGGAGCCGGCAGTCTGCCAGAGGAACCGGCTGAATCCAAGGAAGAGCAGGCCGCACAGACTGAAACTTTGGAACCAAGCGGAGAACTGAATGAACTGGGAACAAGAGGAGGAATTCAATATTTCTTTAAGGTGGGTGCTTGCAAAATAGAACGGAAGGGAAAGGGAAGTTTATCTTACATGTCATTTTGTCATTACATTTGATTATATGATCTTGTGCTTGTGTGGTTGTAGGAGGACGTAGTTAGTGAGGAAGAGATGGCCCAGCGAAGAGCTTTGCTGTTGGAAAAACAGCAGAAGAGAACTGAAGAACTGAAGAAGAGGAGACAGTGGCATGAGCAAGAAATGGAAAACAGGTAAAACAAAGAAAAAACCTTTTACGAAGGAATGCTCAAAGTGGATGCTTTTTTGCAACCGAACTTTGAAAAGCTGAGATTCATGTAAAAGTGATCAAATTCCTCTTGGTTTCAGACCAGCATCGTCAGACAAAAGAGTGGAATCTCCTTCCAATACACCTCCTGCAGGCACAACCTCACCTTTCCCCACACCTCCTGCAACACCAGTCCGCTGGGGCGATTTCACACGAGGGGAGCATGCGCTGAGGCATCAACTCAAGATCATGGAGGACTTGGATAAAGTGCTTCAACACAAATCGGCCAATCAAGGACGATCATCCGCAAAGAAAACCCGCTCCCGGCCTCGCAGCCTGACCAGAGAGGAAACAAAGCTGTCTCTGAGTCCAGCCAAGGGATCACTTGGTAAAGTCTAAAGCGACAAAAGTTCTTAACAAGTGTTTGAAGATGATTTCAATGACTTTAACTGTTTTAATGTCTTAATATTTATGTGTCTCCAGGCTCTAAGTTGACCAAAGTCTACTCTCACTCCTCCCTCAATCTGGCAGCCAAGGATGAACCAGGAAACAGCCGTGCTGTCCCCACTAAGAAACCCAACAGGTACACTGCTGTATAAGGCATTTGTGGGCATCTTTTACTCTCATAATTCTTACATCAATTACAATATCCTATATGTTATGTTACAATAATGGGTAACACTTTACAATAAGGTACACACAATTGAAGTAACTACATTAGTTTTTTTAGTAACTACTACATAGTTTTTTTTAGTAACTACTACATAGTTATGCGTTACCTACTAGATAGCTTTTTTGTTTTTAGTAACTACTACATAGTTATGCATTAGGGGAGAACGGGGTAATTTGTCACAATCGTTATATCTCGGAACCAGAAGGCACTGTCAGTGAAATGTTGATATGTAAATATCCGGAATTGGGATCAGAGGTCACCTCCATAGTCTTCCTTGGAGTTAGACTGCTGAATTTGAGGTGAGACGACTGTTTGTGTTTTTCATGTCAAATTGAAAATATTTAGCTCCTCAGTATTTTTCTTCTAGGCTTTTACACAATGGGTTTATAACAAAACACTTGTTACCCATACAATGTGTGAAGGGTAAACTATAGTTTAGATTGTGGTTAGCAAGCTAATTAGTTGTCAGATGGTTGTTGGCCTTGATGCTAGCAAGAAATTCAAGTTGGGGTTGGTCGTCACATTTTTTGGAGGGTTGGTTGTCACATGTTATCTCAAGGCTGCAGCCAGAAAAGGAACCCAATAACGAAATAAATTGTCAAGCAGTATCCTCTCTGACACCCCAGAGAAGGAAAGAATAGAGCAGGAAAAGGCAGCTAGCACGCAAAAGAAAAAAGGGCAACAAACTCAAAACAACCCAGTGCATCCCAAACTAGACCAGCTGCCAAGCCTACATTAAGTTATGTAGGCCTATTTGTCAACTTGACAATGCATTCCCATTAAGATTACATTGTGACAAACAACCCCATAGTGTGTGACAACCGACCCCTTGATGGGGTTGGTTGTCACAATGTGTAAGGGTGTCTTTGATGATTAATTTCTTCTTTATTACAATAAGATAGAAAAAGTGAGGGGTACACATTTCAAGCCAACACCTTAAGCTTCAATTTAATATAGGAATGACTATTGAAAGATGTTTAGGTGATGAGCAATTCTCACTAGAGTAAAAAGTGTGCCTACTTACCCCGTTCTCCCCTAGTTACTAATAAAAAAAGATTTGTAGTAGGTAATGCATTACTATGTAATAGTTACTTGAAAAATAACAAAAAACAAGGTAGTTGTCTAGGAACTAAAAACTAATTAAAACTGAAAAAAACTATGTAGTTGACAATGCATAACTATGTAGTACTTACTACAATGTTGTGTACCTTATGGTAAAGTGTTACCCAATAATGTCCTGAACGTTATCATAAGCCTACTTTAGTTTTCAATAATGTAACATGCAAAACGTGAGCAATTTAAGGCAACATGCTAACGTTTAGCATGAACATTAGCTGCACTTTGAGGTTAATGCTCAATGTATAACGGTAATATATAGTACACTAATACAGTAACATGCTAACATTAGCATCATAGCATGTTATGTTTTACAAGCTTAAATTAAAAGATTTGATAAAAACCAAATGTTTAAGTTCTGAATACTTTGTATTTATTTATTTATTTATTTAACCTTTATTTACCCAGGCAAGCAAATTAAGAACAAAATTCTTATTTTCAAGTGCAGCCTGAAGGGGAAGGGGGAGGTATTATAACATGTGTTAAGGGAACTAGTCAACTGTATGGTTCCTTGACTTCTTACTAAATGAAGAGAAACATACTTGTTTTTAGAGCCAAATAAGTTGTATTGTGCATGGGCCTTGACGGTATTCTGAATATTTTTTTCTATGGTTGACTTGTCCAACAGTCGTCCTGATTCACCTTCAGGATGTGTGACACCGAGTAGATTGGCAAATCAGAACGTAAATCAGGAATGTGAGACGGTTTCCAGTGGAACCTCGCCGGCCCCCGAATACACAGGTACACTACCACAGTACATCATGAGTACTCGTATACTTAGGCCCTACAATTGATCCCACATGGGTTTGCATGAACAAGTACGCCTGTTTTTTTTTTTCAGGTCCAAAACTCTTCAAAGAACCAAGCTTCAAGTCTAACAAATTCATCATTAACAACGCTCTGTCTCGCTGCTGCCTCGCTGGAAAGGTCAACGAGACACAGAAAAACAAGATAGTTGAGGTAGACAATTATTTCCCTTCACTAAAATCACGCCATAAATAATTAAAATATTTTGTTGTGAATTCTTGTATTTATGCGATTATCAGCACTAAACAAGGTCACTTGTATATTTTAAAATCATATAAGCAGTTAAAAACTGAAACACACAGCCATTATTAATTGACAATCTTTTCTTTCTCTTTCTTCCAACCTCAGGAGATGGAGAAGAGTCCTGCCAACCACTTCCTCATCCTATTCCGTGATACCAATTGCCAGTTCAGGGGAGTTTACACCATGAACTACGACTCCCAGGAGCTCGTACGATTGGTTGGCGCAGGGCCACGGACAATTGGCTCCGCCCAGGTGGAGTCCATCTTCAAGTACAGTTCAGACAGGAAGCAGTTTAGTGCCATCCCTTCTAAAACAATGGGCATGAGTGTGGATGCTTTCACCATCCCCAGCCAGCTTTGGCATGGAGGAGGAGGGGGAGGAGTAAGCAGGAGAGCAAGCATTACTAAGAAGGCGGTTATTTCCAAGTGAAGAACATAACATCTCAGTAACAGATTATTAAAGAAAACACTATCAACACACTGAAATTATAGTGAGCAGGAGGAGAAGGAAACATTTATTTTTAGGGGAAGAACACAACACATCATGGTGGGGGTCATTCGAAGAAAAAACATTGTTATTACAGTACAAACTGTAGTCACACATGAAAAACTGTTTTATGCACAAAGATGAGCCTTAAGCCATTTGTTTGCATCCATACACCTTACCTCTCTTCCCCTTGGATTTTACTACAAATACAAAAAAAATTGAAAAAATATTTTTTACCCCCCTTAATGTGCATGAAGATGTGAACAGCACAGCTTTCTTTTCGTAGACAGAGATGCACCCACATCCAGAGTGCCCAGAGGAAGGTTTTGTAAAATGTTTACTGCGCAAGGAAGGGTAACTTTTAAAACTTCTCATTACTTTCATAAATTGAAGTGCAAACTCCAGAAATGGCATGTTTTCTTTTTCTTTGTTGAAAAATACAGATTTGCATAAGACACACACTTACTGTCTGTTCCCCATGTAGTTCTGTGGACACTCATTTTATACATTAAGCCAAAAACTGAGAAAAATGCCTTCCTGTGTCGGAGTGACTGCCTTTCGAGTTTAATTCTACCAACAACGGTCAGTAGGTGGATCAAAGCACATTTGTTTTTCAAAATGAAAGATAGCCATGACCAAGATGCAGAGAACTGAAGTGAACGTCAAAGATCTGTCAATGTGTCAATGGTCTTTCAGAGTTGATTGCCACGGCATGAATGGTTATTTAGTGAATGTGGTGTAAGTTTATTTCTAAATAATATCACAGTAAAAACTTGTTGAAACTATGTTGATGATGGGTATGCGTTTAACACCAGATGCCAATCAAGAAAACACAAAACTTTGCATATTGAGGATGCGATGCCGTGTGTCAAGCCAAGGTTTACACTAGTAGCTGGATTGTTGCGCTCTCTGTCAGGTATGGGCTACGGTAGCTGGTACCATATCGATCCAGTTTCAAGATGGTAATATCTCTTAGATTACCTCTTTCTGACATTACAGACGTCTCCAAAAGACATTTGGTGATGCACACAAACATGTGCTAGCTCGGTGACACAGTCTCTAGTGAGACTGACTGAAAATGGTTGTTTGCTGAACTCTGATGTACCAAAGTCAGCAAGTCCTTGCTTGAATATCTATCTAGCGACTTTTATGTTAGTATAAGTAAAGTAAAGTAAGAGCTTGTTTTTGATAACTTTCAAAGGGTGATTGCGTAACTGATGTCACACTGTGCTCTGTGTATCATGCAGGCATAGAAATCAGCAATTAATTCGATATTTCCCAAATAATTAAGCAGATTTATTAAAATTTACATTGTTTTTTATTGTAGCATCTTCGGCTTCTGCAGCAAAGAAAATTCGATATGGGATCTGAAGCTGGATTCAAATTTGATAAATGCTATCGTAGCCCATTTCTACCCTTGGTAGAGTGCAGACTTTTAAATGGGTGTGTTTCAGACCAGCGTTCATGTATGAATTAACAGACTGGATTAAACTCCACTGATCAAGCTGTTTCCCTCTTTTGTGTTCTTCTCTTTTGGCAAATTGTTCCGATCCTGCATCACCCACATGGCCTGTTGTTTCTTCTACACTGACAAACAACATATTTTTACAAGTAGTCGATGGCAGCCTGGGTAACGGTAAAGTTTTGTAAGAAAATGTGGAGTCCATAAATCTGTATTGGAATGTTTTTGGTGCACTTAGGGGCAATACAACCAGTTAAAAATACAACATTGACATATTATTACCTTACAAACTTTAGTTAACACATAGTGCCTATCTGGAGCGGTTGCAGAAGCTGGAGCCCACTACCAAGAACTGAGAAGAATCACTAAAAACAAGCTTATTTCTCAAGACTGGAAAAGTACTCAACAACCAGGTGTTATTGTTGAAACCACCAGCTGGTGGCGGAAAAGTAAGACATTTAGAAAATCCTAAACATTGAAGGCCCAACTCAGACAACCAGAATAAATAAATAATTCTCTTGGCTAATCAAGTCCAAGGATATTAATGCCACAAAGAGTCCAACAAGAAATTGTTATGGTTTTTATTGCACCTTCCTCAGAACATACAGTAAGTAGCTCAGACACATATATACAGAATCATTTATTAAATGGTCTAACTTGTGTTGCATTGGTTCATCAGGTGTGATTCTTTGGGATCTTTGGGGGGCACTCTTACCTCTTGTTGTTAGCTTGTACCATGATTCCACACCAAACAGTTTGCAGACCAACACTATACCAAGGCTAAACATTTCAATTAAGGATTGTTCAGATAAGGAAGTGTCCATTTGACATTAGGACAGAGTTGAGTTAGTGCCTTAATTTCTACATTGTAAAAAAATTAAAATAGGTCAAAGGTACCATGTGGGATTCCCTTTGGACTGAGATGGTTTTGTTAATCTTCTATCAAAACCAGTTAATATCCTTGTGGCCTTACACAATTGTTGAATTCCTAGAACATAAAATATTTGCTTTCCCTAAGGTGTTTGAATACTGTTTCGGTATTTTTGCTGTAAATATATTCGTCTTTAATGTCATATTTTTGCCACCTACTAGATATGTTTATAGGAGTCTATTTTTTTTAAACATTTTGATACATTAATTGTTTTTATATCAGAAAAAAAAGTGAACACAAACTAACCACGGATTGGGGACCAGAGCTGCATACATTTAGTAGAATTGTACTTGTCAAACAAACAAAATAGACTTTTAGGTAATTTTATTAATTCCTTAAACTAGGAGGCAAACACAAAACATATTGCTGATGTTTAACAGGCACTTTTGAGCACAAATACCAGGGAAAAAGATTTGATCCAAGGTATAAAAAAACACCTATATAATCTAGCAGTACAACTTAATAGGTTTAAGGCTGCACAAAGATCCCAATAGACATACACAATGAATTTGTATAACGACTCAGCACTAATATGTTGCCACATCTATCATGAAATCAACTGACATGAAGCCAAACAGAAAGGAGAAGCTTGTAGTATGTTGTGATTGGAAACTCTGAGAAATCACTAATTGCAACAGCGTCAAACTCCATGTACAAGTGTGGCTAGAACAGATGATTCTAAGTTTCCTCTGATATATCGCTCTACTGTATTAAGTCCCAGCATATACTGCCCTTACCATTTACTAATTTCCATTGACTCCCTATGTGTTGCCAAGTTAGTTTCAGGGTTAAACTGATTTTAAACGACGTCTAACGCTGCCTTCAGTTTTAGCCGGGTGAATCAACACCATAACCATGAATTCTAACTTTATAATTAAATGCATACATCTTAATTCTAAACGCGGCTATATGACAACCTCAGAACGACAACGTGGACAGGCATGTGATTGCAGATACGGAAAGCTGCAGGTGCAAAGCTGTGATAGAACATATAGTTAAACACTTAAGTGCCATAAGGAGGAGTTGGTGTAATACACAGGAATAGAGAGATAAGAACAGAACAGCTTGTCCATCTAGCGCACACATTCACTAATTTTTCTGCAAAAAAACTCAAACCTGATATTCTTTTTCTATTCATATTCCATGTTAATAATATACCTGGAACAGCTGCTCACATCAAATTTGACTGGGGGTGCTAATGTGTTTCGTCTGGCTCGGCCGTGGGGCTAGTGTTGGCCTCCAGAGAGCTGTGGGCTGTGCTGTTCCTCGGGGCACCATCTGACTGGGGCTCCAGGGACGGGCTGACGGAGGCCGGGTGGGAGGAGTTGGAGTTGGTGGTGGTGGGGTCCAGTAGGATCTGGTCGGAGGTGGGAGGCTGGCTGAAGGTGGTGGCTTCAGCGGGCAGGGCGGATGAAGGGCTGGATGGAGCGTTGGATGGGGGGGCAGCAGGTGTGTCAGAGAGCGCTGGTGAGGACGAGTTGGATGTGGTAGAATAGTTGGATGTGGTAGAATAGTTGAGTGTTGTAGAGGAGTTGGATGCTGTAGAAGAGTTAGATGCTGTAGAAGAGTTAGATGCTGTAGAGGAGTTAGACGTGGTGGACAGGTTGGACATAGTGGAGAGGTTTGACATGGGAGAGAGGTTGGAGAGGTCGGAGGGAGTGAGGGAGGGCGAATCAGCCAGCATGTGTTGTGCCAGAGGCTCAGACGGGGGAGAGCCTGTCGGTGAGTCGGTCACAGTCGGCCTGAGTGTGTGCACAGGGGTCGGTTCCTGCGGATCGGTGCAAATGACCTCCCCCTCGGCCACGTACCACACCTCGTTGTGCCTGTTCAACAGCTTTAATGGACTGCGCACACACACACACACACACACACACACACACACACACGTAAATAAAGGCAATTAGAGGTGATCGACATGTGCAGTGTGTATATGTAGCCCACAAAATATTTTAAATTAAGTCACTTATTACAGAAAATTGGAATTTGCTTTTAATCCGTGCAAATTATTCAGAGACAATCATGCTGATTGCTGAAGTGATTTGGAAGAATAAATAATCCTGCAGTCGAATTTAATGTATGTACAAGGATGACGTGTGCTAAATGATAAGCATAATACTGATTATGTCAGAATGATGTCAACTCAGTTGTTGCTGTTAATGTTAATGTGGTGGTGTTGCATGATGTCACGTAAAACAAAATGTTGTTCTATCAGAAAAAAAATAATAATTCTGGCAGAGGTTTTCATAATATCATGCAAACTTGTAAAGTAATAAACTGTAATGGGAGAAAGTTGAAAGGGATTCACAAATTGATAAAGTATTTGTGGATGTGGGTAATACCTGTCGTAGCCCACTCCGTAGTGGTAGCTGTGGTTGTAGGAAGCTCGAACTCTCTCCAGTTCTTTAGTCAGCAGGTGAGCATGAAGCCTGGAGGTGACTGACAGCATCCAGCCTCCATAACTCCTCACATAGACGTCCATCGCTGGCATCTCAGTGAAGTACAGCTGTGCAGGAGACACGGGTGCGACATGAGCAGTGATTCAGCACATAAAAAACTATTCAAATAGATAAAAGCGAACATGTGAGTGAAATTGACTATTGAAAGCCTGAATGCTTAGGGAAAAAAATAATTGTCTCTTGGACTTAAAAAAAAGAATTTGGTACTATCTAAATATTATTATGGATATATTCAGTTCTGTAAAGGTTAGTGTTACTGTAACTTTTCTAATTTCAATATAAGTATGAAATAATGCACAAAGAGTCAGGAGTCAGATTTCATCATCCGCAGAGACTTTAGTTGAGTCAGTTATCATGTACACACATGTAGTATAACAGGGAAATGACTAAAGTCAGAGAGGGATGTTACAACTTTTATACCCATACTGGCACGTATTTGTCTGACCAGGTCCTGATGACCTGGTCATCTGAGTTTCTGGAAAATATGGGGGATGAGTTTTAATTGCACTGATAATAAAATGATTCGAGTGCAAGAAGTACTCGTCCTTGAACATGTGTGTGTGTTCGCATCTTGCTGTGTGTCAAAATTCCTTACGAGGCAGTTTTACTTCTTCAAGCAATAAGAGTACAAACATGTTTACCACAGTGTATGTACACCAGAGTTCAATGTGAGGTGAATAGAATGAATAGCATTAATATGTTATACATTCATAGAGAAATAGATTTCGTCAACAGTTAGTCAGTCACGGTAAGGGAGACACAGAACAATTAGTCATTAGAAATTGTAAGAAATAACTAAAACATTAAAAGAAAACTCATAGCCCTACTGCTAACAGTGTGTTTAGGTTATCAATTACAGTCCCTATCAGATAAATCTAATAGATCAAGAAAGTACACGCTCACCAACTAGATCCTGAAATAATAAAACAGATACAGTACAGCAGCACTGATAGCATCATGAGCCATCACTAACTATTTTCAATTCTGCTGAGAGTACTGAATTCTATACATCATACATATACAGTAAGTGTTGCCTATTGATCTTAGAGCAAAAATAAGTGATCAAATTACCCACAGATAGAGGGAAGATAAAAAGCATTTGACCTGGCAAGGACAAGCTCGCCAACTACCGGGAAAAATTTTAAATGGCCTCACCCATAAAAGCTCAGTACCTCCCCCCTCGCCACCTGTCGACCTCAGCTCACCTTGTCATTGGTTGGCGCCGGCGGCTTGTCCTGATAGGCTGCTGGCAGTGGGAAGTTGAGTGTGTAGACGGCCGGCTCCCACATTTTAGTATCTTCTGGGATCTTGACCAAGACAGGGGCGGTCATTTCCATCTGGAAACCTGCACACGACACACACAAAAACATAGCATGACACACGCACACACAATGTGAACACAGTCTTGAGCTCTGATTTGACCCTATAGACTTTACCTCCTTCATTGGCTCCAGTGATGTACTGGAAAAGTCTCCTGAAGGCCATGGCTGCACCCACGCCCATGAAATAGGCTTCAGCATCTGTCGACACCCAGCGAGTGGGGCTGTAGTGTCGCACCTGAACACACACACACACACGCACACACACACACACACACACACACACACACACACACACACACACACACACACACACACACACACACACACACACACACACACACACACACACACACACACACACACACACACACACACACACACACACACACACACACACACACACACACACACACACACACACACACACACAAACACAGAAATTAGAGAACCTTAGTGTCTAAGAAGGAGCAGCTTCAAGGGAAGGTATTCTGTACAGGTGCATAACAATAAATTAGAATATCATGGAAAAGTTATTTTATTCTGTAATTTAATTCAAAAAGCAAAACTTTCAGGGGCGCTCATGGTGTAGTGGTTATGGTTATATAGTTTTAAATGCACCTGTATGTGCTGTTTGACCGACCCACCTCATATTCATCTGTTTTGCACACCAGCTCATATTCCAGACATTCCTTTGACTCTGTGCAAAAGCTGTTGTTGGTACTCAGTCTATAACATAATGAAAAAACAATACATTGTTATTATATATCAAAATTTTGCAGAACATTTTTTATGGACAGCGTTGTTATTTTGAGCTAAACTGTTATAGCATACATTGATATTTTAGCCAATAGTGTGCCTCCAACTTTACAGCAACAATTTCGGTGAAAGCCTTCTAAAGTCTCAAAATGACAGTGCACAAAACCGGGACCATAAAGAGGCGGGGTTTTTTTTTTGTCTAGTTTGCTTCATAAGAACTTGTCTGGCCAAATCCAGAGCTCTAAAACTCAACACCTTTGGGATGAGCTGAATGCATGCCAGGTGATCACTCAACATCAGCAAGCAAAGATGACTTTATTCATGTAGCACTTTGATCAACTCACCCAACACTCCCTTCAGCAGAGACCACTAGGGCCAGAGCCACCAAGACTGAGATGAAAGCCCTGAGGAAGGAAACAAGTGACATAAAAATAAAAAATAAATTAAAATGCATCAAAAATAGTATGTTATTTCACCAACTGCCTCCCTGTGTTAATGTGTTGCTGTGTTAAGTTGTTTGTGTCTGTCGTATCATCGTCGAATCTTGGATTGTATAGTTTGTACTGTGTGTAGGCCTATCTGTGTTTGTGGGGCCCCCTAGAAAACAATTCGAAGAGTTTATCCCATCTGAATAAATGTGAGCATGATATGGCATATCATACAATGCAAAGATATATTATACAATAAAAATAAAAATAAAATAAAAAGATTGAAAATGTTTGAAATGCCAGAGACAGAATTGTCAGAATTGAGAAAGCTTTATTGTGCGTGTCGCGTCAGTTTGCTGCATTCGGGAGTTTGCGCTGCAGAGATGAAACGGGACACGTTCTCCTGCGAAGAGGGGAGAGATCTGCTGCATCATCAGGCTCTGCCTTTTCCAAATCAAAGGCGTTTTGAGGTCATGGCGGGACAGCGTGCAGTAGCGCAATGCATGCCGCTCATCAGAACCTTTTTATATATATATTTTTTACAGTTAAACTTAACCAAACACCCAATTTAAAACCAATACTGTTTCAAAAAACATTTAGGTTATATAAAGAGGTGGATTGTCTTACATAGCCTACAAATCATCGGTTCCGTTTCATATAGCCTATCTCTGTTGCTGTATTTGTGTTTTTGGACAAAGTATTACAGCAGCCTGTAAAACATTCGGAGTAAATGGGTCAGATAGATTATCATGCACGCGCAAACGCTCAACAATGACGCAAAAAAAAAAAAAAAAAAAAAACTCAACTTCACCTGTCCATGACGCTGCAGAAAACTCGCCCCAATAGACATCAGCTATGGTCCAACATTTTCATGCCAGTATCTAAATGCGTGATAGTAATTTAAACTATACAACAGAATAGCTTATACTCACATTGTCCAGGTCGCGTGGCGTATGGTGGGTGAGTGTGTGTCTGTGTCCTTTCCACCTGCGAGCGGAGCAGAGAAGTGTGTGATGGAGACTGCACTCTGCAGTACTCTGACGGGCTCCGATGGTTGTACTGCAGTGAAGAACCAGCGTCCCTGTGAAGCTCACAGAAGGGCGGGGCTGAGGCTGAGCCGGCACCGGTCTGCCAAATACTGGACCAAGACTGGACACATGATATGGGACAGTGTTTGTCGCTTTAGTTCACCTCCGGCGCTGCAGCAGCAGGGAGATCAGGAGAGGAGGTGTGCTTAACAATCCGCCATCACCAAATCCAGCATGAGAGGATTGACCTACATGAAAACTGTCCCATGGGCTGTTTTAATGGTCTAGGCTACTTGCTGCAGTCAAAGCAAAGTGCCATAAATTCAATTGTAATTTGAAATATAGTGGGACAAAAAAAGCTGAATATAAAAGGAGTGTACCACTTGGCCCATTCTGATTTTTGGATGATTTGTATTTGCCATTTTTAGGTATTTGGTTTACTTTACTTTCTTTTTTCATTAGTAGGGCTGAAACAAACCATTGTTTTCATGATCAATTCGTTATTCTCTGGATGTATTGTTTTGTAAAGTATCAGCCAAGGGAAACAAGTGACATCTTCAAACGTCAATTTCCTCCCCAAACAAAGATATGAAGTTAGAAAGGAAAATAATACTTATCACTTATCAAAATCGTTGCAGATTAATTTCTTCCCACAGCTCATCATTTGATCGACTCATCATTATCAGTGAAATTTGAGGCTTTTTAGCACAATGAACATCAAAGTCTGAATTCATCCTTGCCCATCTTACATTAAAATGTAGTAATGCTGGGAACTTAGTTAAGAACATAATGACTTAGTAAATATAACTAAATGCATGCATGAAAGTGTGAGCCATGAAGCCAGGACATATTAACCTGTTGCCAAGATTTTGACCATTTCTAATATACGTTTTCCATCTACATAAAAATATTTCTCTAAACACAGGTTAAAAAAAAAGACGTAGCTTCATTTGGGTTTCCAGAACACCAGCTTTATTGTGACAGTTCACACAGATATGGAACATCCCTCCGTAATGAGCACACAACCTTTTTCACTGCTGGTTTACAGACCATTTACTCCTGTCCTGACCGGACACACAGTAACCAGTCTGTAAACACAGTGGAGCCCTGGCCGCCCAGCACACAAATGTCTGTGGTTAAATCTCAGTAGCTCCTTCTTGAGTCCTCATATTTACTCTTCTTGTGTGTCTATTAAACAGAATCCGAAAATCTTATCATAACTGTCTGTGTATAAAGCCTCCTCTTTATTTTGTATCAACAGTCTTCCTCTGTAAATTATTTACAAAATGGCCATCTTTACCCCGCCCGGCTGCGCACATTTCTGATCTTTCACCAATAAGTCCTCAATAATTAATAAAATAAGCTTCACATCAAGAGCAACAAGGTAAAACCAAAAGCAGACAAATTCAAAAATGATCAGTTAGGTCATTCTCTTCCCGGATTGGCACAGCATGACCAAAAAGAAGAAGAAGAAAACAACACAAAACGAGGCCGTTATGTTGGAACATAAGTTGGGCCACGGCTCCGGTTATTTCAGAGACAGATCCAAAAACCTGTTCATTCTTTAAGAGGTCCACATGTCACCATCTGGGCTGAATTCACAGAGATGCAAGTCCACCTCAAACCACTAAAGCACTAAATTACAGCAGCAGGAGCTCTGACCTCTCCAACATACACAATAATACTGAAATAAAACATTTCAATATGCAATTAAATGCAAATAAATATATTGAAATATACCACCTCTTATATGCCTATATTTCAATATACAAATCAAACATGAAAGAAAAAAAAGTAACGTAACCTGTACTATGTGTGGATGAAGTTTTATAATGACCTATGGGACATTACTGACCCCAGAATAGTGGGAAACAGAAACAACATGTTAAGATTGTTGTCTAAATTGTAAATATATACTGATTAGCTTTTAGCCTGAGAGCGGGCCATTGTCTCCAAAGGGTTGACAAAAAAAGAAAGAAAAGTGTGTCGTTTCACATTCACACAAATGTGTACTCACATCACACGTGAAAAGGTACAAATAAGAGGCAGAAGTACCGTTATAAATAGCCGATAACACAACAGAAAGCCAAGTCTTTCTATTAAACAGTTATTATCTTTGGGGGGAGAGAGCGAGAATTTTGAGAGAGAGAAAGAGAAAGAGAAAGAGAAAGAGAAAGAGAAAGAGAAAGAGAAAGAGAAAGAGAAAGAGAAAGAGAAAGAGAAAGAGAAAGAGAAAGAGAAAGAGAAAGAGAAAGAGAAAGAGAAAGAGAAAGAGAAAGAGAGAGAAAGAGAAAGTTAATAACATCAGAGCTCCCTTCCATATCTCCACTCATCCATGTGGCAGGAGCCCGTTTCCTTCCGAAACCCTTCAGAGTTTCAGGGTGGAGTGTTCCAAGGAAGATGAAGAGCGTCCAACAAAGGTAGTCTATTTTTTTCATTTTTCTATTTTTTTTGCATAGCCAGACAGTGGGCAAGTTCACTGTTACCACTTCAAGAGTTTGCTAAGGAAAGCTGTAAATGGGGGGTGAGGAGCCTTGGTCCATGAGCATCCCTTTCACCGGGGCGGGCCTGGGGATGTTTAGTGGGTCCCACACCCCCCCACCCTATAACACACAGCTCCCCGCTCACAAGGTGGACTCTCTCTGGCGATCACGTCCATTAGACGTCTTCTTGACTTTGGAAATGCCCTCCAGTGCACCTGACTCAGTCATTCTGTACACAAGAGGATCAACAGCACTGTATTCAGGGAGTTTACTTTCATCAATCCTTGTTCATGTTTTCTTCACTAACACATGTGATTCAGTGATTGTTGTTCATCCATAGTTATGGTGCAAACAGGAAATGCCAGTATGTAAGATGTGACTTTTCATGGAAAATGTTAGGAAATACAGGCTGAAAATCTTAGTTTGCTCACTGTCTGGTTAAGATGCAAAACAAAAGAAAAAAAAACATCATAGAACTCAAGTCATTTACAATTTTTGCAGCCTGTGAATATAATGTGCAATACCTGTATGTGCCAATAGACTGTAAATTAAGGGAGTAAAACCAGTCGAGGGGCACTGGGTTACAGAGAAGGTGTGGGCAGACAGTTTATGCTTACACTTCATCCATCTCTACGTCCTCCTCGTCCAGGGGAAGCTGGAGGTAAGGGTTGTTGGATGCCGGTCGGAACTTGTAACCCGTCAACACAAAGAAGATCAGAGTAGAAACCTCCACCAAAAACTTAAGGAACATAAGAAAGTGTGTGTGTTTGATGACATCAGGAGAAAAACAAACATGTGAACCGTTAGTTATGACATAGACTTCTCACCGTTGACAGTTTGATCAATAAATGCTACTTGCTACCTGAACATTTTATTCGTCATAATAAACAAATAACCTCCCAGCCCGCAGGCAAATGAGATTCATAATACTGACATCAGGCTTTTCAAACAAAACTCTTAGTCCCTGTGCAGTTACTCTTTCGGTTGATAGGATACACAACAGGTAACATGCTTTAAATCAGTGTAGCCTTAAACGTCTACTTTTTCTAATGGAAATATCTTATCAAACCTCTGGAGGTAGTTTTCTCTCTTGCATTTTATTTATAATAATGGCCATTAAATATGTACTGAGTTTGCGAACATCTTGTTGGCATTCGGTAGTATTCAAACTTGCAGCCAATTCTGCCTCGATATTGTTGAGTCAGAATGAGGAACAGGATGTATTTGACCTTTTACAAACAAGTGCGCTAATGTAATAACGTTTGATCGTCATTATTATTGGCTGTTGCTATCTTACCTCATAGCACCACTGCCACTGGAAAGGCATAGTGACCTTGAGCAGAATGGCTATGATCCTTGTGAAGTAGATGTAGCACACAATCTGAAAATAAAAAATAAATAGAATTTTTTATTACAGCATACAAAGACTGAAGTATTATGCTTGAACAAATTCAGTTGCTATTTTTAACTGAATCTTCCCCTTATTGTCTCACTCAAGGTTAGGAAGACTTGCTTTGCGACAGGGTATAATGACATAAAGTATGAAAAAGGTCAAACGGTACGTGAGGTCGTTTGCCAAGCTTTTGTTCCTTAGAGCAATGGCTCTGCAGAATGAGAAGCCTGGGCTGGCCTTGCCAAACAGCGTGACACAGTATTATTTATTGTAAGAATAATGTTTGAATCAAGATAATGAAGAAAAAAAAATTAAAATAATAATCAAGTCATTTCAGCAACAACATCAACAACCTCAGCATTAAATGCAATCTGAGAGGATTAAAATAGAAGCTATCAATACTGTGGGCAATCAGTGGCAATCTTAAAATGGTCAGATCATGGATGGATGGATGGATGGATGGATGGATGGATGGATGGATGGATGGATGGAAGAATAGAAAAAAATACAGCTGAGCTGGGCTTACCATCACATAATAATGCCGGAAGAGCTTGAGTTTCTCCAAATTCATGGCAGCTAAAAGATACGCAAAACAAATTTAATTTAAAAAATACAACCTCAACAATTCATAAAATATTGTGGCTGCAATTGATAAAGATTCTTACCTTTGCCATCGGTGCTAGACGCCTCTTGTAGATGACGGATAGACCTATGAAGACAGGTATGTGTCAGAACTACAAACAGATGTGCACACAGACTTAAATGAGTCTTACCATTAAGTGTAAACTTGCATGGTACATGTTACCTTTTTTTAGTAATTTTGTCATTCCAAAAAATATCAATCATTAACTTGTTTTCTAATTTTATACTTGTATATTTTTCTTGGCTAATTGAAAAATGTAAGTCGTTTTTATAATCTTTCATGTTGTGTGTTGTGACGGACAAACACAGACACACACACACACTGACCAGACAACAGGGAAAAGGATTGCTCCGCAGCAGATGAGGTCGACCAGGAAAAGAATCTCCTTCCACAGATAGTATTCGCTGGTTCCTTCCTCTGTAGACTCAATGATAATGTAGGCCACATTAGCCAGGACCTGGAGGAAAAAGGGCGGGAGTGGATCAACAAACCAAATAAACACAATGTAATCACACATGTACTGTATGTTGCTCCATACCTGTAGAGGGATGACAATCATGAAGATCTTCTTCTCTTTGTCAGACAGGATGTATTTAACAAAAGCCCAGCCGGTACCAATCAGTGCCAGTGTGATGAACAGAAGAGCCCCCTTGAGCCTGGAAAGTACATCAATACAAACTGTCAAACTCAAAACACAATACATACACTCTTGTATAACTTTAAACTTGACATTCGGGAGAAATTGAACTTACAGGTGTGTGATATAATACATGACGGCCCAGCCTTCAATACGATGCCCCTTAGTGTTGATGAAGTGATAGTTGATCTGAGAGAGAGAAAGGAAGAGGGGTTGCATAGAAAGACAAAGAGCCCAGGTGGACTGGGAGCACAGTAAGCAGCCACACTGACAGAATAAACAGATAACAGCTCAACTTACACTATGGAAAACCAATGATGTGGACTTGGTGAAGGCCAGTGCTGCCATCAGCCAGTGGATCTTAAACACACTGTACCTATAAACATAGCACACAGAGGAAGATGTTTAAATATTTCATATAGTAGTGAATCTACCAGTGGGGTGAGTGGTGTAATTATTAAAAATGCTTGAGTTTTAGTACAATTCCAGGTTTTTAGGTAGAAGTATGAAAATGAAAACAGAAAAACATGAACTTAAACTTGTCATAAAAAAAGACAAATTGTATAATTCACTGTATCCATTTCATATTTTAAATTCTTTGTTTTTTTCCTGCTTATTTTCTATTAAATATTTATTTATATATTTGACCTTTTTCTATCGTTTATCATTTACAATTGCTATTTGTATTTCAATCGAGAACCTTGAGGACTGCTGCTAAATTTCTTTCTGATTATGAAAAGCATGTTTGGTCCAACAGGCATACAAAAAAAGCCTTTGACAAAGTGGAAATGATGTCACTAAATATGACAGAATGAGAAATTCATGATTAAAGTCACAACCTCTACAACAGAATGCTAGTACTCCACCCTTAGCATTTAGCTAAGTGCAGCCTGTGAGAGCTGTGAAGTGGCTTTGTATTTTAATAATGTGGTTGAAAGAACTTTACAGGAAATGCAACAAAAAAAAAGGTACTCTGCAACCGCAGAGTGACTCTGCAGCTTGATGTTTAAATGAAGGCAGCTAACTCTAATAATTTGCTACAGTAACCTGAACATTCATGTCAGTGTGCCTGTATGCTTGTATACCTGTGCTTCATGAGTGTGTAAACCCAGACCAAGGCAGCCGCGAAGAAGACTCCAGCCATACAAATGTAGAGGCGAGACAGAGGGATTTCTGCTGCAGACAGGTAGCCGCCTGGATTGATTTCCGTCACCTCCACCTGTAGAGTATATAAATTCAAATTAACAGACGCACACAAACACACACACATAAACCTTATAATGCACTTGCTGAACACACACAACTTACAGTGAATGAGTAGGGGAATTTGATTCCAGGCAACCTGTTCTGACAGTAGTGGAACTTGAGGCTGTAGAGACCCTCGGCAAGCAAGCCGAACAACATGTGGAACTGTGGAAAAGAAAAAAATGTCACACAAGAGTAAAGCACATTAAACATTGTATCACATTACATGTAATACTTTCGAACTTACTCTGAAGTTGTAGGAGCCGTTAACTTTGTCCAAAGCTAAAGTAAGATGTTTGTTGTTCCCCAGCTAGAAGCAAATACATATTAGAAATTAATTTCATGAATAAATCACGCAAACACAAAGAGAACCACAAACACCTCTTACCAGGAATTCCATTTCGTCCCCTTTCGTAGGTTCTACTGCAGTCTTTGGCTTCTCTTCAGCTTCATCTTCTTTCTTCAAATCATCGTTTGGGTTCTGATTCACACTTTCAATTGGTTTTTCTGTCACCTTTGCTTTAGCCACAATTGGTGTATCATCAGCGGCTCTGGTTTTCCTCTGACCTACAGAAATACAGACAAAGGACACACCAAGCTGTCCGTCATATTCCTTGACTATGTTTGAATCATTACAGGATCTTTTTAAGTACAATCTCTTAACAATGATTCCATCATCCGTTCTGGTGCTTGATTTTGAAAGAGTTGTTAAATGTTAGCGGCACTGACCTTTGCCCGGCTTTGCTCTTAAGATGTTGTCTTGGTCCCCCATAACTGTCACTCTGACACTACAGAAACAATCCACACACATCATAGAGTTAACCTTAACATTAGGCAATGAGGCCACATAAATATACACCTTTGAACACTGATGCTGCTGAAATACACACCTCTCCGTGTGGATATCGATGAGAAAAAGAATAAGAGGCTCGTTGTTGTTCATCTTTGAGAGAGTGAGCGGGCAGGTCTCTGTCTCCTCTGCCTAGAGAATTTTTTTTTTTAAAGATTCAAATTACAGGATCTGCAGAGCCCATCGCACATACACTAAAGCTACGACGTAATATCAATAATATGATGTATTAGTATCAGTTCCTTCAATTCATACCAAAGACCATGAGACAAAAGTTTTCCTTCAATCATCATAGCATGGCGTAGCTCATTAAAAAGAAGTCTGAACATAACTGTGTTCTAAAATATTATTTCGTATGTACTCACTGTGTAGGACAAGACTCCATTTACACGTGACCTGGAGAGGCTGAAACCAACCTAAAGAGAGTAATAAATGTGGTCGGTCAGTCGGTCAAAAGAACATGATTTACAGTATGAATCCAAAATGTCCAGTTTCATGGTTTCATCAGTTAATAACTCTGGTTCCAGAGTTATAAATTAGAGCTCCCAATGTTCCATTCCCAATGATCAATTCATTGTTGGTAAAAGACATTGGAGAAAAGGTTGATTTGGTCCAATGAAATAGTAATAGAATCTACTTCAAATGTTGAAAACAGTTTTTTTCTTTTTAAATCTGGTATGTCATCATTGAACTAAAAACCCAATGATAATGTGTGTCACATAAATGTCTCAACATGACCATATTGGATCATGTCATGTGTATCTGTTTACACACACACACACACACACACACACACACACACACACACACACACACACACACACACACACTTCTTACAGGGTACGTGCTGTAGTTCACCAGCTGTTGTGGAAGTTGCAGAGAAAGCAGGTTGACATCAAGAGTCCCATTGGCATAGAAACCGAAGTTGTTGAGGTCAACAGCAAAGCGGGTTTCGTTCTGGGTAGAAGATTAAAATAAAATAAATAAAACTGTAGGCCTGATTTGGGAAAAATGATTCAAATGTGATTTTACAGCTCAAATTCACAAGCAGAAAAACTCCTGTGAACTTTGCAATCCTCCAAAAATACGTTGAATTACTATATAACTACAACAACCGGCCATAAGACTGTTCTCAGTACACTTATATTAAAATCTGTTTAAACATGTATAATTAAACCACCTGTTCATAACTATTGTCTATTTATGCCTTAGATTCACTTGTGTGTTATACATTATTTTTAAGTGTTGCATTGTTAGAGGGAGCCTGAGATGTAAGAATTGCATTGCCAACAAGTATATTTGCTGTGCATTTGATAAATAAGCTAAATTGAAACATCAACAGCAATGGTGCCATGTTTTGATCGTCGTTTGTCAAAGCTAAGTAGCCAGCTAATAAATATCCGTGGGAGCATAATTCTCAACGTTAGCTCGCTGGCTAACATAACTCCAGTTTAACATTGTCGCCTTACCTTGAGAGTTAACGAGTGTATCCTTGCTTTACACCCAACCAGAAGCAGAAGAAGTAAATATCCAGCCACAACACAGCCTCTCTGTGCCACAGCCATCACCAGGCAGTAACCAACTTGCTAACGGTGACTTACTGCTAATGCTAGCGAGCGACTATCTTGATGGCTAAATACTAAACACAATACAAGGAGAGTTACAGTGACGTAAACTCTACATTCAGTGTATCGGTTATTCCATTGTGTTGTTTGTTATCAAATTATAGCTGTGTATGTTGTGTTGTTTCCTATTCTTTTGAGTTTTAGCCGCGTTAGGTTGGTAACTGTAAAAGCTAGCCAGACTCTCGCTTCCGGGTCCTTGAATCAAGAGCAAAACATTGGACAAGGTGCGGACCACCACGTCACCCGCTGTGAGGCTCACATCCGGTACACTGCCAAATATATCACCCGGAAGGAGATACCGTGCGGGCAAATCAACTAAAAGCAGGATATATTTCAGTTAAAGAGACTCTATATGTTATTAGCTCATACTAGTGCGCTAATTCTCTGTCAAACAATCAAGTTTTCCACCGCCACAGTGCTGACTAAACCTTGTACTACTAGGCCTACATTTGGTCACGTGCTTCAGTTTTCCGGCTGACCGTGTTCACGTGAATGGTGAATCCCCCTCCACGTTGGATGAAATCCTGAAATATCCAGCACGGCCCAGTTGTTCAAAGAAGCTTATCTCATCGGATTAAATTTGAAAGAGGGTTGTTTGAAAGAAAAACACATCACATGTCATAAAACAATTTTGGTATGATCTATAGGCCTATGACCCTCCGTTTTTTGTGTGTTTAATATTGGGAGACCTTTGATCCTAAAATTAGTATAAAGTTGAATGAACACAACTTTACAATAAGTCCAACAATAGCCTATATTTGTATCATATAGTCTATAGAGCTGTTAAGCGGAAGTGGCGGAATTACGGGGCATGGGACCTATCGGCTGAAAAAAAATTAATGGGAGTCTATGGAAAGTAATCTACTATTTTCTGGTCCCAGTCATTAAATGCCCTGGATTACATATATGTTTTGTATGGGTCTAAATGATAATTTTTCATGTGAAGAGTTTGACGGTATGTTGTAGGCTATGATTATTCGTCTGACGGCTTTTGAAAAAATGTAACGAGAAAAAACTACACGTCTTGTCGCCTCTGTGACGCCGACAATCTCCCCACTCGAGAAAGTGAAACTCTCCACATGTCCACTTTTGTAGTGGTTTTCGCCACGCTGAAGACTTTTGTCCTGTCCTTGAAAGAAGGCAGTAAAGTGCATTATTGACACAGCCATGTTTCGGAGCTAAACGGGTGCTAGTGGTGGTGACGTATATCATAAGCGTCAAGAGCAGCGAAGAGCTGTAGTCCACAAAAGCGCTCTGCACAAAACCTGACCGTATCCAGCTTCTACTCGCTAAATTGTTCCATTCTTTGCACGAAAAAATACCATCTAAATCCATACAAAACATATGTGTAATCGAAGGCATTTCATGACTGGGACCAGAAAATAATACATTTCTTTCCATTGACTACCGTTGTAATTTTTCGAGCCGAGAGGTCCCATGTCCCGGAAGTAAGGGACTTCCGCTTAACAGCTCTATAGACTTCTTCTATTTATATTCTGCCCTTAACTTTTACAGAGATAAAGTAGAAAGTAGAGTTAACATTAGGCTTTTAGGAGGTCTTCATTAAAAAGCACTATTTTTGATCAATTTTTGTGATTAAACCTTTTAGTGTTCAAAATACCCACCAGTGTGAATTTAATAACAATAAAAAACCGTGTTCGTTATTCGGATATATGGAAGAAAAAATATGACAGGAAAAAGTTTCAAAGTTCTCAAGAGCGATGTTTAATGAAGTGATATCACAGAACAGGTGATGCAAGCAATTTTGACAGGACAAAAAAGTGAAGTTCTCTCTCTACAGCAGAGTCTTTTAACATATCTTGACAATGTTTATTGATTGGTTGAACTCGTTGCCATGCGTTTTCTCTGACCAATCCTGACCTCGTCGTCTTTTCCCGAAAAGTGAAACTATGCTCCTAACCTTGGCTATTTACTTCTTATCTATGATAATTGGGATGAGTCAGGTCTGTACCATCCACCAAACTTTCTTCTAAGGCCTGAGACTTTCCTCCTTTCTCCACTCCCTGCTCTGTACTGAAATGAGAACATTTAGGTCACGTTATAATTGTATTTGATTATTAGTTGAGTATATAAGAGTAATGTAATATTAATGGGGGGGGGGGCATAATATCATACAAATTAGAGTTATTTTTCTAACAGTGAGTAGGCCTATAGGCTATTTATTTGTTTTAATCAAGCAATAGTTGGGGGTCAGCTGAGGGGTCTGACTATTTTAAATAAGATATTCAACTTCAGTGTTGAGAGTGAACCAGAACAGTTATAGTCACAGTAATAATTAGTTACCAGTGTTATTTGTCTCACTCGTGCATACTTTCACAAGATAAGTGCTGCCTATAAAACTATCGAAAATCAGAAAAGCACCAACTGGCTGGGTTCACTGTGTTTATTTCGTAATAAAAGTATAACAAGAAGGGTGTCTGTCTAATGTACAAGAATAGTTTATTTGCTTGCTACGTTTCGTACCCTGTTATAAAACCAATAACATGTGTATCTGTTACTACTGGTAATACCAGATTAGGAAGCCTAGCTGCAACAGAACTCCTGAGTTGATTAAATTGAGCAAGGGAGTGTTTTATTGCATTCACATCTTGATGAAAGATGAAGTCATTTCTTCCTTCATCCTTTCATTTCTTTATGTTAAACCGTTCAACATCAATGCCAGAAATCGATTACTGTGTATTTATGTTCAGATTAAATGATACACCACTGGTGCCTGCGATGTTGGGTGCAACGATAACACTTTTTCCCTGTGCACAAACATTGGCCACAGCAGGAGCAGCAGGAGTCAAACCGGAGGGGGAGGACGAGGAAGCTGGAGGATAGGGGGTTTGCACAGCTGTCGATCCTCCTAGGGATGAAAAACAGAAACAAACTATAACTTAACTTCCTATTTATAGGAGAAAAGCTGAGGATGTAAGACTTTCTAACATTACCTTGAAGCTCATGATCTGCCCCACCTGCATTTGTTGCTGCATATGTTCTCCTTAACTTCTCCGCACCATTGTTTTGGTTCATTCTCTTTAGGATTTCCACTGTCATGTTCACAGCAGATTCTTCACCATAGGTCTCTATCATCTTACTGATGGTGTCCTGCCGGTCTGCATTCTCTATGTAGCCTTTACGAATGGGCTGACACCTGTCTAGCACCGGCTGAGTTAGGATCCACCGAAACTTCTTGAACTCCTCAACACCCAGCTCATCCAGAGTGTCTAAGAGCAGAAGTTGAACCTGCATTTCTTCTCACTGCAAGGAGGGGAAATGAGCTTCATCAGCCTGTGATTTGATGAATGGGTCAGAACCACTTTTTAATGTTTAGTTGAAAGTGGAGTTCAGTCCAGCATGAAAGTCTTCATCTTCCTCAGTCTTGTGGAGGAAGTTCTAATGAAATCCGTTGGGGCTGGCATTCAACAATGTAAAACCTCTTCTGTTTTCATATTGTTAGATGTTTGTTTTGAACTTGCACAAAATATCTCAAGATGTTTTTTTTATCTGTTGAACGGCAGAATGTGCCTTTAACATTTCCGCTCTACCTCAATTATTATATATAAAAGCATTCTTTTTTTAGATGATTGCATTGACCAAAAAGTTGAAGGTGTTGTCTATTAATACATACTGTACTGTATATCACATGTTCAACTTTCACAGCACGACCACTTTAAGAGATCTACATTCTATTATTATTCTGGTCAGGGGCCTTTGTTGCGTTTTGTACCACTTTCTCTTCCTCCATGTGTCCTCTCTGTATCTCTACTTTTAACTATAAGGGCAATAACGGCAAAAGAGATTGACCAAACACATTATGTAGTTGTTAAATATGTGTAACATATATTCATCACTGCACAGTAAGGTTGGACGTCAAAGAAATAAAATCGTAATCCAAATGTTATTAAACACACAAAGGAAAACCAAACCAAAAAAAATAAAACTCATTGTCGCCAGGATTAACAGTAACATGCAGAATAAAACAAGATATGCTGATGATGAATGCTGTAAAATCATCTTAAAAATCACCACCGCACAAACCAGTAAATAACTTCACAAAGATATAGTCAAGTATTATGATGTTCAAGCAATGCATGTAGTACTTGTTCATGAACAGACAACATGTGACAACTATTTTCTCAAATATCTTAGTAAAAGTCTTACCGTATAGTGGCCCCAGTAATTATACAGTCGTCCTGACAGAAGTTTATCTACTCATAGACTACTTTTAGTTTCTAACTTAGAATGACAAGTAAGTTTGACCCTTGCAAACCACAAGTACATGAACACATGGGTTCAATTTCATGTTTCAGAGAACAAGGCTGACCAAAGGACTTCTAAAAAGCATGTATAAAAACCACAAAGATCTTAGTTAAATTGTTCCCCTATGGAATCACACATGTGAAAGCAAGACAACTCACGTATAATAACCACAAGAAGGAAATTACCACCACAAAATGAAATTTCCATCTGACTGTCTGCTTTTTGTATAAAACATTCCTTTGTTTCTTGGGAAATCCACTGAAGTTGACCAGTTTCTCAAGTAGTTTATCCCTCTGATATGCACTCATCAGAGAGAGAGACAGAATAGTTTGGGAGCCAATGGACCTATAAAATATCCAGTCTAACAATTGGACAAATCAACAGGACAAAAACTGTGTAAAAGTTGCATCTCTATAATGTTCTACAAAAAGATACAGGAGAAATAAATAATTCAAAGGTATGCATTGTTTTATTGACTGGATTTTGTACAAGAAATGTAATAGTGTCAGATATAAAATAGTAATTTCAAGCTAACAATAGTACATGTCCCTGTTGGTTAGAAAGCATAACTCATTCAATTGATCTGAATGTTTTAATTGTTGTTGTCTCTTTGTAAAATTGTTATGTATTCTCATTGTGTATTGTGTATTGTACTAACTCGACGTCATTGTAAAAGAGGGTCACCTCCAATTGATCTTGCGAGGATAAATAAAGGAAAATAACAACAATGTAGGCTGGGCAAAGAATGAATGCAATAAACAATCATGCTGTAGTCATAACAACTAGGAATTACATTGCTTCACATTCACTCCTCAGGATATTTAACTGGATTTATTTAATATCAACAGTCATAAAGAAGCTTATGAAGCCTCAAATTTGACTAATTTACAGATTCAAAGGGCCCCAGCTCCACCTACTGGCACCAAGTGTAGATTACAACCACCTTCTGCAAGATAGCTATGTGAATATTAAAGGTGGAGTCAGAGATTCTGGTTGTTGTCAAAATCACCTTTTGTCAAATTCAGTGAATATTTCCTCAGGGTCCACTAATCTGATGTCAATGCAAAGGCTAGGCTCTGTAAACCGACGTTAACAAAGGGGTATGTAAACAAAGGGGGGCCACTTTGTTTACTTACCCCTTTGTTAACGAATGTAGAAACATGCCCGTTTACAGAGCCTATGCTGCATGTTTTAACACTGGACTTTTTTTCAGCACACACACAGTTCATACAGTTGGTGGATCATGAGGAGATATTCAATGATTTTGACAAAAAGGGATTTTGGCAACAAGCATTCTCAATAATCTTTGACTCCACCTTTAAGTTCCAGAATCAGCTCCTTTAACTCTGTCTCAGTCACAGGGTTAGTTCAATAACTGCTTATCAGTGCAGTGGCTAACAGATAGAGACAGTTTGACTTGTCCCAGTGGTAAAAAACACAGGGGTAATTGATTGTCATTTATTACTAATTGTGCCTCAATTCCATTTAGGTACTTCAGTTTCAGGGTCCTGATGTTGCTCACTTAACAATGCAACCCGATCTCACGCCGAGGCGTGAGATAGACACGCATGGACCGGCGTGTAACTCACACGCCGTGCCTGACCAGGGCGTGTGAGTTACACGCACACCTCCCGTAGTCAAGATGGCCGCCGCGGTGTACACGCGCACCTCCCGTAGTCAAGATGGCCGCCGCGGTGTTCCGTCAATGTTCTATCTATATTCTAACCTCTCCCTGTCCCCTTGCCCTAACCCTAACCACCCACGCCAGGGTGTTTGTCTGCGGGGCTGCAGCTGGATAGTATTGAAATGCTGGGAGAACATGTCGGCCCCTGTTGGTGCTATTCCTCCGTTCATTTGGTGCTATTCCTCCGTTCATTTAGACGGGCGGGAGATGCGCGTGTAACTCACACGCCCTGGTCAGGCACGGCGTGTGAGTTACACGCCGGTCCATGCGTGTCTATCTCACGCCTCGGCGTGATACCGGGTTGAACAATAACAGAGCCACTGTTAATGCTTACAACTAATATAATTGCTAAATTACATTTAAAAAGTCTTACCAGAATGTATTTATTCCAAAGCTGTTGGAAGATACAGGAAATAATTCATAATAATTCACTGGTGGAGGACTTCCACATATTGTGTTATAAAGTACGAAGTTTTCCATTTTACTGGGAATATGAAATTGCACATGGTGATCTGCAGTAAATTACAAACAAAACCTTTTTAAAATATCAAATATTCCCTTCTGATTATCCTGATTCAATGTCCTCATGAGTTTATTTATTGATGGTGAAATTCATTGGTCCAGAGGTGCAACCAGTGATTGTTGGGGCGAAGATCACAGCTCCAGCAGTAGCCGACATAGTTACACCAGGAGCAGCAGCAGCAGAAGGAGGAGCCACAGCAGAGGAGGAGGGTGTCACTGTGTTTCCCCCTGCAGCTGAAAAGATATAGACGCAGAAAATTAGAATAGACACATTTATGTAAAAAAAAAAAATTTTAAAAGACAAAAAAAAGACAATAACTATAGTGTAACTGATGTTGACTCATAACGGACTTTAAGAAGCGTATCACTGCACCTGTGTATTCTGTCTTTAACTTGTCTGCAGCAGAGTTTTGGTTTATCTTCTTCAGAATCTCAGCAGTGACATTCACAGCCGACTCTTCACCGTAGCTGTCTATCATCACACTCACAGTTTCAAACCGAGATTTGTTTTGAAGACGAGCCCTAGCAATTGGTTTACAGGTATCAAAGATTTTCATGTGAAGGAACCACTTAAGCTTTTCAAATTCCTCATCTGTCAGATCATCCATGGTCTCGAGGAGCAGCTCTGGAACCAGCATGTCTGCTCACCGAACTGTTGAAAGAGAGGGAATTCGTTTTCAGATTAACTGGATGTTTCCACTGAATGAAGCCTTAGCTTGACGCTCTAAAATTCCTCTTGCCATATGCCTTCAATATTAAAGGAATAATGCCACTCTCATTTCTGCACTATTCGCAGTTTTACAGGGTTATGTGCTGGATTAGAGCTGCAACCTATAAAATAAAATGACACCATTCAATAATGCTTATTGGTTGTGTATTTTAATAATTTTTGGGAAGAATACAATAAATAAATTCAGAACAGGCTCAATATAGATCATATTCTCATGCAAGCTGCTGTGTGTAGACTAAATAAAAATTCCTGCATTGTTTTGAACAAATCACTGATACAGACCATTCAGCTGTCAATTATGCTTCGATTCCCGTTTATGATTTGTTGGATTTCAACATGGACCCATCCAGTGCATAATAATAATAATAAAAAATCCCTCTCATCGCAACCCTTGGCCGTAGCCTAGCTACTCCTCTGTAGAATCACACTCCAATCAAGAAAAACCTGTTCTAAAGCTCTACACTCCTGTCCTGGTAAAGGTGAAGTCTGCGATTCTGGAGAAGGCTATAGTTGTCAAATCACTTTTTGTTAAAATCAATGAATATCTCCTCACGGTATAGCTATGCCCCCCCCCCCCCCCCCCTTAGTTACCCTTTGTAATATGGCCTACCAGTTTACAGAGCCTAGGCTGTCTGCTAACTGCAGCTTTTTTTCTCAGTGCACATCTAGGCCTAAGGACTGGTAAGGGATCGTGAGGGGATATTAATTGATTTTGACAAAACGCGTTCTCCATACTCGCTGACTCCACCTTAAATTTAATCTGTTTATTGGTGATTGTTTAGAAAACAATCGAGAAAATATCATCCTTTTGGCGGTGCAATGACCGCCTTTAATAAGCCTAATTATAACCGCAAAAAGAACGCTAGGCCTATGTCAACGGGCAGTCACAGTCAGGTTACAGGCTACTCACTTTCTGCTGTACGAACTTGAATACAAAGTCGACAAAGTGTGAAACCAGCGCAGCAGCAGGCGGCACCGCACCAGATCCAACGAGACAAACCCGCCTTTTAATGAGTAGTGTAATCCAAAATAATGTAATCTACTCAACTGCTGCCAACACCGGTGAGATGTTGCCTTACTGGTCTATAATGTACAGAAAATGGCGCATATTGTTACTTTCGGTTTCAAAGGAAGTTTGTGAAATGTTCAGACTGCACGCAGCAGTGATGACATTCATTTGATTTGAAAACAATTCAAAGCTATTGCCATTGGTAACATATTTTGAGAGCATTGAGAGTAAGGCTCCAGTAAAATATTCAGTATAAGAGATCACAAATAAGCAGGAAAAAAAGAGTATGCCCCATGATGCATCTCTACAACGTTCTATAACATAGCCTACAGGTGAAAGAAAGTATTCAAAGATAACAAGTATGAAGATTAGCTTGTATTCGCTGTGGATAAGCACTATAGCAATATGGCACGAGTAAACAATGGATGCACTAAAGTTTAGAGAGGACAGCCATCAAACGTCCAGCTATCCATGCAAAAAAGCAGCGCACAATGACTAAAACTGATACAAATCTGAAAATATTTCGTCAGGAAAAGTCTTTGCAATCATGCTGTATAGGCCTATGTCTTAACAACTGGGAAAGACATGCTTCACATTCACCTCATTTCAAAGTTTTTTAACTGGGTTTATTTGATAAAGGACCTAATGATAAGTCAACTGATTAATTTTCAGGTATGTATACGTTCTCACAGTTGTTTCACCTTGGAGGATTTCATCTGTCTTAAGTCGTCCTCTGTGAAATGGTCCACAAGGACCCAGCTCCACCTGCTGGCACATGATGGAGATGACAACCACCTTATGAGAGCATAACACCTGTAACATAACATTGTAACAAAATTAGCAGTTCGACGCAGGTTTTTGAATGCGGACCCGCTAAAGACAGATGATTGTCTATGTCCTACTGCCAGTGCCAGCAGACCCCGCTCTGATATCCAGCAGTGAAGTGAAGACAGAGAGGGGACTTCATTTTATAGTTTTACTTTTTACAGTGATCATCACTGACTTTATTTTAGACCTGACCCGCTGTCTAGACCGTGTTAAAACCCCAAAATATAGCCTAAGAAATGGCAATGAATATCATTGTTTTCATCTCATTAAAAAAATTACATTTCACATAGTGACATATCAAAATAAAAGACGCAAATAAAGAATAAACTATTTATTTGCATGGCCAGATAACCACGGCATACAAACAAAATCCTACCTCACTGTTCACCTTTTACAATAACTGTCAACCACATCTCCCTGTCGTCATAAGCGGATTGAGTTTTGCTAAATTTCCTTCCATAAATTAAGCATGAGACTGTATTATTGTCCTCTTTCCAAGGTCAAGGTCACACACGTGAACTGACATTAACATACAATTCACTGTGGTCAGTCAAGAAGGAACCAATTTACAGAATTGTACAGTATATACTACTCTGCTGAGACAACCGCCCATGATACCTCATATAGGCCAACAGTCATGACTTAGACTTGGACCAGATTAGGTTGTGTCCGTTTTTTTGGCAGTCAGCTTCCAGCTGAAAGAGTTTGTGAATGACCCTCCATGTTTTAGGAAATCTCCTGATTGCCAAGTCAGCAAAGATACAATGACTACCATTTTTGACACATGGACCTTAGGCTATATTTATATATTCTTAAGCTATTTAACCTATACAGTTTTTCATGAAAGAAGGATACTGAGATGAGCTTTGTTTTACATTTTAGTTTATCACATCCAATGAAAATAAAATGTTTTCCAGAGGTTTTATCAGAGACATGTAATTGCATGGTAAACAGCAGTACATCTCAAACAAACCGCATACAAATCCTATATTCCCTTCTAGTTATCCTGGTTTGTTTTTTAAGAAGTGACGTTAACATTAAAGTTTAATGATCCAGAGGTGCTACCGGTGATTGTCGGGGCGACGATCACACATATGCCACCAGTGACTGTCGGGGCGATGGTCCAACTTCTGCCTTGAGCCGACGTTGTGAGAGCAGGAGGAGCAGAGGCAGAAGAGGAGGTGGAACATATAGCTCTTTTGCAATCTGTAGATGAAAAGATACAATTGCAGAGATAAAGTATAAGCACTAAATGAAAAAATAAAAACGAAACATGAAAGCAGAATTATTTTTTGACTCATAAATGAGATTAATAATGTATCATCCACTGCACCATCGTATCTCCCCTGAAGCACCCTCGAAAAGCTGTTGAAGCCCATCTTCCGCAGAATCTCAAGAGTGATGTCCACAGCCGACTCTTCACCGCATCTCTCTATCATCCCTCTCACAGTTTCAGCCCGGGATGCCGCCTCAAGATTGGACATTGACTCGTAGGTTTGCAGGAGCGTATATTTAAACCTTCCAAAGTCACAATCTGGCAGCTCTTTCAGAGTATGAATGAGCAGATTCTGAAGGCCCATACCTGCTCACCCACCTGGTGGAAGAGAGGAGATCAATTTCCAGATTAGCCCTCAATGTTAAAAAAATTACACCACCCTCAAATTTGTCCTATATATATTTAAAATGTTCAGGAGGGTTATATATTATAAGGGGTGTGAATATTTTGGAATCCCATGAGTCAATTCCGATTCTTGGGTCAGGATTCAATTCCAGATTTAAAACAATTCCCGATTTCAGTTCAGATGACGATGTCAGAATCTACTCCAGTCCACTGTGTGGTAAGAGGCATTGTGGCAAATTATGGTATGAAAGCAAATTAAAGTACATGTCTTATCTATCTTCATTCTATGTCTAGGTAAATGTAAAAAAGTATCATGGTGAAGAAGAATTGAATGCAACCTGGCAACTCAACACTTGTTAGTCAGTGATCTATACATCCAAAATCTATTTAACAGGATTGAACAGGATCTTTTGGTCCTGCAATTGCCACATAAATAAGTTACATTATTTAGATATGCCTACATCTGAAATCCACCACCATTATTAATAATAAGGAACGACACACCTACAGCCAGCCATACAACAATGGTGCCATCAGATTTGACTCACTTTCAGCTGTAACTTGATGAAATGTTGACAGTGTGGAACCAGCGCATCAGGAAGCAGCACCACACTGGATCCCACGAGACAAAACCACCTGTAAATTAACCGTTTAATACAAAAGGGTGCACCGTGTGATCAGCAGCCTGCAGGGACACCAGCCAGAGATGATGTAGGCCTACAGAAAATGGCGCATATTACTTTCAGTTTCAGAGGAAGTTGAGAAATATTCAGCGCAGCAGCTTAGTATTTGGGGTGATTTAGAGTGCAAGCAGGGAAAAACTACAGGAAGTCAAATGATATCACAATAAAATCTATAATAATTGCCAGGAAAAAAAACATTAAATATTTTGTAAAAATATGTTTAATATTTATTTCTGGGACTTCCTTTATTGCATTTCCAAACAAATAACACACAACAAAGGGAAGCTAGAGGTTTAATATAAAAATGTAATAGAAATTAGAAGTGTGAAAAAAACGTATTAGTGCCAAACAGATGTAAACAACAGATCATTTATTAGCCCTTTCAAGAAATACATTTTGACTTGTCCGAGTGGTCAAAGCACAGGTATTATTGATTATTTTGTTTATTTGACAGGGACAATGCACAGCTCATTAGCAGTACTGGAATTAGCTATAAACTCATTTTCTTCTGTAGTGTGCACTATCATTTATTCATTTGAAATTTGCCTAAATTCCATTTAGCTGCTACAGGCTCCCGATGTTGGACACTTGAATTAAACCGAGCCATTCTTAATGCTTAAAACTTTATAAGACAAATGTTAAATAGAAAAGGGTTGCCAAAAATAAGATGGCCTAGAGGAAAGGGGGCCGACTAGTAACCACAAAGTCGCTGGTTCGATCCCCGGCACCAGACAGGAGGGGTGTTATTTGTAAAATGGTAGTGGCTGGTATTACATCTACGTTGCCCACCATGTCTACCATTGTGTCCTTGAGCAAGGCACTTAACCCCAAACTGCTCCAGAGACGCCGTAATGGCTGACCTTGCGCTCTGACCCCTTCCGAAGTGTGGTAACTTGAGAGGGGATTTGCGAAGAAGGAATTTCGATATACCTTGTGTACATTGACAAATAAAGAAACTTAACAGAAACTTAATTTAAAAGGTTTAAAATTCCTAGGCTGAGATTAAAAAATACCGAAAATAGTAAATGTGGAGCTGGAAGACATGGGGGTTATAAAGAACACAGGTTTTCATTTTACTGGAGACATGACATTACACATGTGATCTGCAGTAAATGACAAACCATTTAAACATATCAAATATTCCATATAATTATCCCAGTTTGAGTTTCTCATGAGTTTATCTATTGATGGTGAAATTCATTGGTCCAGAGTTGCAACCAGTGAGTGTTGGGGCGAAGATCACAGCTCCATCAGTAGCCGACATAGTTACACCAGGAGCAGCAGCAGCAGAAGGAGGAGGAGCCACAGCAGAGGAGGAGGGTGTCACTATTCTCCCCCCAGCAGCTGAAAAGATACAGACACAGAGAATTATCAAAGGCACATTCATTTAAGAAATCACAAAACAAAGCAATAACTTTAGAGTAACCAATGTTGGCTCATAACGTAGTTTAAGAAACATATCACTGCACCTGTGTATTCTCTCTTTAACTTGTCTGCGGCGTTTCTGAGGCCCATCTTCTCCAGAATCTCAACAGTGATGTTCACAGCCGGCTCTTCACAGTATCTCTTTATCATCTCACTCACAGTTTCTGTCCGGATATTTTTGTCGAGAAGGTACGGAGGAATTGGTTCATAGTTTTCAAGAACGTCTCGTGAGAGGTACCAATTAAACGTTTTAAAGTCATCAGTGCCCAGAAGTTCGAGAGTCTTGAGGAGCAGCTGTGGAACCCCCATCTCTGCTCACCGAACTGGTGGAAGAAAGGAAATTAGTTTCTAGATTAGCCTTCAATGTTTGAGGAATAATATCACCCTCATATCTGTCCTATTTGCAGTTTTACAGGCTGGATTAGGACGGCATTTTATAAAATAAAATGACAATATTTAATAACAATGAAGCAGATCAGTTATATGCATCAATAAGAAAAACTAAAATGGCAGCTTATGCAATTTCATGTTGCACTTTTATTAAGTTGGGGGACTCAAACATTCAATAATTAAACAAACAAAAGAATTGTCAAAAACACATGGATACCAGTTGATATTTAATTAGGCCTAAATCATATTTTCTAAATGTTCTCACAGGCTAAGCAGACAAAGATCCAAAGGCGTTTGTAGCCTGTAAGCCTACCAAACTTCATGTGTAGAATATATGGAGTAGCCTAGCCAAACTCTTGAGATTTGGTTCAAAAAGACAAAGTAAGTGTCATGGTGAATGAGGATTTAACACAACCTGCCTTCTCGAGGCACGCCCTTTGCTCTTAACAGGCCTACTATAACTGCTCTATCAGGTATAAACTAGCCTACTGCCGCATTCATGAAATCTGTTTACAACAGGGACGACAAACTCAAGTGAAAACATTCGTCAGTATGCGGTGAAAAAATTACATAAAGATAATTAATGATTGAAATAAATAGCCTACATCTGTAAACCCCCACCATCAATATAACTGCAGAAAGAACGACAGACCTACATCCTACATAAAGTAAACTCCACAGCCAGAGTTACAACACCCAACATGCGTCGTCAGGTTTTACTCACTTTCTGTTGTAACTTGAAGAAAAAGTTGGAACCAGCGCAATAGCAGACGGCACCACACCAGATCCAACGAGACAAAACCGTCTTAGTTTTAATGAGCAGTTTAATAAAAAAGAATGTAGGCTACTCAGCTGCTGTCAACTCTAGTGACATGAAGTCTAATGTACAGAGAATGGTGCATTGTTTTACTTTCGGTTTCTAAGGAAGTTTGTTAAAAGTTTAGAGTGAAGCAAGCAGCAAAGATGACAGTTTTTGAAGTCAAAAAAGGAAAGTGTTGAGTAGACAATTGAAGTTCAAGTAGTGACAGTGATAGTTTGATTGTCTATTGTGGCCATGAAAGACCACAATATTTCACCTAAACACTTTGATATACAGTATATTTTTAATTTTCAAGAAGGATATTTTGCCTCATTTATTACATCTGTTTTCTGAAGCAGACATGTTACACACCAGAAGGCTAATAGTGGCGTTTTCTTTAGATTTTTTCCCACATCAGATGAGGATGTGTTTTGATCTCAGGATTAACAACATGTATTGGAAAAAAAAGCAATAACATTGATTTTACTTTGAATTGGCAAAGAACTAAAATGATACACACTTATCCTTCATTGTGGCTATTTAGGAGTACTTGATGGATTTTTGTTGTTGTTGCATTATATTATTCGGATTAGATTTTAACAGTAGGCTACTTCTCCTGCTAGCTATTTATTATTATATTTGTTTGTTTATAACATTTTGTTTAAAAGTAGAATTATTATTTTTTGGTTTATTGGGTGAAACTTTGGGCACATGTGGTTGTACAGATTAGTAGACAGGTATAGGACCCACATGCTTTGTGGATTCAGGTCACCACTGGAGAGCAGTGTGAACCAGAAGAGTACAATCTGTTCTCACAGGCTGAGTAGATCCCAATGGCAATGAGAACACTGAACCTTCTGTGTAAATCAGTGCAGTACCCCAGGAGCTAGTTCAAAAAGACATAAGAAGTGTCATGGAAACTCACTGCTTGTTGTCATAGCCAGTGAACTCCAAAGCTCTAAACTCCTGCCACCTTAAAGCTGGGGTATATGACTTCTGATTGGTCAAAGTTAACATGAGCTTTGACCAATCAGAGCGAGGCTCCGATTCTCTGTTCTTATTGGCTGTTGGGACTGTCCATTCACTTTGGCACAACTTTGTTGGTGTGGAGAGTGTGTTAGGGAGGGACCATAGGGGAGGGACCAAAGAGAACAAGTGGAGCGGTTGAGGTGTTTGAATTCGAATCTCTATCCCAACTGCCATTTTCTCCCCAAATCCTCCACCTCAGCTTTAAAGGTGAAGTAAGCGGTTTATTTATGTTAATATACTGTAAGTGTTAAATCGCTCTTTATTCATATAGTGATCACTTTCATAATGTGCGCGTTTCATAAAGCCGATCTCTCAGTCAGCTGCTCTGCATGTAATCGGCAAATAAACTTATTGGAGGATCCCGAAATTTTTATCCAATCACAAGAGAGAACGCTACAAACTGACACCCGTCTCACTCATGGTCTCACTGCCGGTGCACGCCATAGCAACAGATGGGTGAATGTTTATGCGCCTACAATGGCGGAGCAGGTAAAAATCCTTCCCAATGTCTGTTTTGATGGTTTTTATCATGTTTTATCACACTTAAGGATCTGAGATGATGCTAGATAACTTGCTGCTTGAAGACCGCAGTGCATTAATGTGGTGACATAGGGACGAGCGAGGGGACTGCTAACTGCAGTAACTGACAGGAAGTTAGCTAAAAGAACCATTCCGCTTACAGCACCTTTAATGAAATATATATATTTTTTTAAACAGGATTGAAAAATGTCTTGTGGTTCTGCAATTACGACATAAATATACGTTAAATTATTTAGATAACATCTGAAAACCATCACCATTATTAATACTATTAATATTAATACATATTCTGCAGTGTTAATGAACATTGTAAAAATAACGACATTCCTACAGTAAACACCAGTCAGCCATACAACACTCAAGACTATAGGTCAACAGGTGCCAACAGATTTGACTCACTTCCTGCTACAAGTTGATGAAATGTTGACCATGTGGAACTAGCGCAGCAGCAAGGGATGATAGAGGTTCAATATGAAATGTTTATAGAAATCAGACATAGGAGAAAAATACAGGAAAAAAAACAAGAAAAACACAATGGTCTCAAAAAAAGTAGTGTTTGTGTTTCCGTCATAATACAATGGAGGTCAACGGATTTTTTCTTAATATTGGTCAATGCTATGAAAACTACATTCTTGTCAATTTATATATCTCAAAATCAAAGCAGCAAATAAAACCATCAGTCACAGTTTTACTTCAACAAACCGTATCTGTGTCAAAACAGATGTGAAGGAAATATCATTTATGAGCCTTTACCAAGAAAGACATTTTGACTTGTCCGAGTGGTCAAAGCACAGGTGTTATTGATTATAATTTATTCATTTGAATTTTGCCTTGATTCCATATAGTGGCTTCAGTTGTAGGGTCCTGATGTTGTTCTCGCTGGTTCACTGTCACCGTTTACTATGACACTTGAGGACACCTCTGGAGCATTGCATGTCGGGGCGTATGTCGGGGCAATTGTGTTTGTCAGGGCGAATGTGAATGTCGGGCGAATGTCGGGGCATTGTATGTCGGGGTATTGAATGTCGGGGAGTATCTCGGGGCGTATGTCGGGGCAAATGTCTGGGTGAATGTCGGGGCGATTATCCCAGATCCATCAGTAGCCGACATATTTACAGCAGGAGGAGCCACAGCAGAGGAGGAGGGTGTCGCGGTTCTCCCCCTTGCAGCTGAAAAGATACAGAGACAGATAATTAACATAGACACATTCATGTAAGAAGTCACATAACAAAACAACAACTGTAAAGAAACTGAGGTTGGCTCATAACGTAGTTTAAGAAACATATCACTGCACCTGTGTATTCTCTCTTTAACTTGTCTGCAGCGTTTCTGAGGCCCATCTTCTCCAGAATCTCAACAGTGATGTTCACAGCCGGCTCTTCACAGTATCTCTCTATCATCGCACTCACAGTTTCTGTCCGGATATGTTTCTCCAGACGGTATGGAGGAATTGGTTCACAGTTTTCAGGAACGGCCTCAGAGAGGAACCAATTAAACGTTTTAAAGTCATTAGTGCCCAGACCTTCGAGAGTCTTGAGGAGCAGCTGTGGAACCCCCATCTCTGCTCACCGAACTGTTGAAAGAAAGTAAATTAGTTTCTAGATTAGCCTTCAATGTTAGAGGAATAATATCACCCTCATATCTGTCCTATTTGCAGTTTTACAGGCTGGATTAGGATGGCATCTTGTAGCTGAAGCAGATCAGTTATAGGCATCAATAAGAACAACTTTAGGGTTGCCAGGTTGTCAAATGTATTTTTAGCTGACTCTTTAATACATTTAGAATGATCACTCCAATCATGGGTTGGTTCAAAAAGACAAAGTAAGTGTCATGGTGAATGAGGATGTAACAAAACCTTGCACTTAGTGGCTCGCCCTTTGCTCTTATCAGGCCTACTCATAAAAGGAACTGACTGCTGTATAGGCTCTAAACTAGCCTACTGCCGCATTCATGAAAAGTGTTTACAACAGGGACGACAGACTCAAGTAAAAACATTTGACTGTATGCGGTGAAAGAATGACATTAAGAGAATCAATGTCAATGATTACAATAAGCTACATCAATAAACAACACCACCATCAATATGACTGCAGAAAGAACAACAGACCTACAATAAACACCACAGTGATACAACACCCAACAGGTGTCGTCAGGTTTTACTCACCTGCTGTAACTTGAAGAAAAAGTTGACAAAGTGTGGAACCAAAGCAGTAGAGCAGGCGGCACAACACCAGATCCAACGAGACAAACCCCTATTTAAATGAGCAGTTTAATCCAAAATAATGTAGGCTACTCAGCTTCTGTCAACACCGGTGGGATGAAGCCTAATGTACAGAGAATGGTGCATTGTTTTACTTTCGGTTTCTAAGGAAGTTTGTGAAAAGTTCAGCGTGAAGCTAACAGCAAAGATGACAAGAGTTTTGGAAGTTCAAGTAGTTACAGCAACAGTTTGATTCTCTTGGGCCATGAAAGACCACAATATTTCACCTAAAAACATTTTCATGATTTTTAAAATGTTCTTCTAAGAAGGATATTTTACACCATTATTAAATCTGTTTTCTGAAGAAGACATGTTAGGCTACACACCAGAAGGCAAATAGTGGCATTTTCTTTAGCTTTTTTCCCCCACATGAGATAGGCCTGTGTTTTAATCTCACGTATAATCAAAATTATACCATAATTTCAATATTTATTTCCTGAGCTTCAGTTATTGAATTTTCAAACATATCACAGGAAGCTGATGCTTCAATAAAACGTTAGATGTAAATTACAAAAAAATAATACAGAGAGAAAGGAATTTGCAAAGACACACACACACACACACACACACACACATGTAGTGTATTTGCCTCCTTTCTTTTACAATGGAGGAGGATGGATTTTTTTTTGTTATGGCCGTCACAGCATTGAAAAATTCAGATAGCATTTTTTTTTAAATCAGCAAATAAAAACCCAAACATTCTGCATGGTGAGATACTAAAAAAAATAACAATACAAACTACTGCTGCGCAAATTGTGCTCAAAATTTTGCGTTTGCACACTCAGTTGTTAGTGCAGAATCTGAGCTTGGGGTGCTATTGGCTAGATTGATCCTTTACAAATTTGCTGTTAATATACATTAACAGTCGACTATATTGTAGTAGTAGTATACAAGTATTTATTTTGTTTTGTTTATTGGGTGATGCTGTGGGCACCTGTGGTTGTACAGGTCAGTAGACCTACATGCTTTGTGGATTCAGGTCACCACTGGAGAGCGGTGTGAACCAGAAGAGAAAATCTGTTGGGCTGGAAAATCAAAACAGCGAGCTGAGAGTACCTGAAATGCCCTGTAGAGCAGAATATTTTTTGATTATACACAGTATATAATAGATACAGTAGGGGAGAACGGGGGAATCTGAGGCATCGGGTAATGTGAGCCACCCCCTGTATCAAGGCAACGGAAAACATTTTTGGTCATGTGAGATATATGTTTTTAAGCCCCTCTCATTTCCCCATGGCCCTGAAAGAGAGGACCTCATGGTGCTGTGGTAAGCATGTTTTTTTCACCAAAATAGGTATTTTGCATGTAAAAGTAAATTTTCTTGCTGTCAACTTAATCAAATGTTGTGCCAAAGCAAATGTATTCAAGTAGAACAACTTCTATCATACGTGTTGATGAACTACCAACATATGAAACCATGTGATGCTGATAACTGAAGATTAGCCTGAAATGCTAAGAGAGGTAGTTTTTTCTCAAATTGTGGTGGTGGGGGAAAGTGAGCCAAATGCTGTGGGGGAAAGTGAGCCACTGTCTCACTTTCCCCCACCATGAGGCACAAGTTAAGTTTAGTCTTAAACATATTTTAATGTAATATTACATGACATATGTTTTATTTTAATGTCATACACATTGTAGAAAAGTCATCATGCCAAGGAAATACACCAGGAAGACGACCTGGGGCAACCACACGGAAAGAGCACCTTCTCATCTTTTCCTGTAACCTTCAGGGCTGGAATGTAGAGTAGGCCTAGTTGTAGAGTATGACAGGCTGATGTTATAATCCAGTTGGGTCTTCTCCTGTGTTCTGAGTCCCAGGCTGTTCTCGCTGGTTCTGATTTTCCTATGCTTTGACCCCCAGACACTAGCTGGCTCTAAGGGTCCTGTGTTCTGACCCCCAGACTGTGTTCTAATCTAACTGGTTCTATCTTTCATTTTAATCTTATTAAAACCTTTTGAATTATAATATGTTGTATTAGATTTTGTTCAGAGTTACTTTCAAGTGTTTAGAAAATTTGCTTTGCTTAATTGACCAAACCCCATCATTCTTTTACTAGTCCGACATTAGTTCTGGAATGTGTGGCTAGCTTTCAGGATTCTTACTGTTACAATATGTGTTGTTATGGTAGTTTCAGAGTGGAACAAGTAAGTGGATCAGTTTACCCCACAGCTGGGGTAAAGTGAGCCACATGACAACTTTTTTTAAAACAATCATATTTTCACTGCCCTTTGTCTAGAAAAAATTCTGCTAATGCCCATTTCTAGGAAACATCCTGAATTAATGGGAAATGTGTAAATTTGAGTGATAAATAATTGTAGCTCCCTTAAGGCTGTTACATACTCCGCGAGAAGAAAGAACAAAGTTCTGACGTAATTTTCTTCTCTCAGCTCTTGTTTAGCTGTTCTCGCAGCTTGTTCTCGACACATCACCCGGGCCGAACTTTCTTCTCGCAGCTTGTCCGAGAACTATTGTGTGATTGGTCAGTCTGAAGTCAATGAGGAAAGCGAAGTGAAATCAGCTGGCGCTACTGAGTCAATTACCATGGTAACAATGCACCGCGGTGAGGAGTTCGGCAGTTGAGTTCTCGTGAAGTATGTAATGTCAGACCAGAAAGAACTTCTCGCAGCTCTGTCACCGAGAACTTTGTTCTTTCTTCTCCCGGAGTATGTAACAGCCTTTAGAGGGGAGCAAATGTAAAAAGTGGCTCAGATTACCCCGTTCTCCCCTATATAGGGGAAAAAACATCTTTCAAAAGTCATTCCTACATTAAATTGAAGATTAAGGTGTTGGCTTGAGATGTGTACCCCTCTTAGTTTCCAATTTATTGTAATATAGAATAAATTAATCATCAAAGACACCCTGACACAGTGTGACAACCAACCCCATCAAGGGGTCGGTTGTCACACACTTGTTTGTCACAATGTTATCTTAATGGGAAAAAAAAAAAAAAAAAGAAGGCAAGAAAGCAGAACTAAATTTGAAAGTGTAATTGCATTGTCAAGTTGACAAATAGGCCTACATAAATTAATGCATCTTAACACAAAATGAGAAAGGAATAAACAAACAAACACGAAAGCTATATTAAGACCAGCCTATATAACAACATAAATAACAAAACAAATAGGTCTAACAATAATAGCCTACTCAACTTGGCTACACACATTCACTATCTGAGTTACAGTGATGGAACATTTAGGGTCTGCTCACTCCCACTAAGCAGAGCTTGTGTGACCACTGGTTGCACATACAACACTTCTCGATTACCTCCCCTGAACGGCTGTTGGAGAACGTTTCCATACATACCAAACACAAACTATCCTCTTCATCTGATGAAGACTCCTCCTCCTGTCTCTTTCTCTTCTGTTTTTTCTTCCTCAGCTGGGGTGGAATTCACTGTAGTGCAAAAGCCTTGGCAGCTGGTCTAGTTTGGGATGCACTGGGTAATTTTGATTTTGTAGCCCTTTTTTTCTTTTGCATGATAGCTGCCTTTTCTGCTCTATTCTTTCCTTCTCTGGGGTGTCAGTGAGGAAACAGCTTTACATTTTCTTTCGTTATTGGGTTCCTTTCCTGGCTGCAGCCTTTGGATAACATGTGACAACCAACCCCCCCAAAAATGTGACGAACAACCCCAACTGGAATTTCTCGCTATTATCAAGGCTTACAACCATCCAACAACTAGTTAGCTAGCTAACAACAACCTTAACTATAGCTTTCCCTTCACACTTTTTAAGGGTCACAAGTGTTTTGTTATAAACCCATTGCGTATAAGCCTAGGAGAAAAATACTGAGGAGCTAAATATTTTCAATTTTACATGAAAAACTGTCCTCTCACCTAGAATTCAGCTGTCTAACTCCAAGCAGGACTATGTAGGTGACCTCTGATCCCAATTCTGGATATTTCCATACCAAAATTTCACAGACAGTGCCTTCTGGTGTCGAGATATACTGAATGTGACAACCAACCCGTGTGACATATAACCCCGTTCTCCCCTACTGTATATATATATAATTTATATATATATATATACACTCACCGGCCACTTTATTAGGTACACCTGTTCAATTGCTTATGAAAACAAAAAGTTAATCTTCCAATCACATGGCAGGAATTCAATGCATTTAGGTACGTGGACGTGGTCAAGACAACATACTGAAGTCAAACCGAGCATCAGAATGGGGAAGAAAGGGGGTTTAAGTGACTTTGAACATGGCGTGGTTGATGGTGCACAGCAGGATGGAGCCATGCTTTCATGTTGTTCAGGCCAAATTCTGACCCTACCATCTGACTTTCACAACTGAAATCGAAACTCATCAGACCAGGCAAGACTTTTCCAATCTTTTAATGTCCAATTTTGGTGAGCCTGTGCAGATTGTAGCCTCAGTTTCCTGTTTTTAGCTGCCAGGAGTGGCACCCGGTGGGGTCTTCTGTTGCTGTAGTGCCCATCTGCTTCAAGGTCGGTCGTGTTTTGTGTTCAGAGAAGGTATTCTGCATACCCTGGTTGTAACGAGTGGTTATTTGAGTTACTGTTGCCTTTCTATCATCTCGAACTAGTATGCCCATCCTCCTCTGACCTCTGACATCACCAAGGCATTTTCAGCCACACAAATGCCGCTCACTGGATATTTTTTCTTTTTCGGGCCATTCTCTGTAAGCCCTAGAGATGGTTGTACGTGAAAATCCCAGTAGATCAGCAGTTTCTGAAATACTCAAACCAGCCCTTCTGGCACCATCAACAATGCCATTTTCAAAGTCACTTACACCCCCTTTCTTCCCCATTCTGACGCTTGGTTTTAGCTTCAATAAGTTGTCCTGTCCAGGTCTACATGCCTAAATGCATTGAGTTGCTTTCATGTGATTAGCTGATAAGTTATATGTGTTAACAAGAAAATTAACTGCTGTACCTAATAAAGTGGCCGGTGAGTGTATATGTATATATACATACATACATGTGCTATGGAAAAATGCTTAAATATGTGGTTTTAACTGGAGAATAAAGATATGTAGATGTTTTTTTTTAACAAATTAAACCACAACTTACATTGACTTACCGTTTTGATTTCTCAAAAGCTCTGTGTGTAACTGCTCACACACACAAACCACTCAATCTTGCCCTCTGTGCTACAGCGCTACACTGCATTATTCTTGACCCTCCCTTCCTTCCTCTCTTGATATACCAACAGAGAACGCCCATGGTGAGTTTCAGAGGCCAAAGCAAAGGAATCGCCTGATCATCAGCTTCAGACACAGACACACACACACAGACACACACACACAGACACACACACACACACACACACACACACACACACACGCACACGCACACGCACACGCACATTCTATTCTGTACACACCCACATGCCCATAAAAACCTGAAGTTCCCTGTGTTTTTCTCAGAAGTCTCTGGCTGTGTAACTGCCAGAATCACACAGCCAGCAACTGATGTTTAAGAGAGACTCCAAATCAGCAGTCAATACATTGAACCAGGGAAACCGATGAAGGATGAGGGCATCTGGATGGCCAATCACGCTCGTGCTCTTTTGCCTGTTCGGCTCAGGTGAGTGAAATGACAGACGGATGAATGTACTAAGAGACCAAATGCTGCTAGCAAACCAGGCTAATGGGGAAGCAGTCAGGGCAGAGCAGATGAAACAAACATTTGGTTATTTTGATTAGTTAATTTTTGGCCTTTGATCACTTTAAGTTTGCTGCGTCACTGCTGTGATGGATGCACTTGCGAGTCTTTGTCCAATGTTGTGAATGTAAATGAGGAGTGAGCAGTACAACTTTATTTAAGACCTTTTTTGGAGGACTAAAGAGGTCAAACTCTAAAGTTTTAAAACTGACTACATATATCACATTCTTTTTCTTTTTGACTCTCTTAAATTAACTTGCAATCCCTCAGATTCATTTGAGACACTTTGGGATGGTCTTAATCCCAAAGTTGGAGGTCTTTTCAACAGGTAGAACAGCTGATATTAAGGGAAATACATCACTATGACGGCATTTAATCAGTCGGCTGGTACATGTGCAGGACATTGAATTATAGTATAGTCAGTTTATACTGAATGAAAAAAGCAGTGGTGAAAAGTAACTATGTACATTTAGTGTTAACTTAAGTATAATTTTTAGGTATTTGTACTTTAATAAAAATGTATACCTTAAGTATAGTTTGCCTTTAGCTATTGTTTTTACTTTTATCTAAATAAAGGATCAAAGTACTTCTTCCATCCCTGGATACCAGGAAACCAGGTTAAAGTAGATGACATTCAGTCATGACAGTTTCTTATATATACTGTATATCTTATTAACTTATTTAGATTTAGCTATAGATGAGCTGTCAGTGTTGTCATAACTTACCAGTGGTCTTATTTACCTACTTTTTGCTGAGTGGCATATGGGAAACAGTGTGACAGCCGGCCTCTCTCTCTCTCTCACACACACAAACATACACACACTCACACATACACATACACACACGCACACGCACACGTGACGCACGCACGCACACGCACACACACACACACACACACACACACACACACTCAGCAATAAGCTCTTGTGAGTGAGATCATCTGATAGGCAGGAGAACAACCTCAGGATTCAGTGGAACAATGGTCATAGAAAAGAGGAGCGAGTTCTTTGACTTGGGCAGGGTGTCCTTCCTTCCTCAAAGGAACACATTGGGTGTATTCAGTGTGCTACAAAACAATGGTTCACAATAGATCAGCTAAAAAGAGTATTAGTTCACGAGATGGCAAAATTCAATTGACCCTTGACTGTATTATGTAAAGACAGTGGAACATGACTCACACGTTCATACAACTCACAGCACCACCAGTATAAACACATGGCAAGATACACAATATATTTTTTAGTGGATACTATGTATTAGATATTTTAACATACATCACTACTACCTATACCTGTGTGGATTCAGGTCACTTTCAAAGACTCCTTAAATCCTGTATTTTTTGGTTATATTCTGTATTTATTATTAGTGGACTAAATAGTGTAAATGTTTTGATGTTAAATGTTTTATTTAACAAAAATAACCTTTCATGTCTATTCAGAGCATCACCGTGTTGAAACTCGTCTGATTCACAATGATTTTGATGGAGCCTTTAAGATGCATTAGATATGTTTATTTATATGTTCACATATTTAAAATGACTGATTGTGTCTTTAATCTCTCTGCCACTCCTGTGACCCCAGCTACCTCATTGCCTGTTTCCATTTACACATCGGCCCCACCTCTTCCATTGCAAATTTCCTCTCCCTCTTCGGCCATCCTCCCATCTCTACCTTTTCCTTCTGCGAGTCTCCCACCTTCCACCCCTTCCCTCATCAGCAACTCTGGAGAGTCAACAGAAGAAGACAGCTGCCCTCTGACGCTTTCACCCTCCACTCTGGTGGTCAGGTATGGATGAAATGCTCGATGGTGTTTTGTGCCCCCAACGAGGCCTACCAGGCAGCACTGTCTGGAAGGCCTTATCTCCTAACCTTATTCCTAACCCTAACCTTAACCAGCGCTGCATTAAAGACTCTGTTGGGAGCACAAAACACCAAACACCGGTGGGAATAGAATGGGATTATGTTAGGGTGGGGCTGAGGCTCAGTGATTAAAGGGTCTGTTTACAGTATCCCAAATAGCATTTTTTCATGCATCTTCCCTTTTGTTCCTCCCATAACAGAACTTTTCAGGACAACCACATCGTACTGACAATTATCTATGATTATTTAGCAGCTGATGACTAAAACAGAGGAAAGCTGTGCAATGCCGAAAAAATAGAATACAAATTTTGCAATTAAATGCAGGCACTACAAGTCAAACAAACACTGAAAAGGCTTTTTCCTATCAGCTATTGAACCAATCGCCTCCTTTTCACTTTGTGTTACCACTAACCTGTTAGGAAAATGTACTTTATCCATACGCTGATAAAAATATCTTGCTCGATCTACTTGAAAAAAAAATAAAGGCAACTTTTTGCATAAAATTATGATGTAGACCTCACAAGAATACTATTTGTATGAACTATATATATTTTTGAATGCAAGGAATACATTTAGCAAGTAAAGTCTACTTAGTAAAATTAAGTTGACTTTACTTGCAAAAAGTATCTTACATTAAAAAAAATTATGTAGTTCTTACAAAGAAAATCTAGTTACCTCTACTTGCAAAATGTATTTCTTACATTAAACAAATTATGTCGTTTTTAAGAAAATCTAGTTACCTTTACTTGAAAAATGTATTTCATACGTTAGAAAAATTATGTAGTTAATACAAATAGTATTCTTGTGAGGTCTACATAATAATTTTATGCAAACATTTGCCTTGATTTTTTAAAGTAGATTGAGCAAGATATTTTTATCAGTGTAGTGCTGTGTACATTTGTGACAATCGTGTAAAACTCTCCTGTCACAGGTTTGGAGATCCAGTGAAAGCAAACTGCTCCCTGCGAAGGATGGGTTTTCCTCTTATTGGTTGGGAAGTCCCATTGGTAAGGGAATTTGAGCTCTATAACATACTACGTGTTGACTTTGAACTGGATAAAACACAGTGGACCTACACCAGCAGTATTCAGTGCATAAATGAACACACTTTTCAAAAGATCGACATTTCTGTATTAAAAATCCTTTCTTTGATTGGCCTCATGGAATAATCTAATATTTTAAGATGGTTTTTTTTTCATGAACTGTAAAAAATAAACAAGGCCTGAGAATTTTCACTTTATGTCTCGTGAATCTAGCATATATGGATTATATGCTTAATTTAATTAAAGCTCTTCAGTCTTTTCCATCATTTTCCATGTGAGTGCTAAAATGATTGAGCAAAACTGTGCAATACCAAGTTGGTGTGCTCTCTGAACCACACCCAGACACTCCAAGAAGGCAAGATACTCAACAGCCCACCTACAGTGCTGCTTGAAAGTATGTGAACCCCTTGAGCCTTTTGGAATTTTGTTTATTTTAACCATTACTAATTCATTTTTTATTAATACTAGTATTTGTATATGAAATAATAACAGATGTTTGTTTATCAATTCAACATTTTTCTTTTCCGGAAATCAATTGTTAAAACAGAAAACAAATGATTTTCCAACTTTTGTATGTGCAAAAGTTTGTGAACCCTGAGCTTCATTGCTTAAATCGAGCAGGTAAATACAATCAGGTTGGCCAGATTGAGTGATGAAATAGACCAATGTAATGAGAGATCTTTAGGGACGAAATTGGGCGGCATTAGAAAAAACAGATATAAAACCAGGTCAGTTTAGGCCCACCAAAGTGAACCCATTCAGGTCAGACATGCCAAGACTAAAGGAAATCTCAGTAGATCTCAGGAATAGAGTTGTGATGTTGCACATTTGTCTGGGGACAGCTAAAAATTGATTTAAAAAAAGTTTGAGCTCCATCGGTCCACCGTGAGGCAAATCATCTACAAATGGAGAGCTTTAAGAGTGACTGAACATCTGCCCAGAAGTAGACTTCCTTCAAAAATATCCACAAGCGTCACAAGAAAAGTGATTTTTCTGGTAAAGGCCAACCCAAACATTACATCTAGTGAATGTGCAACATCACATCTCTATTCCTAAGATCCTCTGAGATTGTATTTCCCTTTTAGGTGTCTGACCTCTATGGGTTCACTTTGGTGGGCCCAAACTGACCTGGTTTGATCTCTGCTTTATCTAGTGCCGCCCAATTTCTTCTCTAAAGATCTCTTATTATTGGTCCATTTCATCACTCAATTTGGCCCACCTGATTGTGTTTACCTGCTCGATTTAAGTAATGCAGCTCAGGGTTCACAAACTTTTGCTCATACAAAAGTTGGCAAATCATTTGTTTTAACTGTTGATTTCCAGAAAAGAAAAATGTTGAAACGAAAAACAAACATCTGTTATTTATTTCATATAAAAAATACTGGTATTGTTAAAAATGTATGATTAATGGTTAAACTAAATTAAATTCCAAAATGCTCAAGGGGGTTCACATTCTTTCGAGCAGCACTGTATAGGCAGAGACATGACCATGGGCCAAGACACACTAAACATCACGTAGATCTAATACACCAGTACCAACCAGATCTAAATACAATTGTATGGCTTTGTGATTTGTGATCGTTTGCAATAGGAAGCTCCAAATGCAACAGGGGAGAGTTTTGTGGTCTGGAGTGTGGAGAATATGACCGAATGGAGCGTCATGCCTATCTGCTGGGCACTGACTGATTTTGGGCAGTGCCAAATCAAGCTTCCCCTAAAAGTCTTCAGTGAGTTAATAATTTTGACTGACACTTAAGAAAATGCATCAAACGTTTCCTGTGTGGTGATTCTGTTGATTTCTTTCCAAAGAGCCTCCAGGGAGTGTATCTTTCGGCTTCGTTAACCAACCTGGGCCGCGGTTTGAGGATGGTCAGTACACTCTGAGGTGCACAGTGCAGGATGTCGCTCCTGTTGAAAACCTCATCGTGACCTTCTACAGAGGAAAGACAGTACTGGGTCAACTGAAGTCCAACAACACAGAGAAGACACCAGTGAATGAGATCTTCACCTTGAACATCAACACCAGTAAAGAAGATGACGGACTCCAGTACTGGTGTGAAGCCAAGCTGGAACTGGGACCTGAAGGACCTCAACATCCTACAGTGGTGAAGTCACAAAAGCTCTGTGAGTGAAACTGTTCACATTCTTTATTACATGTTTTAAAAAAAAGCATATAATTTTTACCTATAATTATTTTCAACCTAACTCCCTTTGTCTCTGCCTCTCTTTAAACATTTCATCCTTGCACAGTCTTGGCGAAAGGATTTCTTGGACATAAACACTTTACAGTGGAGGTGGAGGTCCTACCTAACAGTGGTAGGTTTATGTTTTGTCTGCAATCAATAAATGTTGCAAGTGCACTTTAAAAAAACTCACATTACAAGTGTATAAACTTTTCGTTTTGAGGTCATCCTGAATTTCAGAGAAATGTTGCTCTGTACTCATTTTAAGATCTTGCGTGATCAAAGGATTAGAGTAAATAATAAACTGAGGCAAAACTCATCCTATATTGGTGGAATTAATTAGTCTCTTTCCTCTTTCTAGGTACTTCAAACAGCTGTATTAGACATTTTCTACTGGCTGTCTCGCTCTTTCAGATGATCACCTGGCTGTAAAGAACCCAACGCTTTCCATGCTGTCTGGATGAACAGTTTTTGCTGTTAGAAATGTTTGTCAGGAAAGACTCATTGCGTTGTCTGTCGATAGTTCAGATTGATTAGTTTATCATTAGTGTCTTTTTTTCTTTATTTTCAAAAAACCCAGCCACCCAAGTCTTGTACATTTGAATAATCGTAGATCTGTGAACGTGGTATTTGTGTATATATTGTACGAAAAGGAAGTGACGCGTTTTACTTTTAACATTGCATCTGATCTATCACTGAGGTGATGTTCTGTCTGCTGTACATTAAAATCCATGTCCAAAACAATACTTCCCTGTAGACTTGAATTTCCTCACTAATTGTCAAAATGAGCGTAATTCCAGTTAAAAATTTGCATACAATGTCAAACACGTAAAAGTGGCAACATATTTGATTTAAGTAGTGTTAAAATGGGTATAAATGTGTTTTAAAAAGTGTGTGACCTAAACTTTAACTTCCGAGTTCACACTATAAAAAGGTGTAGGGCATAAGCACAACAACAAAAGAATTATGCTCAGTTTCTTTAGTTGCTGTATGCAACATTTTCATTGCAGATAAACACATCACACATTCTAGTGGGGCAGAAATGATCATTGAGTCGGATTTTTTGTGTGCGACTATATACTTTTTTTTTTTTATTGAAACATTTTGCATAGTCAACCTTTTAGGACATTAGGCTAAAATAACTGGCTACACACCATGTAAGCTCTTTAATATTTATTAATTAAAAAAAAATAATTACATTTCAAAACAAAGCATTTTAAATACAAGTTGAGATAAAGGGTCATCATCATAGTGGATTATCAATGTTAACATTTTCTACAAGATTTTATCTTGTAGAATAGATAAGGGTTGGTGGGATGTCATAACTTTTCTGCTCATTGGTACAAAGGCTACTTTCATCCAAACAGGTGAAGATAACGGAGCAAATAGCAGTAACCACTGTTTCAGCTAAACACAGCCTAATTAATACTAGTGTATAAGCTTGTGCTGGGTAGCGGTATTCCATTGCTGATTTTCATATCAGAACTCCGGTTTTTGTAAGAATCATGTGTCCAATCCATCATCACATATCTGCTCCCTTTTGAAAGAAAGCACAAATAACAACGTACAAGGCTTACTTTCTATTCACCAGTCAAGATGTCTGTAATGTCACAGCTGTGTTACTGGCATTGAAACAAAGTATTAATCTGCAAGGTAGTGGTACTTGATATTATAAATAAGGAAGATACAGGATCACTAAATGCTGAGGACAGCAACTTTTGACAGCTGAAGAAAAACATCTATAAAAATTGAGTGCAACTGAACACAATAATTGTATTGTAGTTGTTTCATCTTAACGACTATCAATGGAAATTAAGTTCGTCAGATGCATGGTATAACAGCAATTTTGTCTTATATATTGGAAACAGTAGTTTTCCAAATAAATAATGAAAACTATGGGCTATAATAAAAAGATGTGGCCATTTCACAGGCAGGGAGGATCTAATATTTTTTTTTTTGCCATTTGTTGCATTATGGGAAATATAGGATGTTTTGCTTGATTGGTGGTAGGGCCTAAAAGTCAGGATATCTTATGCCTTGATCCAACTTTATAGAAGTGCCATACACAACATTTTAACAACAAAAAAATAATCATAAATTAACCTTACCTTGTGTAAATCTGCATTGCGAGTCATCACTGTATTGTAGTGTCAGAATCATCGGAGATTATCTGCACCTGTCCAGCATCCATGTGCCTGGCGAAGTCTCCGATCTGCAGCACCTTGGGCGAACCCACCTGGCAGCCCGCGCTCATGGGGAAATTGACTGGGCTGGGCCGAGGAGGCGGGGGAGGAAGTGGAGGACTTTTGTCAACCCCAAAGCTCCAGCGCTGGACTTTAAGTTTGTATTTGGCGACAGCTGCTGCTATGAGGTGCTGGGAAACCGAGCCAGGTTGCTCCCGAGCCAGCGCTTGATCAGCGAGGAGATTCAGGAGTGAATTTGTCTGAGCAGATGTGGCTTTGACCAGAGGTTCGTCAGACTGTGTGGGTGTAGAGCAAAAAGCGGCCACTGTTGCCCCGTTTCCCATTGTATCCCCCACCTTCATCACACCACCAAGTGGCATGGAACTGGAGATATTTGAGCCCTCCATAAAGACATCATCTGCCCCCTGGGGAAGTACTTTCAGCGATGGGGAGTCTGGCAGAACACTGGGAGGACCACTTATGGATGGCTGGTGCTGCTTCTTCTCAGGTCTGGTCCTCTTTACTCTGAATGCACATGTGAAACATCAAGGGAATTTGTATATAGAGGTTCATCCCAATGAAAAGAGACAGAATGCAGGTGGAGGTCAGCTTTTAAAAATTGTACTTACGGTAATGATGAGAGACTTAACATTTTCCTGCTCTCTCGTATTAGCACCCTAAAACAAAACATGTTGATAAATGGCATGTCTGCATTTAGATTTAAATAAATTGAATTTATTTTAGGTTAGTATGAAGGTTCTGAAAGTGTGAATGACATACCTGTATTGCATCCACCCTTTTGGCCAAAGCGGTTTGACCTCATTATTTAATAAGGTCTTAAGATATTCCTCCAACTCCTGGCTCCCTTTAATTTCCTTTTTATCGCTTTCCAATTTCACTTTTAACACATGACACAAGCACTCCCTATTTAAGATAAAACAGGATTATTTTGAATCAAAAGTTTGAATGGAATTATGTGTGTGAAGAACATTTCTTTATTTCCCTTTGCTTTTTGCAGAAAGCAAATGTCAAAATATTAATAAAAAAAGGTCAGATTTAAGTATGAGTCCATTTCAAATCCCATTGAACTTCATTATATCTGACCTGATCTCCTCGTTCCATTTGAATAACTTCCTCGGACCTCTTTTACCGCCTTTCTCCTCTGCATAGTCCTCTGAGCCAACAGACACTTTGTGTTTCTCCTCCTCTGTAGCCCTGACATGGTACATGCAGAGTTCAAGATAGGAAATAGAAAAATACATTTCCAGTTAACCCAAACCCACAAAAAAAACATAATGTGATATTAGCTGTTCAGAAATGTTTATACATCTTTCCTTCAAATGACATTTGTTGAAAACAACTCCCTCCAATGGCCATTGTTTTAAATTGTTATTAATAAATGGTGACAACTTAACAGTAAATAAAGTCATCGTTTTCCGAAGCCATTAGGGGAGAGTGGCCTAAATTGTGCCGGTGGGGAAGTTGTGCCACCCCTTGTTTCTAGAAAACCGTGGAAGAAATTGAAAATGTGACCACATATTTAAGAAGAGCCATCCATTTGACTCATCCTGTTAAGAAGGGAGACACAAGGAATAAGATTAAAGCACATTTAAGCTAAAAACGTTTTTTGCCTTTCAAAGTAAAATTTCCATGACCAAGGTTTTTTGATGATTGTGTCCGAACAATTATAGACAAGTTTGAAAACATTTGACACATGTTTTAGTGCTTTAGTATGCTACACTTTGAGTCTATACAGTTAGCACGATGTCAGCCCTGAACTGCTGCATCATGCCTATTATCCAAAATTCTGGGTTTGGGGTGATTTGTGCCAAAGGGCCTAGGTGAGTTATAAGTAAGTAAGTAAGTAAGTAAGTAAGTAAGTAAGTAAGTAAGTAAGTAAGTAAGTAAGTAAGTAAGTAAGTAAGTAAGTAAAATGTATTTATAAAAGCACATTTATGACAGTTTGCACTGTCCAAAGTGCTGTACATAGTGCTTTCAGTAGGTAAACAATGAAGGTAAAATAACAAATAAAAGACATAAAGCCCATACATCCACAAATATAAACAAAGATAGTAGTGCAGAGGTAAGATAGTTAATGGGGAGGAAAAACCAGGGTGTACAGATGGGTTTTGAGCCTTGATTTAAAGGCAGAAATGGAGGGGGAATCACATTTGTCAGGTGGCAGTCACAAGCACGGAGCAACTAGTGCGAAGTACATTTCTGAGAGTTGTGCCAGTGGCATGGCTGTATACACTGGTCACTAAAAAGAAAGTGATTGTCTACAGTAGCTCAGAAGCTCAGAAGAGACTGAAATCTCCATTCCACTTAACGACACCACTGATGAGAGTTCAGATGGCCAGAAAGATGATAATGGTGACTTTGTCATTGTGAGCTTTGCAGGCAAAACCACCTAGATCTGCAAGGCCTTGTTTAAGAAAATTGACCTTCAATCTTTGTAAAATATTTACTTTAAATAAACCTTAAATAAGTAATTGTCTTATGGATTTGTCTTGCATTACAGTTTATGAGATATATATCAATGGCACAATTTACCCCATGGTTCTCTCGTGGCACTACTTACACCACACCACATTTTTTTTCCAAAAGCTATATTTCTTAAACAGTTTATTCCAGATCCAAAGTTGTTATTGCCAGGGATGCACAACATCCTTAAATATATGTACATATTTGAGTTGGAGACATAACTGTCAAGGCCTCACTTTAAAATCACTTTGAGTAAAAAGTGGTACAACTTAGGCCAATCTCCCCTACCCTAAGATATAAGTTGATGAACTTACTTGGAAGTCTTGACCTGCTCATAGACTTGGCAGTTTTCTTGGAAACATGCAATCTGCTCGGGCATAGCTTTGCCAATGGCCTCCTTCAGTTTGTGCATGGGATCCTCCAAATCAGGGGGTTCCTCCTTGTCAGTCAAATTCAAGAACACACTCGCATGCAAAAATAACAAGCCATAATACCTGCGATAATGAAAACATCCAACACACTCACCATATGTTTGACTAACAGTTTCTTTACACGTTTGAGGAGAGTGTCTCTGCTGCAGGGCAGGAAAGCCGACAGGTGCGTGTAGACCTTGGAGCGCAGCGGCCCTCCAAGTTCCCGGCACTGCAACTCAATGCTGGATGAAGACAATGACAGAGCTGAATATCACTTTAAAAGACTATGATCAATATCACCAGGTTCAGCTTTGGCCAGGAACACTTAGCGTTATGGTTTAAAAAATAAAACAATGTCTGCAAGCTACCATCGATGTGAAAACAATGCTGGGTTCAATTTCACCTTATGCAAAATGCACTTCACGTTTTTTTCAACATTAATATGGGTCTTTGTGTGAATAGAGTTTCCCAAAGTATGAGAAAAAAACATATTTTTTTCTACACCCCTCTGGAAACCTGTCTAAAAATTCCAGTCAGATGTATCTTCCCTTGTTATGTCATAAGGGGAGAAGCCACCCGCACCCTGCCCAGATACCCCTGATTTCAACTGGCAATTTGATTAAAACTGGCACTTGGATTCAGGGCCAATCAGAGCAGACTTGGCTTTTTGAAAGGTGGGGCATAGAGACGGTGCTAAAACGGAACATTTCAGACACGGGTTGAAATGAAGAGATTAAGCATAATATGTGAGCTTTAAAAGTTAAAAATTTAATATAAGAAGGAAATCAAATGTGTTTGGTCTCAGGGATTAAGACAATGTATTGGTGTAAAAAAAATATGTTCCTTAGCAAATAACCCAAATTTGAACAGCATATTAAACACTGAAGTTGTTGCAAGATGACCATTCTTGCAGTTAAAAAAAAAAAACGATTTCAATGTTCTCCTGGTGTTAGACAACAGTTTGAAAAAAATGCAAAATATGCTTGTGTCTGCATAACTGCATTACTCACTCTAGTAGGATTGAGTTGATCTCTTGAGAGAAGAACTTGAGCTTGGACTCCCCCTCTGAGGTCCTGGCAGCCTGAAACAATAAGTGTGCGTCAGATGAGAAGCAATCATGGACTTGCCCATTTACAATTGATACCATTATTCATCAGACCGAGCTCACTTCAACCTTACCGTCACGAGTTTGCGTATGCTGTCCTCCAGAACTGGGGGAAGTTTCTCTGGCAGAGGGAGCCACTGATGAGCAGAGGTAGAACTGCTTTGTGACTGGACCTCGACTTGATCTGAATGAGGCTTCAACTGCAGGTTAGTCTTTGTATAGGGAGGTTGGGCTTGAGCATTAGTAGTGTCAGGCTGGTTCTGATCATCTGGTTTGGGTTGGAAAAGCAGCGTCTCTGTGGCAGGTAGAGGAAGCAATTTAGGTGCTGAAGTCTCTTCACTGACATCTAATAGGGAGTCCAAATCAATCTCAAAGTCCACCGTGTTGGCTGCCTGGATAAGAGCGTGGTCATTGGTCGATCCAATCAAACTGAGGAGAGGGTCGGTGAATCCTGAACCTCCGCCCCCCGCTGCATCTGCCGGGCACAGAGGGATTGTGGGTGCACCACCCATGACCGCTGCTGCCTTCCGATTTGACTGGTCTGTCTTCTGTCGTTCCTTCTCTTTCTCTCTTTGAAACTTTTTCAACATGCTGGTGACACTCAATGTTCCAAACTTCTTCTTCTTCTTTTTCTTCTTGATCCCGTCTTCAGGTCCAATTTCAGACAAAGCGCTAGAAGTTAAAAAGATGTTGCTTGTCATTCAATCAAATGTCACAGCAGTCTCAAACTGGATCTAAATCATGGAGGTAAAAATGCCTCACCTCGACTTCAAATCAACATTTATTTTCATCTCTCCGTCTTCTCTGCACGACTTCTTCTTTGGCTTATCCTGTCCACCATTCAGTTTACGTTTCTAAAAATACAGGTTTGAAAGTCATCATCAGATACAGCTAAGAACTTTTCAGGGAAACAACACTGGTGCAAAGAAGAGTCTGGCTTTCAATCACTCTGGAACATATTTCAAATTTTAGAAGACATTTTTTTAATACCGTTTCATGAGATTGACAGAACACCAATTACAAAGAATTGCATGCTTCACCTACTTTTGAGGCTTCTTGTACTTGATCCTCTGTTGTGAGGTCTTCAGTGTCTTCAGAAGCCTGGCGGAATTGTAGCACCCCAGAATTTACATAGAATCCTCCCAATTTGGTTGTGAGGGAAGCTGGCACAAATTCATCATACTACAGAGATCGGAAGCAATATTGGATTGATTAAAATAGTATTTATTAATGAGAGAAATATTAGAATGAGATAAAGAAAAGGGTCCTAGATTTTGAGGAAACCGATAACCAGAGCATCCATATTGCTGAGCAAAGGAAATAAGGCAGACGCTTTTCAGATTAACCTGCATTTTGATTGTGAGGCTTCTTGAGCATCATGGGCTCCTCTAGAAGATATCTAGTAAATGATGAGTATAATAAACTTAAAAAGCCAGGAATTCCTAATAAATATGGTAAAAACGAAGGCCTAGATATAATATCTCACAAATGTGTCTTACACAACACAACACAACAGCTCTTCAAAAAGGTGCTGGTACAAGAACATAGATTGGTTAGAATGGTTGGGAAATCCAAACGTGTGGCTTAACAATGACTCACGGCCTCAGAGTTGTCAATGAAGGAGTCCTCATCATCATATCCGTATCCAATATCAATCAGGTCCTGAATGCGGTCCTTTTTCTCATGTTTGCCCCCCTGCAACGAGAAGATGCAAGACTTCGCTGCCCATTTGAGTTCACTTAAAGAGATTGCCCGTTAAAAAGTGGCTATCGAGTCAAATTCAAAATGATTTTAAAATTGGAGGCCAGTCTGTATTTTACTGAAGAATACCTTGGGAAATAGAACAGATTTTTAAAGTTTGCAGCAAAGCTTCTCACATATTTCTCCTCCAACTTCAGCACCATAGCTTCAGCCTCATTGTTCGCTCTCTTTTCTTCCTCTTCAAATCTGCTCAGCGGGACTTTAACCTCTGTGTGGTTGATCTAAAACATGTAGCCTATCGTCAAGTCTCATATCAACAACAATATATTTCACACAAAAACCAGACAAACAACAGAGACATGATGTCTGTTTGTCGAAGGACTATAAACTGATCATTAATTGATCATTCAGATAATTTTTAGAGGAAGAAAGCATCCAGTTGAAAACACATATTTCTATTAAAAGGCCAAATAATTTGGAGTGAGTTGACAGAAAATTAAATGTTATAATTAAACCAATGATGTGAAGATGAATAATAATAATAATTTGGAAAGATTGTAATGTAATTAAATGTAATTGTAATAACTTAGGTTATTTCAAAAATCAAATATCTGTAGGCCTACATGTAACCAAAAAGGTTTGTTTCATGGATAGCATGCAGGCCTATTAAAAACTTAACAAAAACAGGCAAATATACAATTTTTTCTTGATCGATAAAAGTTCAGTCATAACCACAGTCTGTTACACAGAAGGATAGGCTACAATAGGCAGGCTACTGTTGTAGCAGCCGGGTATTGAGATAGGGACTGTTCAAACAAACTCCCAGTTCACTCGGTTTTCTCAGCAGAAGTCAGGATAGAGTCCCACCTTATTTTCTACGAGCTGACTGTAGCTGAACTCGGGAAAGCTTCGCTCATCCGGCTTGAATAACGTGAGCACCAGTCGGACTGTGTCGGTGTCCGCTGGTCGGTCTGGACGCGGTTCTTCCCCCTGCGGTACACCTGACGGGGGCACAGCTGGAGGGGGCACACCGGCCGGGGGCTTCGGCGTGTCAGAGGGCAGAGGGACATCACAGGGCAGAGTGGTCAACTGAACTCTCCGGGAAGCAGCCATCACGACTGGCATCAGGAGCTCACTCTGGGGTTTGGTTTGAACAAGGCATGAATGGTGTAATTAGGTAGAAATACATGCAGGTGTGCACGTGCTCACTGCTCAGCCGTCTCACCTCTGCACTGACCTGCCAACTAGAAACATGGCCTCTTCAAAACGTTGTTGGATATGTGTTCTAAATCTAGCTTTAAAAAATCAAGGTTAAGGTTTGTTTGATGTTTATGTTTTGGAAGAGAGGCCTAATGGCAGATTCAGGCGGGCATATGTAGGCTCAATGTGTTGTTGTAAGCGGGGACAAACCAAAACCATACACTGATGAAAGATCATACATTTCCATCCCTTTTGTATCAATAATTTTCGTATAACCATAAGAAAAGTGATCACGTGAACATGATAAAATACTGTAGGCAACATATTCTGCACAGCACACTGAGCCAGTGCACGAAGAAGTGGTCGTTGATTGAATTGCCGCGCTGTCATGCACAGCGCCTTGTTCACCAGGCGGGGGCGCTGGAGATCCACAAGGACGAGCGGTGCAGACTGTAAATGGAAATTCTGCGATGTATTTATCTATTTATTTTTAGAAGTGAGTGTTTAAGTTTTACCAGATATTGAAGCAAATGGACCAATACAAAAGCGTTCAAGTCCAGTCCAGCATTTAATTCAAATTTAGGAGCAACGTCATCCTATATGTTGAGTTGATGGATCGACAACAGTGCGTTTGTTAGAGCCGAGACTTTAGAAAAAATGGAGGAAAAATAAAAAAGAGGGTAAAAAACGACAAGCAAAATGGAAGTCGTGTGTAAATCCTGCACTTTTTTTCATGCAGCCTGCACTCGGCCAGCAGTGAATTGACTTTGACAATTACAATAACAGGATAATTGCAAGCTGTCACCATACATTCCGTGTTAACATATCACAAAAATAACCAATCTGAGGCACTCACCCCACACACACATGTCCCTGATCTGCATAACACACACAGCACCCCGCTTTCTAATTAGAAATGAATTTCACGGTGCCAGGCTTTTAATGCAAATAATATGGATATTTTTTCTTTTCTTTTTTTCTTCCTCTGACCAACAGAGATGTGTGTGTGTATGTGTGTGTGTGTGGGGGGGGGGGGGGGAGAGAGAGAGAGAGAGAGAGAGAGAGAGAGAGAGAGAGAGAAAGGATCAGATTGCAGCCAAGCTTTGTTTGACTAGCCTCCCCTCTCAAACGAGTTAATGGGTTGGAAGTTATTTAACCACCCTGAGCTGACGAAGCGAGGTCGAACAGTGCGTTGAATTAAAAAAGAGAGAAAAGAAAAGGCGTCAATAAATGTGCTGGGGACAAAGAACTCAAATATACTAGAGTATGGGACAAAGATAGACAGATGGAGACGGCATGGGTAGCCTCTGTGTGTGTGTGTGTGTGTGTGTGTGTGTGTGTGTGTGTGTGTGTGTGTGTGTGTGTCGTGGTCTAGTCGCTGACAGGGACCCCATCAGTGCAGGATCAGAGTGGGGAAATTGGAGGACAATTTCGGAAGAGGGGTGTGGGGGATAATTTAAAGCGATCGGGGAGGCAGTGTCCCAGAGGTGCATAATTCACTCATTCATTAACTAGACCAAACAAGAGCCAATATTAATTAACTCGTTCTTCTTGCCGAGGCGCCCCGAGAAGCGCGTGCTTTGTTGTCGATGGGCCACAACAGATTTTTGGAAGCGAATTGGCTTTGAAAGTCAGAGCTCACACCACAGAGGGTGAAGGGCTGTGTTAAACCTCCAGGTCTAGACTTTTATGATTGTGAAAAAATAAATGAAATAATTATTATTGGCTGAAGGTATCTTTTTCTTACTCAACTACATTTTAGAGTTAGGCTACTTTGGAGATTTAAATGTGTAATCGGAGATTTAAAACACATAATACGCTATCAACTGGATTATATGTAATAGATGAAACATATAGCTCCACCTTGCTGCTTAGTCCGCATCAACAATAATAAAACGACTATGATACTCAGAAAGGAGCCAATCTATATAATGAGCACTTTTACTTAGGCTGCCTTTTGCTTTTGCAAGACCTTGTAATGTAACAGGGTATTTTTCTTACATTGTTTGTTGTATTGTACATTTTCTTTATTAAATTATGTGAGTACACTCAACTGCCCCAGAACCCAGAGACCCCTGATAGCCAGAGGCCCACTGTTAGGCAATTGGTTTTTCGTAATTTTATTAGAGAAGAGTTTAGCTTTGAGTACTGATATGTGTTTCAGAAGTTTAGGCTTGTTCGTCCCTGGTTGATATTTTTTAAATAGCACTGAAAACTTGAAACTACATCCATGCTCCTGCCTTTTTTTCAGCCATCAAAATCTGGCCCAGATTTACTTTACATTATACTTTGACTGAAGTTGTTTGACAGATTGAGTTTCTTTGGCGATATAGAAATCAACAATTATGATAATAATGGATAATAATAAATATTAATTTAATATTTGGAAAATGTTCTACAGAATGAGAAGTTTTATCTGTAACAAATCATTTTTATTCTTTGTTATTTAAAATGTTTCTTTAGTAAAATAAGTTCTGCACTTTTGCCAACACCACCATTCATAACAATAATAATAATAATAATAATAATAATAATAATAATAATAATAATAATAATAATAATAATAATAATAATAATAATAATAATAATAATAATAATAATAATAATAGCAATTCATTTTCAGAGCAGAATAAAGTCAAATAAATAAAAACAAAAATAAACAAATAATCAATAAAATTGTCATTCACACACTGAGGGAACCTTAATTCCCCTCTACTCCACTGGGGGGCGCTCCTCCACTGATGCTCCCTCTCTGTCAGGCCCTGCTAACTTTGATTAAGGTTTAAATTGGCTGAATTTAATGAACGTCGCCTAATTAGGCAGGATAACAGCTTTAATTGATAAGTAATTATCTGCCACAAATTGTTATTAATTCTCCAGCTTCGTCTTATAGTGTATTGCCTCTCCTCTCTCATACACCCAACCTACCCCCCTCCCTCCAACATTTTGTATTTATGTAAACAAGCAGTAGTAAACAATTAGGCATATGTTAGGATGGGATATTCCAGAGGGTATCATCAGGCTGTGCTTGGTGGACTGGCAGTTTATCCGGCATTATTTCACTCATTGGCTGATATGTTTGAGCATTAATTGCTTAAACTGTCCTGTCATTTTGGCCGGGTGCCATCGGCTCCATGCTGTTATGACTGTAGCAAAACAAAAGGCTGCTAGAAAAGTGGTTGAGTGACTAACAAACAGAAGTATAATTACAGAGTTAAAAGAGAAGTGCTTTGAGTGCCTTAATACCAGCATCATTTTCTTAATCTTTCCTCCAATAATCTTGCAATTGAAGATCGAGTTATAGCTTCAGCGATTATCCACAGTTACGTTGTTCAGTTAAGTTAATTTAGTCTGTATCTTTTATTCTAATTTATAGCGTAACGACAATGCAACAAAAGTTAAGACGCTTAACTGATTTACCCAAACTGTATGAGTACATATAAAATGAATTAAAAGAAAATGTACTGGCAAAATTTTTTAAGAATACCAAACATCCTTAAAGTGGCACCGGAATCAGTCAGATTTCAACTTGAATCTCCTGAGTGAGAAGCTTTAAGAAAATGATTCTGTCTAAATCATCTGAGCATCTAAATACAACTTCTAAAGTAGTGGTTCCACTAAAACAGTGACTCTCTCTCTCTCTCTGGATTATCAACTGTAGATCACACATCACAAACACTGGTTCCTGAAAAGTAGTGAGCCAAGCTGTGAAAATCAGAAGGATGTGGTTGTGGAATGACCTTTTGATACATGTGTATACTCAAAAAACACACTTACACAGCAGTAAAGTTTTGGCCCAAAGGTTATAAACCAAAGAATATCTGTGAGCTAGACAGCTGAATGTGTCTGTTTGGTTCAAACAACCTTAACACAATAGTCCCACAGTCAGTACTGCACATCTTCTACAAATTATGACTGTTTTACAGTTTTGAGAATAATGCCTATTTCCCCTTTAGCAGCACATATGTAGCCAACATATGCATACAACTCCCTGTAGCTTGTCAGTTCATCCGGACTATAATACTGTACAGATTTAGGTGATGTAGGCGGTTGATAATATATTGGTGCAGACAAACACTAAACTTTTGGCACCAACACTTAAATATGATCATTCAATAATGGAGACACTATGATTAAGCTTTATTGGCCTGCTGCTTAATCAGCTGTGACGACTTGACTTTTCTTTAACCAGTGTTATTCCTCACTTAGCTACTTATGCATTAAATTGAATATATTAAAAAGTATCTGAGAAAACCAAACCAAAGAAAAAACCTTTGTTTCAAACTGCATCAGTCCGCTTTCATTTCTGTGCACGCGGGCCACTCACGGCTGAGCCATTCATTAAGGGGATTTAAATGAGATGCGCGTGAACCTGCTTCCTAATTAAAACATCTTTCTTCGTTTACAGAGCGGCTTTAAGCTGAGCTCTTTGGGGGAGGGAGGAGGTGACTTTCTCCTCCTTCCATCCACCCCTCCACTCCCGGCAGATGGTTGTGTTGAGCTCCAGTAGCCAGCCAGTGGCCAGAATGAGCAAATCCATCCTTACTGAGAATTTGTTCCAACCCCCCCCCCCCCCCCCCCCCCCTCCTCTCTATAGCCACGCGCACGCTCCATATGATCAAGAGATGAGAGGGAAAGTATTGATTGGGCTGCTTAAATGCATATGCAAATACCCTGAGCCAGTGCGTGAAAAATTGGCGTCACCATTTCTCAAATTATATCATTACTTTATTGTGAAAATGTTAATTTGCATAGCGGATTTCCCTGTGGGGTAGGGGGGTTAATTAGGTCTATTTCCGTGCGGCTTGTGCCAAGACAGCCAAGGAGGGGGGGAAAAGGTGGGGGGTGGGCAGAAGAAAGAGGGAGAGAGGAGAGGGGGAGATCTGACTTGCTGATAACAATTAAAATGGCATTTTGGACTCTCTGAAGCATTGAATATGTTTGGCATTTTAAGCACGTTTCAGGAAAAGGTGATAAGTCACTTTTAATTGAAATGGAGGAAGTTTGTCTTTCGTTAAACTTAGCCTATATACACAATATAGGCTACGCATGGAGACTTTAAAGGCATCACTTAATATATTAAACAAAATGGGAATTAAAAGAAAATAACTTTAAATCAATCACAACGTGCATTTCCTCCCATTTCTATCAGGGCCACAATTAGGCTCATAATTAGATCGAGGAAAAGTTGCTAATTGCATGGAGAGAAGGAGCTGAAAAGCACTCGCCCGGAAATGGGTTCTTTCCTTTTTCCAAATCATCAAAGCTTCCATAATGTGTCAGGAAGGAGAAAAACAAGTAGAAAAAATTTTGGAGGGGAAAAAAAACAGCACATCAATACATCAAGTCACTTTTAATTGGAATCGCATCCTTTCCTGGTTTTAGGCTGCAGAAAGCGCACTGCAGGATCAAACACCGCCTCCCAACAATTAATTTAGATTAGACTCTTAATTATCAACCAATCGCCTAAATAATGACTGACTTCATTTCAGATAGTTAAAAATTAACTTGAACGCAGTAATTGAGTAATTAACTCTCCGTGCTTCACCTTAGTTTGCTAATTAAAATATAAATATGACTTGATTCCTCTTCCCAGGAGACGTATTGAGGGTTTCGCTGCTCAAAGGAAGTTCTTATTCTTCCACATAGTAACTTATCACATGGTCAGGGGTTTATATACTGTATACTCCATGTTGTTGTTGTGTAGACATGATGTTTCTATGTCCTGATTGCAATGTGAATGTGGGGCCTTCGTTGGATAGTTCAGGTAACCATGTAGGTAACCTCATGTAAAGGACAGTATGTAAACTGGTTAACTTGGCTACTCAGTTCCATTCAGCCCTTTCTGGACCTTTTCTGGAAGTTTTGAAAGCTGAAATAAAGTCTAAAGTGAGCTCAAAAATAGATATCACCATCAAATAAATGCATTCTAACCTAAACCTGAAATACTCCCAAACCTACTCTCAAATTAACCTTGGTTAGAAATAAAATGAGCTTTAAAATTGTTTGACTTTGGGAGCTTATTTGCTAATGGATGGTCACAAGTGCAGCTTTGATTCTATATATGATGTGTGGTGGCAGTGAGGGTCTATAAATACAGGGTGGGTGGGAGTTGTGATAGGAATTCTGGTAAGAAAAACAGGTGAGGAAGTAAAAGACTAAACCTCACCCCTCCCAGAGTCGAGTTGCTTTTGAGCAAAGATTAAAACCTCAGAGTCCTGCTGGGGAAGTTTCTCAGCAGCCGACAGGGTGAGACTGTGGTTGTACTACACAGCCCCCAAAGTGCAAACTGATTTACCCACGGCAGACTGTGTGTCTGACCTGATACACATTGCTGCATGTCTGATAGCGGTTAGATCATCTGTAGTGCCTGCAGCCATGCTACAGGCTCTGTGAGGATGTACTGCCTTCAGCAAAAGCCTTACGTCGGCCTGCTAACATACTCACAATGAAAACACTAACATGATGAAGTTTAGGTAATTTGCACTAAACGCAAAGTACAGCTGAGGCAGAGAAGAATGCCATGAAAGGGATAATTCAGTATTTTTGTAGTTAGTTTGTTTGGGGTACCTATAGTTAGTGCGTCACCTTATGGAGATGGCAGTCAGTGCAGTCACCTGAAGGAGTTTGGGGGAGATGTGCTGTAGCAGAAGTCAGCATTGTACTGTTGCAGGTGTGGCCAGAATAAAAACATTTTCTCCAAATATATAAATGCCAACCTAAAACCTAAATATCAATTCAATTGTACGCTAAATTGATTTTTTTTAACGCACTAACTTTGCCTAGGTACCCCATACAACCCCACTTCAAAAATACTGAACTATCCCTTTAAAAGTGCAGTTATGTTGTAAATACAAACGGTGAAGTTTATTTAGACCAGATCGATGTGAAACTCATGGTGGTGCCATAGGAAAAGAAAGTGGATCACCAAAGTCAGTAGGATACACGTCTGTATCTGATAGTTGTGGTGGACAACAGACCAACAACATTAAAGATCCATCACAGCAAAGACTAAATAAATCCTTTGGTTTAATATGCTAATATAACTTATCATCTTTAAGCCCCTCCAATGCACATGATGAACAAAGCAACTAGCACCAAACGTTGATTAAACCTTCTGTTTCCAGTCTCAGTTAAGTGGTTTCAAGAGGTTATGGCAGTCAGGAGGTCCCAGTCTCATCACTGTACATGTATGTTTGGCTATTAATTATTAACTGGCAGAATGAAGGTGTCAAACTTGTACATCAGCCTCTCGTCATCTGCCAAGTTTAGTGAGGTCATGGGCTAAGATTAGCTATTCTGAAGGGCGTGTGCATGTTAAAGGGCCAGTTCTCAGATCAGCACTCCCTTTAGATTCACAATGGATGAAGTCCAGTAAAAAAATAACCTAAGAAGAAATCGGGATCACACTTGAACCATTTTTGCTTGTGCTGGCAAATCTGTGACAATGATATTTTGGGATACTGCAGTGGAAGCACGTCCAAATACAATTCTTCACTGGAAAGAAAATAAAAAAAATACTTGTTTGTGTCAAGATGGGCAACGCAAGCTCTTAGGAGGACACCAGCTTAGAAGTTATCACCTCAGCAGGGACCAGTGTTTTGTCTCTTTCTCCCTCAAGTGGGGGATTGGTTGTGTTGCCTGCACAGACAGATGAGAGAGGGAAGAAAGACTGGAGGAAAAGCTAAACCCCGGGCCTGTGTGTGAGTCGCCCATCTTATTATCAAATTAATTAAAGCTAGCATCTGACAATGTCACTCGTGCCCAGCGAGAAAAGAAAAAAAAAGGACGAGTGAGGAAGAAAAAGCAAATTTAAATGCTGCGGTCTCTCAGGACCTCATGTCAAGGGCTGCTTTTCATCGAGCTCTGCATGTGTTTGGCTCGCACAGCCACTGGGAAAGTAGAGGGAGGGGGGCCTTTCAAAAAACAGCTTTTATAAGCAAATGACAAAAAAGGCGTTTGGGTTTTGATGTTCAAAAAATGGCAGCAGAGAAAAATAAATACACATCAGAAAGAGAAGCAAGGAAATAAAAAGGGAATAGAGAGGGAGCAGAAGAGAGATATAGAGACTGGTTGACATCAAAAGCCCCTCTCAAGCCGTTCAAAGTTGCACTAAGATTGGGGAAAGGGGCTTTATAACAGCCCGACGACCAGCCAACATTAAAGAGTCCTTTTAAATACTAGACATTGAAATGCAGAACGCCTGCTCGCGATGTGGACCTGGGGTCAAGTAACTGAGGGATTATATGGTTCTTCATAATAATATTAATTAAACAATTTACATGCTAATAAGGTAACAATTATCGGAGCTTCTGGTGAAAGAGTCAGGTTATTACAACACGCCAATCCCAGGGCTACGGGTCACAGGCAGAACAGCAGAGAGAAATCTCAACTCAAATTAACATTCTGTCAGCTCCAGAAATTGGATAAATAAAGTCGAATTAATTCACAGTAATGGAAGAGGGAGGGGGGAGGCACTTATTCAAGCAGCTCTGATTACCATTCAGTATTCACCAGCACGCGGGTGGCTTTCTGTCAAGAAATTTAACACAAAATGAAGCAGTCACCGCCTCGGGCAAGATTTGGCCCCTGTGACACCGTTTACAATTTATATGTATAATCTTTCCCTCCCTCTCTCTCTCTCTCTCTCTCTCTCTCCCTCTCTTTCTCTCTCTCCATCGCTTCCCCAAATATGTCCACCTGGACCCCTCAGTTGCTCCTGGCCAGTGCCACTATTGTGCATTTCCAAAACCTTTCATTTTCCAACGCACACTTCAATTCAAGCACCAATTTCCATTAAACCAGACCCTTAACTCAATAGGATAATTTGAAATTTGAATTGCAGTTACCTTCTCTTTATATTTTTAAACTCCACCAGACCGACAGAACATTTATACTTACTGTTTCTGTGTTGTGTTAATTTTTGCTAAAATTGCCTTGTTTGTGATAGGAATAGGCAGTGTCTTCTTAGGCTATATCTAATATACAGTATAATGTTATAGACATTCATTGTTTCCAGAGGATGAATCCTAATCACTGTGACCTGATGAACCCTGCTTTTCCTTTAGGGGCAATTTGAGGTTGAAAATTGTTGTTTTGAGTGCAATGTCTTGACAACTATTGGATGGATTGCCATCCCATTCATGTCCCCCAGCGGAATAACTATGTTAACTTTGGTGATCTCATAACTTTTCAGCCATCATCAGGTCAACATTGTAATCTACCCAAAACGTAAAGTACTTTGTGTTTAGTCCAAATAACAAACACACTAAACTAACACCTTAACATGGTAAACATTAAACATGCTAAACATTGGCATGTATAGCTTTGTCAATCTGAGCATGATAGCATTCAACCTTAGCATTTAACTCCAGCCCACTAATATAAGTAAAACCTCCCAGAGCTGTTATATATGGGCAGCTTCGAGGGAAAACCTTTTCTGCACGTAAACGTAATCGCTGACCCACACAGAGAAGGGTTTTATGGGTGACCAAAGGTTGGAGAGACTCACAGATGAACTGATGCGCAGACCTCCCAAAACTCAACAACGTGTTATGTGGTATGGGACAATGACCGCTTTACAAGGTATATATACCGGGGTTTGAAAAAGTCAAGGTTTCTATACCGCCAATGATCTTAAGTTTACGCAAGTTTATTAATTTTCAGAAAATTCTACATGTTGTTTGAAAAATTAAAAGATCAGTTCAGGCGAAATGTTGTTTTTTACCCAGACATTTCAAAATAACACATTTGAGAGCTGGAATCGCAATACCGTGAAACCGTGGTATTTTGGCTTAAGGTTATCATGCTGTCAGAATATCATACCGGTCCATGCCTATTGTGGACAAACTAAGCACGTATAATTCCAGCTTTAGTCTTGTTTAAGTCGCCACCCATTCAATGGCTAATAATGCCATTTTTTTTTCTATATTGATAAAAAGTGATAAATGTTCTAACCATGACATCTCCATTAAAAGTAAAACGTTATTAGCCTACCACTGAAATTGTCCTAGAAGAACCCAAACAGTAACTCACCGGACTGTAGTATTTTAGGGTTTTCAGGGCCCTCAGATGCTAGTCCCCCTGACCAGTTTCTGTCAAGGCCATTTCACCTCTTATTAAAATACAAATACTATCTTCCACAATTTATCTAAAGAAATCTTTGAACAAATTGGCCACAAGTGTCTATTTTAGGAATCAGAGGAGGAAGGGTTTTCCAAAGAAAGAAGTCCAATTTTGTGCTTGTTCTGCATTGCGTTCTGATCAATCTGCTATATTTCCTAAACTATACATAATGGAGCAGTAATAGTGTTTGAATTAATACCACCAGGGCCTTAAGACTCCTTTTAGCTTGTGGTTTTCTACCGCTGTTTGTTAGCCCATAGCCACTGAGACTCAATGCCATTTAAGGCTTTGTGTCCATTGTGTGGTTGATTTTATTCAAAGGAGATCACCATTCAAAGAAGAGGCTCAACACTTAGAGGAACACAAACCTGGGTTCAAATGTCGCTAATCTCAAGTGCCGCTAATAAAAGGCGGAGAGAACTGAGAAAAGCCTCGGCTAACCACATAGCATCCACAAGCCGTATACATATTTTGTGGAACCTGTTTCTACTGTGATATCAATCCAGTTCATTGTACCACATCCAGCTTTTAAAATATAACACAATAGTGAATGGTGCATGGTCTAAAGTTTTAACTTAAAGAAAAGAAATAAATACAGTCATAATGTGTGTTCTTTCTTTATAAAGATTATTTTGAAAGCCACTTTCATCCCTAACCATTTAATTGAGTGTCCTCAATTAACTGGAAAATACGTTCTGAACTAGGCCCACCAGATAAACTGTAAAGAATATCATTAAAGTGAAGTCGGTGTAGGTTGATTCACATCTTTTCACATCATATTATCATTTATCATATTGGTGCAGCAAAACATGTATACTAGCATTCATACCTACTTTGTATGTAGATGCTCTCTACTTCCATCTATTGGTGGAAAATAGAGCAGAGGATTTCACTTGAGGGATCAAAACACTCAAATACTTGCAGAAATTCACTGGTTGCACTCTGCCAGTTTGTTTTGGGTCTTTGATGAATGAGTTTTAAAGTTAATTCATGATATTAGAAACAGCAGATGACAAAACAATCTCACATCAAGATATACACACGCTGCTGTGTAGCTTTTTGATTATATTACACAGACTGCATCAGTTCATTTGACAAGAATGGGTGGAAATTGAACCACTTAAATAATAATGGTATGTTTATAATCTAAAGTTAACTTTAATTTAATTGATATCCTGGGTTATTTGTATACGTGATAACTATATTTATGTTTAAACCTTGTGTGTGTGTGTGTGTGTGTGTGTGTGTATTTTCCCTTTTCTTTAGTGTATTTTGAAAAGTGCAATATAAGATACTTTATTATTAGGCTAATTCCAAGGTGAGAAGCAGTCTATGACACACGCATGTCTTTTATTTCTATTTAGACTTATCTTGTTTGACGAAACCAGTAAAAATAAATGCAATAGTTGCAAAGTATTCCTGCCAAAGTAATAGACAGCAGGATAAAAATACTTGCAGATATAGGCTATAGCCTACATGCATAGATCAGATTGAAAGGAGACTGCACATGCGATGTATGGAGTTATTGGAAACGTCACCCCATGTAGCCTGAAACACACTCTGCTCGTCATTTACAACTAAACATCGGTGTAAGCTGTTGAGGTGAAAAATCGAGATAATGACGCGGGGTTTGGCTTTGGTAAGACGGCACACACACTGTGGTACGTGTGTGTGTGTGTGTGTGTGTGTGTGTGTGGGGGGGGGGGGGGGGGTGTGTGCTGGGAGACGGTGAGAGGCTTGTAGTTTAAAATGCGATGTGACAGCTCAGGAAAAGGGGGGGGGATGATAAAGGCGCAGTTATTGGATCAATCTGGCCCTGAATGCCCCTGTAAAACACTTACGCACACATGATGCCGAAGCGCGCACGCACCAGAGCAGAGACTAGACGCAGAAAAGAGAAATAAAAAAGAGGGATTAGGTCTACTTCTAAAAGTTAGGGGAAATCGTTGTTCCGCATATTAAGAAAAAAAATATATATACATATATAAAATATGCAGGTTATATTCAATGCAGGCTAATGGAGTCAGCCTATCATTCACTTGGCCGCTTCGACGCGCCGGTTTAGCTTCGTCCTCATTGTTTTGACAGCGCTGAATTAAAGGACCGCGCCAGGTGTAATTAGCGATCGATCCGAAAAGAAAAAAAACCTTTCTCTCTTTCTATCTCTCTATTTTTCCTCGTGCGCGCGCTGCCTTCCGTTACTCCATTAACCGCGTCTCTGACGTCACAGGGCGATTAACGTTTCTTATTGGTCCCGCGAGCAGATGGAGGAGTCCTAATGAGCTGGCTCGCGGAGAGAAAGAGCAGGGTTGACATCTCGGCTGGACCGTAAACGTGAAATACCTCGTATCCTATAGCCTGCTCTCCTCAGTCGCTCCACCACAGACCGTTGTAGCCTACCGTGGCCGCGGGAGACGGCCGTCCGCCTGGCTTCCCTTCTCTCCTCTTCCTCTTCGCAGCTTCTTATTCTTCCTCTCCGTGACTTTTTGTTTTGGTTTGACTGCATGTTCAGCCACACTGCCTCCCTCTGCTTCTTCACTTCGGCCCCGCCGCAGCCCGGGCGAGCATGGACAGTCGGGTACTCGAGCATCCTCACGCCCAGTTCGGAGGCTCCTTGGGCGGGCTGGTGGGATTCCCCTACCCGCTCCGTCCCCATCACCACCACCACCATCACCACCAGCACGTCTACGAGCTCACCAGCGGGCACCAGCTGCAGTCCGCGGCCACCGTCCCCTTCTCTATAGACGGATTACTTAACGGCTCCTGCTCGGCCTCTGTGGTCAGCTCCAACGCGCTGCTCTCCTCCGACAGCCAGCAGTACAAACTCTCAGGTAAGGCCTGGCTCTTTCAGTCCAATGCCTCATCAATGCACCTGTGTGAAGACAATGCATTGTAATATCAAGTGTACTCAATGAAATTGCGTTGTTTTATGGCCAAATTAGGGATTTTGAGAACAAATGAATCACTTTCGTAGCCTTTGAAGGCAGATCTTTGAACAACAAAGTCAGTCTTAAGTGTAAAAATAAATAAATAACATATTGATTAAAAGTTTTGGAGCTTGGTGAATTAAAAAATAAATGACATGCAGTTTAATTAAAGTACGTTTACTGCAGACAAAAAAAACACTTTAGGTTAAGATATGGGCAAAAAGGCTTATTGACCAATTGTCATTAATCTGTATCAAATTTATATTGGCAGCTAATTATTTTGGTTCCATAACTCACTGAATATTAGGCCTTAATTATTGGGAATGTTCATATTTTTTTTTGAATATCAATTAGGCTATAGCCTTAAAGTTTATTTTAGGCGTAAAATGTGTGAAATGATTTATCAGAATTCACAAGCAACAACATATTTAAAAGGAAAAGTTGTGACAGCGGTCAGTTTTACACCAAGCTGGTACTTTACAAGCAAATTCAGTCTCTTCTCTCTTTCTCTCTCTCTCACTGACTCACCACACCAACACAAACACAAACACTAACATGCACACTTATTAACACACACACAAACACATACGTCGACCACTGCAGATTCTGGGGACCCGGACAAGGACAGTCCCGGTTGTAAACGGAGACGCACGAGGACAAATTTCACCGGGTGGCAGCTGGAGGAGCTCGAGAAGGCTTTCAACGAAAGTCACTATCCGGATGTGTTCATGCGGGAGGCGCTGGCGCTCAGGCTCGACCTCGTGGAATCCAGGGTTCAGGTAAATACGCCAAAGAAAAGAGTCAGATAGGCTATTTTGAGGAGCATGAATTCATTTACTGAGTTGTTTGTGTTATTGTTCTGGGTTACTGTTCGGATATTTCATTCAATTTCAATCCATGTCAAAATCCACAAAACATATAGACTACTAGGCTAATTATAAAGAAAATGTCAGAGGGGCGTTTGTTTTGTGATGACCCATGAAGGCCTGGCCCACGCTGAGCTCGCTATTTGTCAATTATCAAAGCATCAATAAAGGGTCTCCTTTGAATTATGCATGCAGGCAACCTATTGATTTATGGGTTAATAAAAACAAGACTATTTACTGAGCAAAAGGGTTGAAAATGGTAACTATAGTATTCTTCCTCTATCTTCAGATAATAATAATAATCATTAAATATTTGACAGTTTATTCACAATTCTACCATTAGGCTAATTCTTTTTATTTTATTTTGGTGGTTCAGTAAAATGTGCTTCATTTAAGCTAAACTCACAAGTAACTTGTTATTATATTTATTACACTATTTATTACTTGACTACTATTAATATTATATAATAACTGTTATTATTATTGATACGATATTATTTAAGCAATACAATTCAATACATACATTAATATTACAATATTAGATGTTTTGTGTGTGATGGAAAATATTCAGCACTATTTACATGATAAATAAATATTATTTAAAATAAATAAATAATACAATTTAATTTAAGCCCAGAGCTTTGGGTGCATCTTTTTGAGCAATTACGTGAAAAGTGAAGCTTCTCTTTCACATTTCTTTAAGAGATGTATCTAATTTCATAATAATATGACATTAGCATGATAATAGTTAGAATAATAACAAAATTAGCCTAATGTAATTATGATGTTAATAATAATGATTTAAAAAGGCATGCAAGTTTAAAAGACTACATTTTATTTGCTCAGTATGAAAAAGCTGTGAATCCATGTAGGACATTCTCTGTAATATAAGGCATGTTCATGTATTTTCAAGATGAGCCACATACACTTCGCATGCATGGCTGGATCGAGTAAAAGCGGCACAGGAGCAGAGCTCTCCGTCGCTGCGTGTTGTTTGGGGATTTCGCTTCTAAACCTCAGATTATTGCTCCCTCAAGCTGCTTAGCGCTCCTTTATCACCAGGTTTGCGGGGGAAAGATATAACCAACATTAACAATTCATAAGAAGCGCCATTGTCGCACATGATGTTGGTGTCCCGTCCTTATTATGCAATGTTCGCGGATCCTGCTTCTGCATGCTAAACTCCTGGCGTTATCAGCACCTAACATACGGCCCAGAGCGCGCCCAGAGGCCGGGCAGTGAGAGCTCTCAGGCGGGGGAAGCGCCCTCTCTTGGCTCGGTGCGGAGGGAGGAGAGCCGGGGGTTGCCGTCAAAGTGTTAAGCCCCATATGAGCGGAGGGCTGGGTGTGAAAGAATATAGAGACGGGGTATGGCTGATTTAGCTACGGTACAATTAAATATAACTGGCGCCTATTACACTGACTCAGTGGTAATTAACACGGGCACATATGTGCATCTGCTGGTCCACCTCTGTGACCTATTAACCTAATGTAGGCCTGTACTCTTTAGATGTGTAGTTGAAGGGAGAGCTGCAGTGACACAGATAGACGGACAGGCAGAGGACAAAGGTTTCATTTGTTTCAGGGCTTTGTGGAATTTATTTGGATTTGTAGGCAATATGGTTTCGTCCTTACCATCTGATAACCACCATGACACTGATTTATTGTCATGGCAGGTGTGGGGTCTGTTCTTGTCTGGGGTTGTCTAAACACACCCTGAGTGACATTTCGTCTAAAATGCCTAAGTCAGTGTTTTTGTTCTCTTGAGGGGGATGATTTATTATTACAAGAAAATGAAAAGATCCTTATAAATGAGCACAGATTTGTATCAAATCATTCCCTCAACAAATTAACATTTCAGTGTCTTTACAGGAGGTGTTTATTGCAGGGATTTTGGAATGGAATGCACCAGATTGGTGTTCACAGTGGTGTGCCAGATTTTGAAAATAAGGATAAAATTAATGAATGTCCTGTTTTCTAAAACTTGTATAGTCCATGCATCTCAACTAATGCTGAGAATAAAAATGATGTTCATTGTCGATTAATTGATACATTCTTTTAATGAGCATCTAGTCATAAAATAGGGAATAATCATATTTCCTCCAGAGTCTAAGGTGATTTTTTTGAACACTCCAAAACACATACATTTTTGATTTACAAAAAAATTTAATAATAATTATGTTAGAGAGGCTAAAACAATCACATCTTGTATTTTTCCTTGAAAAATGACCTGAGTGATTGAAATAGTTGAGGATTATGTATAATCGATCTAATACATTAATCAGCCTTATCAAACTGCACAAACAAATTGATATAAATACAAAAAGTTTGACAGATATTGACATAGAAATAAATTGTTTTCAAACAAAAATCAGCTCTGTACATTTCTCATGTGTGTATTTCATGTTTGTGTTTTTTTTACGTGTGCATAGGTTTGGTTCCAAAACCGACGTGCGAAATGGAGAAAAAAGGAGAACACAAAGAAAGGGCCAGGGCGGCCTGCTCACAACTCCCACCCGACCACGTGCAGTGGCGAGCCCATGGACCCCGAGGAGATCGCACGCAGGGATCAGGAGCGTGCCGAGAAGAAGAAACGGAAACAGGAGAGGAAGCTGCTCAAGTCACAGAACAAACTTCTCCACGGCGACAACTTCCACACACCTGGAGGTTCAGAGAGCGACAGCGGGGCCTCCCTCTATACTGACAGCGACCAGCAGCATTCAAACGGTAACGGGACTTTTCACATGGAACTGCCAGCAACAAAGGGTGCAGGAGGACACCAAACTGAATCCAGCTGTGACCAAACACGACACAACTTCAGCCAACTACAGAACCACCAAAACCAAAGAACCGCAGGAGAACCCGAGCAGGTTTCTCCAGGCAGCACGCACAGCTCCAGCCCTGGAGGCCCCAGGTCTTCTGCCCTGCAGAAACGCAACCCTTTCAGTGTGGAGAGCCTCCTCTCTGATGCCACGCCTCGACGCAAAACTCACCTGGACTTCCCCTCGTTGCCCAGTCAGAGGACACTTGTGGGCAAAGGTCATTTCTTGCTTTACCCCATTACCCATCAGCCCTTGGGCTTTCTAGTTCCCCAAACAGCGCTGAAGGCCTTACCGTGTCCAGACAACAGCATAGACAGGCTGGGCCTAGGACAGAGGTGTGTGCCCAGTGAAGGGAGCCCCGCTCCCTCTGACCTCTCCAGCTTGTCCAGCACTAAGCCTGTTAACTTGGATCATACGGAGCACAATACGCAGCAGCATCATCACAATCACATTAGCAATAGAGTGGAGGGGACAGACGTGGAGGAGTGTGGTGGTGACTGCAGTAACACAAGATTCCCTGGGTCTCCTCCACCAAACAGAGTGTCTGAGACAGCTGTGGCCAGGCTGAGCTCCCCACAGTCCTCTGACAGCAGCGAGGAGAGGTGTATGAAAGTTCCTACAGAGGCAGCGACCAATGGCTGCCAAGCTGCAGAGCCGTGTGCAAAAGAGAAGGGTGCAAGAGAGGAGCGAGCGTCTCCAGACCTCTCTGCGCGTCTCGAGGCAAACACAGACTGTCAAGAAACACCCGCAACAGATGGAGAGGATGTCGATATGGACTAACACTTGCAAGGAGCAAACATAAACAAAGGACCAACACCGCTCAGACTAGTCAAACATTCCCAAAGCTCTGCTGAGACACTCTAAAAACATATCAGGAATCAGGAGACTTAATTCTCATCTATTTTTTAATCATAATGTGTGATCAATCCAGATGGCCCCCCAAAAAGCTGTGGCTGTCCTCATATTCAGGCTTTAGGCCTATACACCTTTAGAAGCAGGTTCTTTCTCTCTTTTTTGGCGACCAACTTGTAACAGAAACTATAGGCTTCAATAAACATCTTACACACAACAGAAATCCTCAGATGTTGTAAAAACGAGATATTTATATGTAAACATTTTGATAAATAAAGTTATTGTTTAAATTGATTCACTGTCTTTCTAGAGCCATGTTGAATGGGGGAAACCTTGGATCGTGGGTTTTTTGTCATGTTACAGCAGATAAACCCTCCTTTTTCTCTGTGTAGTGAGCCAGAGCTGAGGCTCAAGTCCGTCTGGCTGTTTGTATTTATTGCTTTAACAAATTTATTCATTTGAAAGGCCGAGCTGGAATGAGGTTAGTGGCCGCGGGCTATAGGACCCTGCGCCTCCTGCTGAGTTGATATGAAAGTAATTATTTTCCCACTGGCTGCCGCGGGTCTGGAGGCAGTTTTTTTCTCCCTTCCTTTCAGCCCAAAGGGTTATTAGACATTACCGATTTCTAGTGATATGGAATCACATAAACTTCCTACAATAATAGAATTAGCATGAAAGGCAGGGGTGTCAAATTGAAATGGGAAAATAATAGCCGCGCCAGCTGCACCGTGGATGTGTGCGTGTTTGCAGGCGTGCGTGAGTGCGCATCTATTGAGCGCGAGGAGGAGGAGGAGATGGTGCTAGATTCGTGGGGCGGAATTTTCATGAGCTGCCGCGGTTGTCAGACGGCCCTTGTAGTCGGCTATATTAAGATAGATGTTCGATGATATCCCTCATTGTTCTGTCGCTTATATTGATGTTGCTGCGTTATCGCCCTATTGATCATGTGTCGCACATAATAGGACAGGCGCGCGCCCGCCCGCCTGCGCCTTTTCACAAAAGCGCCTGGGCCCCTCGTCATTTGTTCTAATAGGACTGCGTGTCCCTCGGGGGGAGACAGATAAAGATATAGGGGAGGCAGAGGGAGAAGGGAGAGGGGAGTGATGTGCCAGGCTTGTATTAATAATTTTTTGACCAATAGTTGGCTGAGCTCAAAAAAGAAAGAAAGTAAGGTGGGAGAAAGTAAGATTGAAGAATTGCTGAATTAGAGATGTTTAGGGACAGGAGAGGAGACAGATTCTCATAGCCTGAAGGTGCAAGTGTGTGTGTGTGTGTGTGTGTGTGTGTGTGTGTGTGTGTGTGTGTCTGTGTGTGTCTGTGTGTGTGTGTGTCCGCGTGCACTCGCTACTCGTGCTCGCGCGCCTGTTCAGGAAAAGAGTGTGTGTTAGCTTATGAAGTGTAAACGCCACCAATTCCCCGGAAACTGAAATCCCAATTATTAAAACCATTAATTCTGGCGAGCCAGTTGCACGGAGGAGCCGTGTTGACAGCCCGGCTAAATATCCCTGATCCCTCCCGGTCACCTCGCCTTTATTTGCAAATAAATTGAGGGGGATCCGAGGGACAGGGCTTTACTTTGCTGCGCCGACCTAAAAATGAATTTCCGTGCCTCAGTCCCTTTAATAATATTTACATAATTTTCGCTCAGTGACTCTGCTATTTGCGCTGTAGGAAGCGGGGGGCTTATAGGAAAATAATTAGACAAGAGGACGAGGAGGGAGCAAGAGTGAAAAGCAGCAGGGGGAGGATGGGTTAAGACCGAAGCTCAACACTAAATTCCCAGACAGCTAAAATCAATGAAAGTAATAACCCTATTATTTAATTCATAAGGACATTATTTTCCCATAAGGCCTCAGGAAACGTCCCCTTCGACTGAAACAATCACATTAAATCGTTCATTCCGCGTGCGCAGTGTGAAATTTCTACTTTTATTCCCTCCCCCTTTTTGGAAGGGGGAACGCTTTATTATAATCGGTTAGTTTCAAGAGTGCGATAAATTAGAAAATATAGGTTTGGTATCCCTTCAGCAAGACCTTATAGGACACGCGTGGTGAGACAAGCCAAATGCAAAAAATGGGTAACAATATAATCAAAGTGATACACTTAAAAAGACGGCATTTATTAAGCATCAAGGAAACCTAACATTTCACGTTAGGATCCAAGTGAAGAACAATAATGTGTAGGACCTGGAGCCAATATGTCCGCAGCTTTAATTAATTTGCAGATAATAATGACACTTATTATAACAGAATGCAGAGTTTAAATCAACTCCAGAAACATGTTTATAAGCCATCATATGATTTGAGTTGCTTTGGACATTGTTTTGCTATAGTGACTTTCAGAAAAATATAAACAGATGTCAAAACAAGAAACCCTGAGTAAACTCTGGGTGAATGAGGGTGAGTCAGTGGGTGAGAGAGAGAGAGAGAGAGAGAGAGAGAGAGAGAGAGAGAGAGATGTTTCGGTGGCACGAACCAACACAAACGACCAATCGATCAAGCCTGAGCCTGGACCGGGCGGGCCCTCCCGCTGTGGCCGTGCCGCTCATGCATCACACTTTATGAATTCAATTTCAACCGGGAGAAATTTTCAATTTGAACGCGCGATCATTACGGCGTGGGGGGATAGCGTAAATTGTTTTTGCTCTATTATGCATTCGGACGCCATCATTTTTCTTTCTAATTACCGAGGTGTCAGCGCGGCCTGTCACCCGGGCGCTGATTTTCAATTTAACTGATCATCATACATTCATTTTCCCATTTGATAAATCTGCTATCTAGACGTGCCCGCCATGCCCGGAATATTAAGCGGCGCTGGGGCGCAGTAATAGGGGGATGTGTATGCGGCAATGAGCGCGGATCAGCCAGCTAATTTAGCACCTTCCACATTCCCCGTCTCCATCCCCCATTTCCAATTCTCAAGAGGAGGCAAGGAGTGGAAAAAAGGGTAGAGCAGTGGAGAGGAGGAGAGAAACCAATGGCTGCATATAACCTCCAAGAGGGAAGAGGTGGACGAAGAAACAAACCCTGAGGTTAAAAAGAATCAGAGAAAGTCCTCCACTCCGAGCTGTTTCTTTCTACCGCAATTTAGAAGCAGGATTAATTAACCCTAATTGAGTTCTTTAATACGTGTTATTCTTATTTAATAGAAACAAATTGGCACAATTAATTAACGGCGTAATTTCAAGAACCTTTAACAATCCACCACCACCACCACCACCACCCATCTCTGACTCTCCAGTAAATTAGCAGCTTTTGTCATTAGGTTTAGAGGCGTCTTATGACTTCAGATCACATTTGATCCGGACTGGATGGGCCCACAGCCAACACGACACACCAAGGATCCTCCCATCGGCCCTGCCTTAGAAACATTCAGGCTATTGATATGAAGTGTAACGGACATGAACCCAATCTTACAAGCAAAACTAGTACCTTTAAGCAAATTGCAAGGGGTTTTATTAAAATTCACAATAGTAGGATATAGTCTAATGATTTGGAAAAAATAAAGTTTTTTGCAGGCCTTTTAGTAGCCTATATTGCAACTTGTCCAGTGTCAAAGGTTTATTTTATGACTTCTGCTGTTCAAACAAATCAGTTTTTGTCCCAGTAGATCCATGCTGTGTCTGGGTCCAGTTACAGTTTTATCACTAAAGCACTTTGTGACTTTGCTTTTGAAAAGGTGCTATACTTAAAGTTGTCCATAAAGTGAATCTTGAGTTAAGTGATGTCACACTTATTTTTTACAAAGGTCAAGGATAAGCCTCCTCCACACCTGTGATTCAACGAAATGTTAAGTGAGAATAATGAAATCCAGGGCCTCCAACCTTTACTTATTGAATAAACCACAAGCACCTGATCACCAAACATTTTCTAACCCAATTTAAACTTATTCCCACACACTGAAGACAATTCTAATTATGTCAAAACTAATTAGCTAACTATAGCCTATGTATAATAGTAATACTTTATTATCCTGTCAACTAAACTTCAGAGCTGTGTGCTTCTCTCTTTCACATCTGACGGTTGTTTAACTTTTAATTTTTTCAATGTTCTTCTAGACTCTGTCACAGCTCAGAAAAAAAACTTGGTTGAAGTTGTATCACAGTGATATTTCATGACTTTGTCTGATTTGATGAGAAATGCTCATAAAAAGGCTTTGAACCCATTATCTTGAAGACACCTGAAGAAAATGTCCTTTCTGTTTTGGGTTTTGCAGACTCTAGTTGTGAATTATGGTTAAATAAAAATAAATCTTCATAAACTTTATGTGATTAGTGTTGACACTTATCCCCAAAATCCTTACTAAATAAAACTATAAAAAATAAAACGTTTATTTGGATTACTGTTAGGAGTAATATAACATCAGAAAGTTACATCTCTCTGAGGTCAAACATATAAAGTCAAAAAAACAGTACATCTATTCAATTAAGTCATGTACATCCAAAAGAGTTTTAGCAAACAAAAACAGCATATATTTCTTCATATGTGGCTCTTAATGTTTTCCATATTTGCAGTAAAAACAATGCTTTATTTTCAATGTAATATTTATTAATTTTCTTTAATGAAATGTGGAAACTCAGTTTTCAGCAAAGGGAAAGGATGCCACTTTACTGTAATTAGATCAGAACAAAAGTAAAATGTCTATTTCTAAAATCTTAATTTTGCAATTATGATTGTTTGTTTTACACATACAGCTTTGTAACCCCAAACAATGAAGAATCATAACCAATGTCAACAAACACAGGGGTTGAATTGCTTTTAATGGTTATTGTTTTTTTCCTCAGTGATTCTATGCTGAGATTGCTGACTGAGACACACACACATGCCAAATAGGCCCCACTGTTTAAATGCCAATAAGTATACATGTGTGTGTGTGTGTGTGTGTGTGTGTGTGTGTGTGTGTGTGTGTGTGTGTTGCACTGTAATGAACGTTTATGGGCACAAAGCAGCTTTGGTTTTGTCGTGTTCTTTGTTTCATTAGCCCAGTGGTTGTAATAAATGCCAACGTGCCAACGGGATAGATTTTAATTAAGTCAGTGAGAGATGAGTGGAGTGACGCAGAAAGCGGGGCAGGGCGGGGAGGAAAGGAGATGGAAGTGGAGGGGGACAGCTTTTCAATAAATCGGTTCGCTCAGGGGTTAGTCGGTGATTTCCTCGGCAAAGTGTTGGGGCCGAGCAGGACTCGCAGTAATTTGGTTGATAAATCAGCGGCGTTAGGGGCACGAAGCTTGCCGCTCGACCGGTTGGTTCTGCGCGTGATTTATGTGTTACCCGGGGGTCGTACACAAGCCCATGACAGTCCAGGATGAATTAACCAGGAGCCGGCGCGCTCCTAATGAGCGGGTATTATTTCGCACACACCTCTCCTTAAAAAAAATAATATTAAAAAAAAAAGTGAGGAACGAGCCTGGCATACGACCCTTCCCCCCTCCGCTGTGCCATCCCTGAGGTGTCGCATTGATTCAGCATCAGAGAGTTAACACACGCACGCGTGCACGCACGCACGCACACACACGCGCACGCGCGCACACACACACACACACAGACAGAAACAGATAGATAGTGTGTATTATTTATCTGCAGTGTATATGAGACGAATAGTTCAATAGTAGGTCTGGCACCAACTGATTGGGGTTAACTGAAGCAAAGGGGTGACAGACACATGTCCAGACAAAAGATTCAAACAGAACAATTTCATCACATATCGATCATCGATACTAACCTTATATATTTGTCTTGGCTGGTTGACTGTTTAGCTATAGTGCGCCCTTTAACAAAGCTCTTGGACCTGCAGCACTTGATCATGCATTTAGGCCCTTTAGTTTAGAAAAAGTAGCAAAACCGCACTTTAGGAAAATTCCGCAACACGTCTATTTCCTGTAGTGAAAATAAAACTTAAGTAGAAAAATTCATTAACAAAAATGTACAGTGTCAGGGCGGGAAAATGGTCGTAACTGTTATTAACTTGATTGACATTGCACACAATGATGTGCATTTAACAAGGACAGTAACATAGGCCTACTTATTACACAACATAATGTGATTATAATGTGAATTACCATATCTTATATTATTGTCATCCCTAATGCATCAATGTCCATTGGTCAAGGAGGTTGCTTATTTTAACTATGTTTGGTAGTTTCTAATAACTGTATGATGATCACATGTTGATCATATACATAGCCTATATTAAAGCAAATACAGTTAATGGATAAATGCAGGGGAGCATGATGTAGCATACAAATCACAGAAGTGCATTACTTGTACAGTAAAATTGGTTATTTTCCACACCTTTACAATGTCTCTCATTGAGTATATTCCTGATAGGCCTACTATTATGCTGCTCGGTCTGTGCGTCATATTTCACTTGTAGAATCTTAATTTGTAGAGTGCGTATAGCTGTAACATGATTCAGTTAGATTTGCATGACATAAAACTACTAAAGTCCCTCAAACATGTAAGCACAGACAGTATACAGTGGAGGAAATAAGTATTTGATCCCTCACTGATTTTGTAAGTTTGCCCACTTACAATGAAATGAGCGGTCTATAATTGTAATGATAGGTTTATTTTAACAGTGATAGACAGAATATCAAAAGGAAAATCCAGAAAATCACAAAAAAAAGATAGAAATTATTTTGCATTTTATTGAGTGAAATAAGTATTTGAACCCCTATCAAAACATTGCTTAGTGCTTGGTGGCAAGTACAGAGGTCAGACGTGTCTTGTAGTTGATGACCAGGTTTGCACACATCTCAGGAGGATATTTGGACCACTCCTCTTTGCAGTGAAGTCCACCTGTCCCCTTAGAAGAGAAACACCCCCAAAGCATAATACTTCCATCTCCATGCTTGACTGTGGGGATGGTGTTCTTGGGGTCATAGTCAGAATTCCTCTTCCTCCAAGCATGGTGAGTCACTATGATACCAAATAACTTGATTTTGTTCTAATCTGACCACATCACCTTCTCCCAAGCATTCTCTGAGTCGTTCAGGTGTTCATTGACAAACTTCAGGCGGTTCTGTACATGTGCCTTTTTGAGCAGGGGGACCTTACGGGCACTACAGGATTTCAATCCATTACGGCATAGTGTGTTACCAATGGTTTTCTTGGTGACTTTGGTCCCAGCTGCCTTGGGATCATAAACAAGCTCCTCCTGTGTAGATCTGGGCTGATCCCTCACCTTTCTCATGATCATTGATACCCCACAAGGTGAGATCTTGCATGGAGCCCCAGACCGAGGGAGATTGATGGTCATTTTGTGTTTCTTTAATTTTCGAATAATCGCACCAACAGTTGTCTCCTTCTCACCCAGCTTCTCGCCAATGGTCTTGTAGTCTATTCCGGCCTTGTGCAGGTCTACAATCTTGTCCCTGATGTCCTTAGACAGCTCTTTGGTCTTGCCCATGATGGAGATGTTGGAGTTTGGTTTATTGACTCTGTGGACAGGTGTCTTTTATACAGGTAACAAGTTGAGACAGGTGTGTTTTATACAGGAAATTAGTTGAGATTAGGAATACTTTTTTAAAGCACGAGGACTAATCTGTGGGAGACAGAATTATTTATGGTTGGTAGGGGATCAAATACTTATTTCACTCAATGAAATGCAAAATAATTTCTATATTTTTTTTAATGTGATTTTCTGGATTTTCTTTTTGATATTCTGTCTATCACTGTTAAAATAAACCTAGCTTTAAAATTATAGACCGCTCATTTCTTTGTAAGTGGGCAAACATACAAAATCAGTGAGGGATCAAATACTTATTTCCTCCACTGTAACTCGGAATGTGAATATTCCAATTCCAAAATACTACTTTAACACGTGAAAATCTTCTCCTTGCTTTAACTCTATCATGCCCACGGGAGCGCCGGCCGGCGCTCCGACATACAATATATTCTTTAGAGCGTCATATCTCCTTGACGGTTTCAGATAAAGACATGCTGTTTTTTAAGCTAACAATTAGACAAACATCTCTAAAAAGCAAGCCAAAAATGACCTGTGTGAGAAGCCTATTTACCCAATGATTTAACCTCGTAACTTTCGTTTGAGTGTAACGCAGTATAACCGGTGGAATGCACGGAGTATGCACTAAGTAGCAAGAGACAGAGTTACGTCTCCCCCGCTGTCTCGCAGTAAACAAATGATTTATAGGTTTAGCTTCAGTCGCCATCTTAGCTAGTGACGTTTAGTACTTTATACACTCCTATTGGCTCATGATAGCTTTAGTAGGCTGACCAATCAGAGTGAATCAATGTCCGCTCGCGCGGAGTTTGACAACCGGCGTTTGAGAGTTGACAGTTTGACAGTTGACAGTAAGAGAAAAAATAAAGCAAACAACCGAATAGCGATCAAAATAAATGGCGAAACGTAAATTCACAAGGGAGGAGGTATTGGAGTGTATTTTTGACGAGGATGCCGGTGATGACTACATTGAGGACTCGGCCCCGGAGTCTTGCTGCTCCGAAGATGAACGGCAGTTTGGAGACGGGATTGATCCTCTTCAGGATAACAAGTAAGTAGCCTAGCTAGCATAATGCCTTTATGAAAATAATTAAATTGTGAATGACTACAACCTTACTATAATAAAAGACGTCTCTCGCTTCGTGTGTGTGTGTGTGTGTGTGTGTGTGTGTGTGTGTGTGTGTGTGTGTGTGTGTGTGTGTGTGTGTGTGTGTGTGTGTGAGATGGATAGAGGCGCGCGGGTGTGTGTGTGTGTAACGTTAACGGTGCTCGGAGCCAAAACAGGCAATAATCCGCTATATATAAATCATGGATGGCCTCTGGTCGTCGTTTGGCCACCGGCTTATTTTCACTCAAAATGACTGTGTTTTGGCATGTTTACCCCCGCTGATAAAACTGCGCAACAGCGAGAAAAGACGCTCATTTTAGAAGACTGAACAGTGAGATCCATATAGGCTAATAATGGATAATAATGGGATGTGATTGTGGAAAAAGTTGTTTTGCGTGTAAGAGCAGCTGAGAGAGTGTGATTATCGTAGCCTTATCTGGCAAATCAACTTGATGTTTGGGGGTGTGGCAGTTACGTGTGCTTGCTGCGGGTGGATGATGATCGCACTGGCACTGAGATGGGATGCGCAACAAGGTGTCTTTTACGGGGTGGCTCTTGGTCAGGTTCAGAAACAGAATTATAGCCATAAAAATCATAAAAACAGTTTTCTTGTCAAAACGCTTTGCCTATGTTTTTTTTTTACGTTTATGTCAGACTCAGAACACATTTGTCATGACAAATAAATCACTTTTAGGAAAAGTAATCGATTTGGAGATAGGGTTTTTATAAGAACAGAGTTACTTCATTTTAAAGGTAACAATGACCTAGTTGCAGTTCTAAATATATAGTTTTAGTATAGAGATGTGTTATTGGATTACAGATAGCATAGACTGTTTTTACTCCAACAACACAGACTAATAAGTAAAAAAAGCACTGTGTTTTATAGATTGATAAACCTAGATTGATTATATTTTTAGATGTTGATTGGTTCATTCTCTTATGTTACAGTGAGGAAGCAGACCCTGCAGCTCCTGTAGATCAACCACAGCCTGAGCCCTCCACTGCAGTGGGCCAGCTCAGTAGGCCAGCTGGTATGAGACGGATGGGTCGTGGACGTGGTCGTGGATGTGGACATGAAAAGCAACATGTCACCCCATCATCTTGTCCATGGAAGTCTGAAAGTGAAAAAGACTGCCTGCCAAATCTACCAAGGTTCACTCCAAAACGTAGGCCAGGTGTGCAGCCACCTCTGCTTGCAGAAAGCCAACCAAGCCCCATTGACATTTTTAAATGTTTTTTTGACGACAGCACAGTAAAAATCCTTATCGTCAACACAAATAAATACGCTGCGAAAAACAAGGATAAGGGGAAGACATTCAAATGGACAGATGTCACTCCAGGCGAGTTTTTAAAGTTCCTTGGACTCTTGGTGTACATGGCAATCCTGCACCTGCCGAAACTGAGAGACATGTGGAGGGTGAAGAGCATTTTCCACATCCCCTTTCCACGCACAGTGATGTCGAGAAACAGATTCATGGCCATCTCGTGGAATCTGCACATGAGTGACCCAGAAGAAGACGTGGCGAATGACAGGAAGAAAGGAACGGAGGAGTACGATCGACTGCACCGTGTCAAACCTCTGTGTGACTCCATTCGGTATGCCTGTAAGTCTGTCTACCATCCTAAGCAGAACCTGTCAGTGGATGAAAGGATGGTAGCAACCAAGGCCAAGATTGGACTCAAGCAGTACCTGAAGCTCAAGCCATCCAAGTGGGGAATAAAGCTTTTTGTACTGGCAGACACAAATGGCTACACAGTGGATTTCACTATCTACACTGGTAAATCACAGGTTGGAAGTGGGAAAGGGCTCTCATTCGATGCAGTCGTGACACTGGTCCAAAAAGAGTACCTGGGTTCTGGCTACCACATATACTGTGACAACTTTTACACCAGCCCAGCACTTTTCAGTCACCTACGTGAGCTTGGCTTTGGAGCATGTGGCACTTACCGTGAGGGGAGATTGGGAACCCCCAAAACCAGAGAGAATGCTCTTACAAAGAAGTCCTCCAAGGGGTCCATAAGGTGGATAAGGGATGGCCACCTGCTTTTTGTAAAATGGCAGGACACTCGGGAGGTGTCAGTGTGCTCCACCATCCACACAGCCTACTGTGGGGAGATGACTACCAGAGGCCAGAAAACTCGGGATGGTGGATATGAGAGGTTCCAGATCCCCCGACCTACTGCTGTGGGAGACTACAATAGGTTCATGGGAGGTGTGGACTTGTCAGACCAGCTTCTTGGCTATTACTCTGTGCACCGCAAATCGATGAAGTGGTATAAAACCATTTTCCACCACTTCGTCGACATTGCGACTACTAATAGTTTCATCCTCCACAAGGAAATGTGTGAAAGTGCACACTACGCACCTATGAAACACCAGGAGTTTCAGGAGCTGCTGGCAGCTCAACTGGTTGGTGTGGAACTGGACTGGTCGCCCTCTCATGGGGAGAGGCAATACAGCCATACCCCTGTTGCTATCGCTCCCCCCGGTGACAGGTCCTCAAAGGCTACAGAAGGACGAAGAAAGTGTGTCCTCTGCAAAAAAAGCACACCATTCTGGTGCAAAACATGCAGGGTGCCCCTCTGTGTCATTGTTGACAGAAACTGCCATGATGAATACCACAGCTAATCTGTAAATAGAAGAGTGTATATAGTCTATATAGTTTGTACAAGATTTTTGAATTGATATGATTTGATTATTTACCATGTATATATTTTTTTTCAGATTTTGTTCATATTTTCCATAATAGTGTTCATATTTACTACCATATTGTTCATATTACCATAGTGTTCATATTGTTCATAATATTTATATGTTCCATCATATTGTTCATATTTACTACTACTTTGTTCATATTTACTACTACTTTGTTCATATTTTCAATCATATTGTTCATATTTTCAATCATATTGTTCATATTGTTCATATTTTCAATCATATTGTTCATATTGTTCATATTTTCAATCATATTGTTCATATTTTCCACCATATTGTTCAAAGTTTACAATATTATGTGAGATTTAATTAAAACTCTATGTTTTACCTGACACTGGGTCTTGCTTCTGCTGTTGACACATCTTACCACTTCCAGTGGTAAAAACGCCTGTATACACTGCCCAAAAGAATGAGCATAACTCCTGAACTGAAGAAGCTAGAAACCTCTGGTAACTTCTGGCAGAACACAAACTTGTGTGTGCAACTTTTTACATTTAGATTTTCTTTCTTTTTAATGGTTCACTGTTTTTTTACAATGAAATATGGCAATATTTAAGTTACGATTTTCACTTGTTTAAGGTTTTTGGACAGATATTCCATATTAAAATGCAAAAAGGTTTCTATTGAGTTATATATAAAACTACCTGAGGTTGTGCTGATTCATTTGGATGTTAAAACATAATGCTAGTGTAAAAAATAAGATTTTTATCAAGTAAAATACAAAAATATAGAAAAACGGAATGTTAGAATGGTGGGTCTCAGAGGGTTAATTGAGCCTATAGTTTATGGTGGGTGCAGTAAGGAATACAGCATATAAGATGTTCAGGTTACTTCTATTTATATAGCAGTTATGGAAGTCTATTATTGCTAATGGCTTTAGGATGTGAACCCTAAATAGCACATAAGGAAAGCGTAGTGTTAATAATGCTTTATGTAAGCAACTGCTGGGGGTCATGAAGACATTTATCATGATAGACAGGTTTATGCGGGTGAGAGAATCAGAGAGCTCAAAGTAGGAGAACAGCCTATATTGTGTGTTTTTTTTCAACCTGTAACACCAGCATTATTACTAAGAATTGTATTCAAACAATCAGTGTCTTTATGTTTAGAAATGTCAATTAAAGTCCTATTATTGTTTGTTATCTTAAAACCGAATTTCTCAAAGTTCACATTAAATAAATGAATCGCAAATCAACTTGTAAAATGACAACTGGGTTTAACAATGGTAGGAAAGTAAAGGTTTGTATTGATCATTCTGAGTGCAGTGTAGGAGGTGCATATCCCTGAAGCTGCATATTATGCTAATAGGCAGCTCCAGCAACTCTTTACAGCAACGACCACACTTGATGACGACATAAAATTGGTCTAGATAGTGTTAAGCTAAGTGTAACTTATCTGTCAATGTAGCTAGTTAGATTGGTAAGCATATTAAATGCTTATTATATAAGAGAACTGCACCATAATGTATGTGTGCAATGTGGTTTTAGGTCTGATGCGGGATGCGGTGAGCATCCTATCCTAAATGTGTTTGCACTTAGTAAAATTGGCAGCGTTAAAGTAGGCAGAATACGAAAAGAAGAAAACTTAATTTAGAGTCAGCTTCTGGAGTAATAAGCAGACTTTAAGATATTTACTCTTAATAGATAACTGAAATAATAGAATCAGAAAGTGAATTTCTTAACCTTAGTCTAAAATGATACGTGGTTGTGTATTTGTGCCTATTCAACTCTTAGACACTTTACAGTTTGAAAAACCTTCTTTGTAATAACCAAGGCCTCAACCCCTCAAATTCTAATATGTCATCATGTGGTTGTAATTCAGCTCACTGTCTGACACAAATCAAAAGTCGAGCTTGCAAATATGACCACTGTCCACGGCAGTCACATTATGTTTCCGTTAAAGGGTCTTAAAACACTCATTGGTCGCTCTGTCCTATTACATACGTTGTACTTACTGCAGAAAAAAGGATCTCTTTACAGTTGATCTCTTTTAACACAAGGAATAGTTACAGCCACCAAAAGTCTTGCAATGCACAAATCTCGGATGAAGGCATTTAAGTACAATTTTGAATATTCAAGACTAGGAGCAGACTTAGACAGAAGTGAGCCTTTCGTTTAACTGTATAATGGCTAGAATAGTTCACACAAGTCTCAAATCAGCAAGCACAATTGCAATGTTAAACACTTGTACCTGTAGGAATATAAAAAGTAGGCACTTGTGTATTCTTTTAAAATTGATCTTATAGCATGTCACACCACCTGCTCAGTGCTCACAAAGAAAGTCTCTCATGTGGAGCATGGCATGTCCTAGGTAATTGTTTAACAGCAACATAAAGGGTGAGAAGATGTGAATCTGTTGGTCCATATTGTATGTATAGGGTCACAGCCCACACTCAGCCAAACATATTATAGCTACATTGTTTTTTCACTAAACTAACATTTTGGCCGTTGGGTCTAATGCTAATGCTCACATGTTACTTTATGCGGCTGAGGACATGTGGACCCTATTACGGTTCTACAAAAAGAGAGACCGCAGGATGCCTCACGATAAGGTAATGTGTTATAAGATTAAAAATGGTAATACGAGGTGATGGTGAAGCAAAGTAAACTTTAATTTGGTTCCGTTTGGGAAACACAGTATGCTCTGGTCTGCCTACCGTAAATCATTATGTCAAATTTCCCGGGAATTCAGACTCTAGCAAAGGCATTAATAATAGCTATATAACAATAGTGTAGTTTTTCTTGATTGTCTTGTTTGCTGTTGGTCATTCAAGATCATTAGAGTAAACATGAGACCGTTTCATAAAAATTTAAAAGTACCTTGTAGAAGAAGTAATAGCAATATAAATTCTCTATTTCAAGTAAAAGTCCTGCATTCAAAACTTTATTTTAATAAAAGTATTATTAAAAAGCACATGGGCAAAAGATTTGAGGTGCGGTTTTTTCGTACCTGATTAATACCTGAGACATGCCGGATACTTTAAGTATCTCTTTTCATTTAGTGGCTACTGCAGTCTAACCCGCACTCCACAGCGGCGGATGGGCTAATTTCAGCTGAAAGCCATCATAGAACTAATTGGCAAGATGATAAGTGGGCTCTCATTCACGCAGCTCATGATTGGAAAAGAACAACATGTAGTACATCCCACAGGTTACCACTACATTATATTTATACTTTTCTGACACATATTTCTTAATCTGGATTGGTTATTTTACAATATAAAGATGGCTGCTCTAACACTGATGTAGTATCTTTTTGCATTGTCTTTGAAAAACTATATATGTGTTTTTATGAAGATAAAACAAAATATTTTACATTAACAATAATATTAAACACATACCATTACATGATGAAAACTGTTTAAAACCAGTTCCCTGTCTGAATATTCGAATCTTAGGAAACTACAAAAGGTTCTATGGACATCCCATATATTACTGAATCACAATGATTTCAGTTAAATATTACTTAGGTTTTAAATTGCATTATATATATTCACACTTTAGCTTTTGCCTTAAAGCGGCAGTTGAGAGTTTTTTTACTGTAATATTTGGCAAAACTGTCATAATAGCCATTCAGCTATATGGGCGGCAGTGGCGAAGTGGGTAGGAAGATTGCCTCTGGAGTGCAGGGTCGGAGGTTCGATTCCCTGCCTACCCGCCACATGTCGAAGTGTCCCTGGGCAAGACACTGAACCCCAAATTGCTCCCGATGGTTCAGAGAGCGCCTTGCATGGCAGCTACTGCCATCGGTGTATGAGTGTGTGTATGAATGGGTGAATGTGGTAAGATATGTAAAGCGCTTTGGGGCTGAGAAAATCGGCTAGAAAAGCGCTATATAAGTCAAGTCCATTTACCATTTACCATGTAGGTGAAGTGGTCTGAAAATATTTTTTTATCACTTTGCTCCCCCCTGCCTCTGTGTGCTGCCCCCCAAAATTGCCACCGCTCATGTTAATTTTGACCAATCAGAGCGAGGTCAGATTCTCCGTTCTTATTGGCTGTGGGACCTTGGCAACGACGTTGATGCGTCAGTTGCGTGAGCGTTCACGACCCTAGCAGTCTGACACTAGCCTACTGTTTGGTACAAGGCTACTACGGCGGACAGCGAGTGGCAATGTCTTCACAAACGAACCCTCAATTTACCATTCCCAGGATACTAACAACTAACACCGCTAAGACAGCAAAAAAACGAGGAAAGACGAATATTGAAAAGTTAACTGCTGAAAGGGAGACGGAGAGAGCTTGAAAAAAAGTACACCGGCCATGTCTTCTTCCCCTATCACATCAAGACCTCTCCGACCGCGGCCTCGCAACTTTTTTTTTCAAAACAGCAACAAGCGACAAATCTAGCTTTTTTTCTGGTGTTATTGGTGACTTTTTTCGCCAAAGCAAGTATCATCTCTTCTCAACGAGCAGCGGGAGCCCCGAGCTGAGAGGTGTATCTCCTGCTCTGACCGCAGCTGGGAGGGGCTGCTGCGCGAAGACCGGGCCGTCTGTCAGTGCTCTGTGACGGGGGACGGGCCAGGAGGCTCCCGCTGCTCGTTGAGTAGCGTTAAAAGTGATATTTGCTTCGGCGAAAAAGTCACCAATTAGGGGAGAACGGGGTAATTTGTCACATGGGTTGGATGTCACATTCGTTATATCTCGCCACCAGAGCGCGCAAGCTCTGAAATGTTGATATAAAAAAGGTCCAGAATTGGGATCAGAGGTCACATACATAGACTTCCTTGGAGGAAGACAGCTGCATTTCAGGTGAGAGGATGTTTTGTGTTTTTCATGTCAAATTCAAAATATTTTGCTTCTCAGTAATTTTCTTCTAGGCTTTTACACAATGGGTATATAACAAAACACTTGTTACCCTCAGAAAGTGTGAAGGGTAAACTATAGTTTAGATTGTGGTTAGCAAGCTAATTAGTTGTCAGATGGTTGTTGGCCTTGATGCTAGCAAGAAATTCAAGTTGGGGTTGGTCGTCAAATTTTTTGGGGGGTTGGTTGTCACATGTTATCTCAAGGCTGCAGCCAGAAAAGGAACCCAATAACGAAAGAAATTGTCAAGCTGTATCCTCACTGACACCCCAGAGAAGGAAAGAATAGAGCAGGAAAAGGCAGCTAGCAAGCAAAAGAAAAAAGGGCAACAAAATCAAAACAACCCAGTGCATCCCAAACTAGACCAGCTGCCAAGGCTACAGAACGTTATGTAGGCCTATTTGTCAACTTGACAATGCAATTAAACATTCAAATTTAGTTCTGCCTCCTTGCCTTCTTTTTAAGATTTTTCCCATTAAGATAACATTGTGACAAACAACCCCATAGTGTGTGACAACCGACCCCTTGATGTGGTTGGTTGTCACAATGTGTCAGAGTGTCTTTGATGGTAAATTACTTCTTCATTACAATAAGTTGGAAAAAAAGAGAGACACACATTTCTAGCCAACACCTTAAGCTTCAATTTAATGTAGGAATGGCTATTGACAGATGTTTTGGTGATGAGCAATTCTCACTAGAGTAAAAAGTGTGCCTACTTACCCCGTTCTCCCCTACACCAGAAAAAAGCTAGATTTGTCGCTTGTCGCTGTTTAGAAAAAAAAGTCGCCAGGGGGGCTGAAAAGTAGCTAAATATAGCGACAAAATCGCTAAGTTGGCAACACTGCCCGAGCAGCCCCTCCCAGCTGCGGTCAGAGCAGGAGCATTGATAGGAGATACACACACACACCTCTCCGCTCTGTCACAATTAGTTTGCTATCTTGCCTGGCTGTTACAGCTACTTTTGTTAGGCCTACCAGCACACTTATAATGATTTTAAGCTAACATACATGGTATGTCTGTGATTAAAATGTATGCTCAATATGTACGTATGTAGTTATCATTACTAATGTTTAATCACCTCGGAATCGGACATGGTGTTTGTCTCCTGTCAATGTAACTGAATTCACATGAACGCGCGAAGCTGTCGTTCAGAGGGAGGAGCTACAGCAGGTAGAGCGTTGGGAAAACAGCCGTTGGGATCCCAACGGCTCAAATTATCAACTGCAGCTTTAAATAATGGGAGTACGGGAAATAAAAAGCAGCTGATAAAATTTTGGTACATCAAATACTTTGTTTCTTTTTTTCTTTTTGCATGAAACATAGACCATTTTTTTGTAGAGCAATATTCTGTGACTATTGTTGTGAAGCCAGCAAGGCACAGGGTATGGATAGGCATGTACCAAAATCCCAGAGGTTGGTAATCCTTGAATTTTGAAAGAGTTGTGAACAGGAAGCTAAAAGCCACCCCTTAAGTAGAGTCTCCAGATGCTACTGTTTGTAAAGCTGCCAGTTGGAAAAACATTATGCATGTCTATTGAAATGACAGAAGACGCCAAAAATATCATCTACGGAGAGAGCCGGACAAACAGAGAGATTTGCTTACACCATGTGGAATAGTCTGCACGTGCTGAAAAGATCAAGGGCATTTCCAAATATCCAAAAGAGCGGAAAAATCTATTAAAACCAAATAATTAAATACTTCATCTGCCAGATCCCAGTGCGCACATGCCAGGAGTTTGTATTATAAACGCACCGGTAGTTGAAACTTTTGTTTTACTAATCTCCACCCTATCCTGGCTCTTGCTATAATTTTGTTTGACTTTTTTTTCTTCATATTTATACAATGAACGCTCACAGTGCAAATTGTAACTTTGTGTGTAGAGAATTAATGGAAAAAGCCCCAACTGTTAAATCGTAAAAATTTGAATGAGAAAGTTCACATGTAATGCATATCAAACATTTATTAAAGCCACGCAGAATAATTGAATTGTTCTGCTGGTCTAGGTCTGATTTGTTTAACTAAATTATTTGGCTGCCGAAGTGTGATACAAGATTCCCCCACAAAATCCATTTAAGACACAGGTATCCCTTTGTGTATTGGTGCATCTCCGGTACATATAGGACATTTTTTCATCTTTCCCTTTTCCTCCATACGCCCTATCTGAGACCCCGCTCTGACACTGCTTATCTGCATCGAGCCCCTCAGTGAGATTTCAACCACTGTGACATGCAGTCATAGCACAGACTGTCTGTCAACTGTGCCAAGGAGATTGAAATCAGAGAAGGGAAAAAGGAAGAACAAACCAAGGGGAGAGGGGGGGAGGCAAAAGTTAATATCATTTCATTCTTGAGGCATAGTGACAGAGAGAAGCCTCCATATACAGTAAGCGCATAGCAACCAAATGCATTAAATCAGCTTTCTCGGCTCATGTAAATGTCAGGACGTGTATCCTTGCAAAAGAAAAATACAAACACATCTGGGAGAAGGTCTGCTCTAACTTACTGGGCTGATTATTAAGCACAGCTTATAATGTCAGCCTCTCCTATACCCTCTATGAAAGCGTGTCTCACAAACACACACACACACACACACACACACACACACACATACACAGAGAGGGAGAGAGAGATAGAAAGAAAGAGAGAAAGAGAGAGACAGAGAGAGAGCGCCTTGAAGGAACTTTGTGTTTTAGTAAGCTAAGTTTCACACATTGACTGGAGGTGTCCTTGCTTTCTACTGGTGTAATTATCACTCCGGGAAAAGTGTTTCATTAGGAAAGCTCCTCTTTCAGACACATTACTCACAGAGGGCTGGACACAGACAGCCTGGACAGCGCGCACACACACACACACACACACACACACACACACACACACACACACACACACACACACACACACACACACACACACACACACACACACACACACACACACACACACACACACACACACACACACACACACACACACACACACACACACACACACACACACCTTTAATTCATCAACCCTCATTCTTATGCTCAGTCCGATATGATTTTCTGGACTTCTTCGCGCCTCTTATAAGCCCCTTTTACACAGCCAGTGAAAGCCGGGAATATGCCGAAATTTCGGCCGTTGGTCCTGCTTTATAAATGCGACCGTTGCGGAACGAGGGAAGAAAGGCGCAATTGATTGTTCCGGGAATTTTACTACCTCGGGGGGTAGTAAGATTGCCGACACAATCTGTTCCGCCTCTCTGTATAAATGCGGCCAGCTTGTTTTTTGCGGAACAGGGGGGCGTTTGACGTTCCATAGCCTACGTTCTAAACATGCGACCATGTTAGCAGTTGAAGGACGTGTGTTTAACATTAACCACGGCGGCCTGATGTCCCGTAAAAATCACCAAATAAAAGGAACCGCGTATAATCTAGCTGGTCATAAGGTCCGCTGCTCAAACCAAACCCCCAGGCTTCATTTTGCAGAGTGTATGAGTCTATTTCTGCCCAGGGGAAGTTGTACAATGAAGTGGGAAAGCTAGGCCAGGCTAAGCTAGGCTAGGCTAAGCTAGGCTGCGACCGGATCGCCACCGCTATTATTATCCTAAGTCTGAGCGTATATCCACACTTTATTTCTGTCTACACTAACGTGACTTCACACACTGTGTGTGTGTGTATGTGTATGTGTGTATGTCTGAATGGCAGAGTGTTGCTCTCAAAGAGACTCGCTCACAGCCAACCTGTCACACAAACACACACACACAGACACACACATAGGTGAAGCAGTGAGCGGAGTGATTTTGTCAGTTTGGTTAACAGTCCCAGAGATGTTGGGACTCAGCGCGTAGCGAGATCAACCGGCACATCACGGGGACAGTAAAATACAGCCCTCTTACTGCAAGCCCCAGCACTTCTGCTCTCAATTCACCGGCCAGTGTTGTTGTTGTAAAGCAGCTGACCGGCGCGTCGCTAAATGTTTACGTCACACCTAACGCTGCTCACAAGCACCTCTTTCATTCTGGAACGCTGTGTAAAAGGGGCTACAGATGCGCCAGAATGCCGGCGTTGCTTGCTTCTGTGTAAATAACACAGAACCAAGCAGGGCCGTTGTTGCACCGAAAGCTGTGACCTGTCAGAAAGTGTGACCCTAGAGGGCGCTGTTCTTATTGATTAACCCAGTCTCATAGTGAAATATAAGTCATGTAAAAACGTTGGTCCATTGAGCAAATTGTAGAAGTTTCTCAAAATTGGCACTGAAATGGTCAGATTGTTTTTTTTTTTAAAGGTGAATATCCCACCTAGTTACTCATCACAGTGGGTAACTAGGCTATACTTTTTCCACTGCGCAATAATTTAAAATTGGAAGCAAACAACTTAATAATCTCTCAATTGCAGGGCTGTTTTTGTGAAACTATGTTTTCAGCTGTGGACCAACATAATTATTAAAACATTTCACTGTATGACTGGGTTGTTATATGCCAACGGTCTATTGAAATCAGTTAAAGAGATCCCATTATACTACTTTTCTGGTCTTAATTTCTTGTTAAAAACTGCTATAGAGCAACCTGACACGAATCACATCACAAAAAACTATGTAGATTTTCGGGACACTCTTCCTCTTACCCTAGCGAGCACAGCAGTCTCTCTCTACACACTGCTTTGAGCTTCTCCGCCCCTCCCCCCCTGCTGCAAACCCCACTCCGTTGTGATTGGTTACCTTCCTTCCAGCAGCGGGAGATTTTCAGGAAGGTGGGGGCATGCAGCCGGAGCTTGCCTGAGCGGCAGCATTACCATACATGGAAACATGACAGAAACTACCCGAGCATGACAGAAACTACCCGGAAATTTGAACAAGTTCGGCTCGACCGGCTGCCATAGTGTTTAGTGCTCTGCATAGCCACCCCAGACGGTCAGCAAGGAATACGTCGAAATGCATGTACGTAATTATTTGATACTCTAGTATGGTTAAACATGACTATAAATCATTATAACAACGTTTATAGGTCATAAAAGTCGAAAAGTATCATAGGTCCTCTTTAAGAAATAAGAACAGCGCCCTCTAGGGTCACACATTCTGACAGGTCACAGCTTTCGGTGCAACACCGGTATAATGGCGCACTTTCGTTCCGTCAATATGCCGCACTCTCTGTGTAAAAGGGGCTTAGTTTTCTCCCCTATACTTGCTGATCCTTTTATTTTTTTACTGCCAGTGTTTCTAAAGTGCCAACAACCGATTCAAATCAACTAAGATATATCTAATTTTACTGGTTTGGTGAATGTTGGTGTCTGAATATGCCAATTGAACTTTAATTGAGTGCTTAAATTTCACTGTTTTTTAACTATCTTTCAAGCCCTCCTCCATCCCCTTCTGTCTGTGTCCAACCCTTCACCCCCGATCTGTCCTTTCTTCTCCTCCTCCTCCTCTTTCTCCACCTCCTCCTTTCACTTCCCCCGCTGCCCTCTCTCTTGCTTGGGAGGCCTGCAGGTTAATGAGTCGTGAAGTGTGAAAACTTCCTGAGACTCAACCCGAGCTAAATGCCGTTTCCAGATGTGTGTCTACTACAGACGTCTGGATGTCTGCTTGAAATGAGTTAGAGAGGTAGGTGGGGCAGTTTGAGGGGAAGGGTGGAGGGGGCAGAGTGGCACAGAGAGTGAATTAGAAAGAAGGGAGAATCTGTAAGGAGAGAAAGGAGGAGAGAAAAGAGGGCCAAGAGGGAAAGTGAAAATACAAGGAGACAAATAGGATTATTAATCATTACAGTAGTAATTTCATGTACTTGTCACTAGCTCTCCAACTGACCTAAGACAGTGTGTGCACTACAGTGTGATGGGGCTCTTGAGAATTTGATTTCTTTAGCAGTGATTACAATTTTATTTTTCCATTGTCAATTTTACAGCATACAACACACCTCGTAATCTTTCAAAAACTAAACATTGTAGTAGTAGTATATTTTTTATTTTCGGTCCATGACCACAAGACACAACACAAACAAGATAAACAACTTTCCTTAAAAGCATCAATGGTCGAAAAAGGGTATAGGACGAAGCCGAGGCTTATTATGCCTACCCTCTTTACATATTGTTATAAAATATAGCAGGACACACGTCCTTCCTTTAGCAGTTTTCATTGTATTTGGGAAAATTCCTGTGAGGAAAGATTGGTTGCAGATATAAGTGAATGGTGTTACTATGCAATCAACTATGTTTTTTACTAGCATCATATCTAAATTGGCAAAGTCAGTGGACTTTTTGTTTTTGAATTTATTTACAATATCAAGAATTTCATTTTCATTTACATTGCAGATAAAAATGGAATTTGGATTCCGTATGATATTGTTTACATCCAATCCTTCCTTATCTCTCAGCTCTACAATCTCTGTAGCTAGGTTAGATCCAACTTTTACAAAGAAATGATTGAATTAATTTGCAATTTCCTTTGATTTATCCATGATTATATTCTCTTTAGTAAAGTACATTGGATAGTCATTTTTGCCAGTGCCTTTTTTGATTATGTTTTAACTAAAGCGAGAGAAAGCGATCTCATTGGTGCAGGCATCTCTACCTTTTTTCCTGGGAATGTGCAAACGAATTATGAAATTGAATTATGACAATATTTTAGAATACGATCATGGCTACACTGAAGGCCTATACTATTTATAATGCATAATACAATCTCATTCATGTTTGGCGGTTTGTTTTTTTAAAACACATATGAGACCTTATAGCAGCTAATCTGTACGTTGAGATAGAACAGTCTACAGTCAGGCAAGCTGCTGTGTGAGGCTGTCCTTAGGAACAGCAGTGCTTTGAGCTCATGTTAACATCAGGCTCATAATATAACGACAATGCTGGCATGCTGATGTTCTTGGCAGGTGTCATTTTCTATCATGCTCACTACGTTAGTTTAGTTTGCTAGGATGCTTAGGAACATCTGTGTTACAAAACACAAAGTACAGCTGTCATTCATATCTCATGCATCTAAAGCCACCCACCAAATCAAAGAGCCAATCATCAGTCACTGCACATCTGCAAGCATGTGTGTGTGTGAATATGTATATGCACGCACGTGTGACTCAATGTGTGTCTCTATAATCTGGCGTAAATAATGACATCTCTGTCCCCCGTTGTCTCCAGTGCCAACTCCACTAATTATTTATTCTTGGACGCTGTGAGGGTGTCAAAGCTCACACTCCTGCCTCAAGAAAAAAAACAGAGTTCCCTTCTGCCTCACTGGCAGTGAGGGGAAGTATTGTTTGTGTGTTTGTATATGGTGTAACTATCATATTTAATTGTAAAGTATCATTACTCCTCAATGTTGACTTTCATGACAATTCCTGGAATGTTCCAATGCGCACCTGAAGTAGTATTAACTTTAATGTGTCCAAAACAATATTCCTGTTACTTTGAGCAGTATTATTTGTTTGGTAAACATAGTGACGGCTGAAATGTTATTTCTGGAAAAACATGCTGCCAGTTTGTTTTTAATATTGCGAGCACAAATTGAAATTCTATTTATCTCCATTGTGTTGAGGTGAAGGCAGATATCTCAGACAGATATCTTAAAATGTTGTCAGGTATCGGACAAAACTGAATAGCCAGATACCATGTTTGTAATTTGAGTGAAACAACCCATGTAACGTCACAAATGAAGTGTATCACCCATCCATCTCTTTTTACAAAATTATACTTTTGTAAATACAGCCTCCTGCATGACTTGTCCCTTGCTTACTGTATCTCTGTCTGGCAGAGGGCAATTCATTCTTTGAGGTTGCCAGATCATAGTTCAGATACATTTCCCTTTAAATAAATACCCCAACAACAACAACAACAACAACAAAAATGTCATTCTTGCCTTCTCTTATATGGCGACCACACAGCGGTTAAGGTAAACAGAGTAACAGGCAAATAAAACACTTGGTGAGGTTATACTGGGATATCTTTTTTACAGGCAAAAAAAGCAAATGTTGAATGCAGCTCTAACAGAACACAAAATCTGGTCTCTTGTGTGAAAGTCTCACTTCCATTTAATTTTTACCAATAGTACCTTTCCACTTAACAAACATCCCTAGAGTGGTTGGGATTGAAGCGGCTCACACTTTAACCAATTAAAAATTGTGTCGACACTGATCGACTGGAAGCAGAGACAAACCATCGCCTCAGTAAGAGTGGCTTTCAGAGTGTACATAATAAAAGTTATCATTGGAAATGTTCCATCATCTAGCTTTCATTTGGGTCAAAAATGGCATTTGCAACAGTGCTTTGTCTCTCTGGTGGTGTGTTTGCACTTATGAATAAATGTTTGTGTTTGCATGTGGGTGTGATTTAAGAGACTCTCCATGCTGAGTGTGATTGAGCTCTGAAGGGGTTATGAGGGAAAATAAGTTGAAAACAGGCAGGACAGGATCAATACCATTTACCCAACAGCCTTGTAGCCTCTGTGTGTGTGTGTGTGTGTGTGTGTGTGTGTGTGTGTGTGTGTGTGTGTGTGTGTGTGTGTGTGTGTGTGTGTGTGTGTGTGTGTGTGTGTGTACGAGCCTGTGTGTGTTTAACTGAAGTGTGACTGCATTTACCGTGTCAAGTTGAGGAAAAACAACCAATTGCCTCTCAGCACACGCTTTATTGACCAGTGGAACACACTAACAAACACACACACACACACACACACACACACACACACACACACACACACACACACACACACACACACACACACACACAAACACAAACAAACAAACAAACACATTTTACAGGCGTATTGACTGGTTGAAGGGAGAGGCAGGTTTAAGGCAATTAGAGCAGTGTGCTTTCCGACAGAAACCTTCCATGATCCTTTTCGGTGCAGTTAGCTAACTCCCCCTAAAGTGTGACTAATAAAAGTATAAATTAGCCACTTTGTTGAGAGAAGCTGCTGTATCATTGTCATTATCGCAACTATAACGCGTTCCTAAATATTATCTGATGTACAAAATGAGCACATACACATTCATTTCATTTATAGTTGTTTACTACACTGGATACAGATGCAGTGCAGGGTACTTCTCCTTTCGTAAGTCATCCATCCATCCTGTTTTTTTTTTAATGCAAAAATAATTCTCAGGAGACATGGTTGCATCAGTGTTGCCGGATCAATTCCAACACAGTTCAACTACTTTTTAAGTAATTGAGCAGGTAAAAGTTGTTTTGGGTGGCAGTGTTAATTTGTGCCACTGTTTGGTTTATGCAGATAGAAATAGAAGATATATGATCACATTTTTTTTTTTTTTTCATTTTGGGAAGAGGTGGAGTTTCCATCATTTGAGGTGTGGCCAAACTGCTTCAGAATCAGTTCAACTTAAATGCAATTACACTGAACTGCACTCGACTACCGCACTGAGCCTCTCACGCCAGGTGCAACTGGTCAGACCAGAGCAACCCATCAACCAGGCCACTGACATTATCAATGCGAGGGGTAAGGACACAAACTTAACAAAAGGTTGTCCATGATCAAATACAGTGGGGTGCTTGACATAAAACAGTCCAGGGGGCTCTTCATGTGGAGTGTTGCAAGTGGTACACAATAATTTCTCTTCCTCTTTCATTTTCATCTCTCCATCTGACAGCCAGTCAAGTAGCTTTATATTACCCAACGATGTTCACCGCTCAGTTAGAGACACATACACACACACACAAACACACTCAGACAGAGGGAGGGAGACGGAGCCATAGACAGCTACATACAAATACAGGCGCTTACTACTGTAATCCTATCAGACAGGGCTTTGCTGGCTGCATGTGGCCTGTGAGAGGTCAACATAAACTGCATGAACATGAAATGGGTTGAGGAGTAACACAGTTGACTTTAAGAATTCAAAAATATCTGTGCAAGAATGTCTGACTTCCTAAGCAACTCAGGAAATATTCGATGCAAGAATAAGTCACCTCAGCATATCTGCATTGTGCAGTGTTTTTGTATATGGTAACTCAAACTCATAGATCTATAAATCAGTGTATTTTTCCTCAACTCACCTTTCAAGAGTTTTTGTTACTGGATTGATTCTGCTGACACATTTTGTTTGGTACTCAAACAGTAAATAGTTTTGATGTGGGGCCCATATTAACAAATGTGTATTTTGTCATATATTTTTCAAATGTTGGCCTATCCCTTTGTTTTAAATGTTGCCTATATTAATTTGACATTAGGATATGTATCATAGGCCTGTTGTTTGGAAACGGTTCACATACAACCCATTGAAGCTCTAGCTACAGCACAACATATTCCTTCCAATGTAACTATTCAAATATAGCTTATTCTAAAAATAATTTACATGGCTATGTTTGCATGAAACCATTTACTCCAAAGCTAATAATTACATTTAAAAGACAAACAAACTAGCATCCCTCCGAATGACAGTGGCTTCTTTTCGCTCAGTCTTTTTCTTTCCTCTTTGCTTGTCTCCTTCTGTGTAGAACGTGTGTTCCACTGGGAGAACTTGCTTCAGTTTGTGTTTTATAAACATTTGAGAACGCCCACAGGTCCCATGAGTAGGCGGATCCCTGTGCCCTCACCGTGACTCTGTAGACATCTCTATATCAACACTGTGCAAACAACTCCCGACCACCAGGCGCACACACACACACACACACACACACACACACACACACACACACACTAATGCATGCCTGTCAGTGCCATCGTAAACTGTGCATGCATGCTGGCATAAACACATGATTGTCACACATGTGAACACACACAGACAAACCTGTCAATCGTCAGGAGGAAAGAACAGCCAACTGAGACATCGATGTGCAGGAAAACATTTCATCCTTATTACCCTGTTATTCTTTCTCTCTCACACACACACACACACACACACACACACACACACACACACACACACACACACACACACACACACACACACACACACACACACACACACACACACACACACACACACACACACACACACACACACACACACACACACACACACACACACACACACACACACACACACACACACACACACACACACACACACACACACACACACACACACACACAATTTCTGTATTTAGGCATTATCATTCTCACCTTTTTCTCATATTACTTTCTCACGAGGGGCCTCTCTCTGCCTCCCTCCCTCCTCAACTCAATCTCTATCTCTCTGTCTCTCTCCCCCTTTTCTCTTTCTCAGTGTTTCCCCCCCTCAAGGTGTCTAAGCTGTGAGACATTTAATCGCAGCGGTAACGGTTTCATATCTGGAACAGAAATCAAATAATGCCAGATGATTTACTCCCCCTAGCAACCAGGGAGCAAAGCCCTAGCAACCGACCCAGCCAGCAGGCCAGACCTAATCAGGTTGAAAATATTTCAATTATTGTGTTGATTCTAGGAGGTAGGTGTGCGTGTGTGTGTGTGTGTGTGTGTGTGTGTGTGTGTGTGTGTGTGTGTGTGTGTGTGTGTGTGTTAGTGTGAGAAGTGCTATGTGTGTGTGTGTGTGTGCGTAAAGATTGGCCAGCTGCATTTTAATGATGTCAGCCGCTATTGATCTGAATGCCAGAAGAGAGTGGGGAGGACATTAGGAAAGGAGAAGCGGAGTCTTAGAAGTGATCAAGTGCTATTTAGACACGCTTCTGATACGATGGAGACATTAGAAGGATACAACAACACATGGTCATTCTGGCTTGGGCAGTGTAACAGTTGGCAAGCTCTGTGTGTGTGTGTGTGTGTGTGTGTGTGTGTGTGTGTGTGTGTGTGTGTGTGTGTGTGTGTGTGTGTGTGTGTGTGTGTGTGTGTGTGTGTGTGTGTGTGTGTGTGTGTGTGTGTGTGTGTAAAGAGGAAGAAAGAGAACAACACAGTTGGCAAAGCAGAAATGACAGAGGATTGCCAAAGAGTGGGGACAGGATCCAAACTGCAGGGTGCCAAAGGACCAAATCGAGCTTTACTCCTCACTCTATCGAACACAGTCTAACTATACGAAAGTGTAAGTGTGTGTGTGTGTGTGTGTGTTGGGGCTGAAGTTTATGCAGGTTACGTGTACGTTTTTTGCTGGAGGAGGGTAGACAACTGCAGAGAGAGGGAGCGGGGGGGAGGGGGTTATTGAAGGTTTGCCCAGTCGATCGATAAATATGTGTGTGTGTGTGTGTGTGTGTGTGTGTGTGTGTGTGTGTGTGTGTGTGTACATGTGGATGACTATACTTATAGACTATATACACTCAGCTTGCCAGTTTATTAGGAACCCTATGCTGAGACTCGTGTGTAAGCCAATACAACAGACCTGCAACAAATCCTCCATTCATGAAGGTTATAATGTTCAGTTTGTTTTGGAGACGTGTTGATTTAACTGTGAGATCATTCTGGAGGCTGATGAACCATATTGCATTATATAGAGAGCTGTTTGTTATTTTTTTACTATATAAATGGGGTAAACAAGATAATAGAAACACCTGTCAGTTAAACCTGGCAAGTGAGTGAAAGCACGCTTGAATTTCTAACTTTTAATGCAAACCAGAGCTGAAAGGATGAGTCGATTAATCCAATAGTTGATGGACAGAAAGATTCAAATCTATCAGTTTTGCTATTCAATGACTAATTAAGTCATTGATAGAGCAACAATGCCAAACAGTCAAATTGTCTTGCTTCTGAAATGAGAGGATTTGCTGCTTTTCAGTATAAATCACTTTAAATTGATTATCTATTGGTTTGGGCTTGTTAGTGGGACAACACAATACCTTTAAAAGCCTTACCCTGGGCTCTGGGAAAGTATCAAGAGGTATTTTCATTATAGTAGGCTCTGATGCTTTATAAACTAACCTGTAAAAAATAATGGACAAGTTAATTGATTATAATAGTAATCATTAGTTGCAGCCCTACTACACACGGTTAATTTTTTCTCTTGCAGAATGCTTTCTTTTTGCACATTATTTTTTCTGCACTCTTTAATTTTCTATCTCTTTCTTCTTTAATTCTTTAATAATGAGAAAAATAGAGAGCGCAGACGAACAATGCAAAAAGAATAGGAAGGGGGAGTAAAAATGAAACACACGCTCTAATCTAAATCGCCTTTTTCAACTTCTAATTCTCTGATGGTAATTATGCCCGACAATTGGCCTTTAGGGACCAGACGAGTCCCCTTCACTGGCGTTTTGGTGTTTGGATGGGAGAGGGTGACAGAGCAGAAAGACCGACGTACTAAACGCGAGACGGAAGCAGAAAAGAAGGGGAAAGCTGGACAGAGGGGGAGAAGGAAGACTGACAGAGAGAAATGGATGTAAAAATGGGCTTTTGAGAGATTATGAATTTACATATCTTAATGGAGAAATGCATGCTATGGCTGCACAACTCATCTTCAGAATTAAAGAATGTGAGCGACCTGATTGTGTGTGTGTGTGTGTGTGTGGGGGGGGGGGGGTGTGTTGTTGAATTTTAAGGGGTTACTCACATCTCAAGTTGTCAGCGATGATCAAAATTGTTTGAGTGATTTTATACAAAATGTCATTTAAAAAGGAAGGTGGAAAACAATTTGAAGAGCTTTTCACTGTGCAGGACAGGTGCGTGTTCCAGCTTGTTTTCACCAAAATGAAGAGTTTCTTTACCCTGAACAATTCACAAGACAAATCATTTTTTCATATAAAGGCTTTTGAAGAGCATTGTAGATGTATAAACTGCCAATCCCTATGTTAAAGCTATAGGCTAGCTTAAAACAAATGACAATTACACATAAAATATAATCTTGGGGTACAATTATTGCCTGTACAGCACCATAAAGTCAAAATGAGACTGAAAGGCAATAATAAAATGGCAAAAAATGTTAATGGGGCAACCTGCCTAGCATATATTAAAGGCAAAATATATTATTTGTAAATACATAAACATTCCTTTAATTTGTGCACTGTGCCTCCCTCTATTAATTTGTAAGTAACGCTGTCAATTGAGAAAAAAAAGTTAAACCGAGAGGTGCAGGAGATAAAGGGCCACGAAGAGACGGCACTTTGTCAGGAGGATTTCGTTGTATGGAGAGGTCAAAAGGAGAAATTTAGTGTTGATGAGAAGACAGAAAAGTATAAGGGAAGACTCTTCTGCCAATTAGTGCCATAATCATACTTTTTTTTCTTCCTCTTTACGTTACAAAGACTATCCACCCAGCTATAGGTAAGACTCAGTATTTAAGTGCTTGTGTGTGTGTGTGCATGTGTGTGTGTGAGTGTGTGTGTGAGAGAGAGAGAGAGAGAGAGAGAGAGAGAGAGAGAGAGAGAGAGAGAGAGAGAGAGAGAGAGAGAGAGAGAGAGAGCGTGTGTCAGTTGGAAGGGCAGCTAGGCGTAAAATTGAGTCCAGATTCATTAGGTTGTGTGAGCTGAGCTGCAGTTGGTTTAAGTGATACATTTCCTCTGGAAGTGAAGGTGTGGAGGTGTGTGGGTGGATGGGTGTTGTGGAGGAGGGAGGGTCAGTCGTACGTTACGGGTCTCTCTCTCTGTCTCACACCTGTGCACAGACACACACACACACACACACATATATATATATATATATACACACACAGTATTTTTATGCAGACACACACGCACACACAAGCATCAGACGGTTTAGAGGCCTTTATTCTGTTTTCTCCCTCTTCTGTCTCACTGGTGAGTGACACTGTAAATCTGAGCCAATTTCCTCCTCTAATCATCATTAAAAAGCGCAAATTACTCCACTCTCCATTAAACACTCCCACATGCCTGCTGCTATTACTTGCTCTGCAGCCTTTTCCATGCACACCAGACTGAGTGCGTAGCTTTGTTCTAACCCTGCTTTCTTCCTGGTATAAGCACAGGCAGTAGCATACGTATGTCATCAAACAGAAAACAACATGCTGCACTGGGTTTTACCGATCAGATGGACCAAACGTTTCAATCTCTCATACTCTGGACAAAAGTATTTTTGAATGAAGGATTGTTTTGCCTCTATTAGTGACGCTCAGAGCAGATGTGGCTCTCACCTGAGAGGGTGCTAGGTTTATAGGTAATGGCAAAAGGTCTTTAGACCAATTTCAGGCTGCTCCCCCTCAGTTAAAGAAACATTTGACCAATTCAATCTTTTGTGGAGTGATAAAGAAACAGGTTGTCATCAACTTAGATTAGCTGTAACCACCACGTCACCAGCACCCTCCGTCTTCACAGTCTCTTAACAGCAAACACAGCAAGACCATTTAGAGGCTGGTTTAATAGTTTTTGCTCTATTCATGTATTTGATTTAGTCAATGATGTTGCTGATCAGATATGAGACCACTCTGTTGTGTAGTACTTACATTTGACTTCGCTCTGTTATGACTTTTGACATTATAACAGAGTTTGATAATGTTCTTTTAGGTCTAAACCTATAATAATTGCAATCTTTAAGTCTTTTTTCTATTTGTTGTGTGGCCTTCCTGGTGTCAGTGAAACTATCTTTCCATACTTACAGTAGTGAGTGGTGTTATTGAACCTCACATTTACCCAATATTAAAAAGCTGTGCTATTTCATCAGCATGGTTCTAAAGAATATTGTGAAAAGAAAAGAAGCTTAGAATGAATAAGGCAAGGTCTGACATCACCAAATAATGAAATTGAAAGAATTCACCTCTCTCTCTGCAAATAATTTCTTTAACTTCAGGAAGTGTCAGCAGCTGACTGGCATAGTCTTAGGGCTGGCCTGCAGTGGAGGATGATGGCTTTCCGTTATTGAATATTGTAGGTGTGACAGTCTCATTTCTTGCCCCCGGCCTGAGCACAACGCAGCAATATTCCCACCTCTGAAATTCATTTCAGACTGATGCTTTAGTCCAAATATAGCCTCAGTATTTTATTGGTGATCCCACACATGAAATATTAACGTCTAAAGGGGTGGAGTACTTTTCTGGACCGTTATAAGAGGAAAAAGCTGGCCCATGTGCATGAGGACTCTCCGAGACAACTTTGTCTTAATTGAACCCCTCTCCCCCTTCTCCCGCTTCGAAACAGGGCCCAAGGTTCAGTTTGTTGCTGCAAGTGGTTTCTTTGGTCATGCATGCTCATGGTGCTACTGTGGGTCTGAATATTTACAGTTAGCTGTCAAATGCAGAACTTACAATTTCACACACTTTTCTTCAAGCCTTGTAGCTTTAAATTATGATCAGTTAATAAAGAACGTTGAAAACACAATCATTAAAACATTTAAAATAGGACTAGATAAATAAGTTAAATTCAAACGTGCAACAGATTTAAAATGCATATTTAGCGTTCTGCAAGTAGGTGACAACTGTGCACTTTGCTGGGTGGATCCTTCCTTCTTTTAATGCAGGTTTAAGTGCCTATCTACGGCCTCCTTCAAAACAGATGGAGAATTGACTCAGACTCATGCCGTATTGAATACTGAGGTGTTAACTCCCCTTAACTCTCGCTCCCTGACACATGAACTCCTTAAGGGAAAGTCATAAAGCAGCATTTAACTAATGGAGAGAGAACCCTGGTGAGCGGAGCACAGCTGTCCCGTCATTAGCCGACGTTTGTTTTCACAGCTTGTTTGTTTGTTTATGGGTGTGTTTTTGCACCTGCAGCCCCGACACGTAGGGTCGTGAGAAAAGGCCCGTGAAGAGGGCAAAGTCCTGTTAAGGAACTCCTTGACCCAAGTCAAGGGATCACCAAAGTTATTACAATTCATACTCAGGGGGACATGAAGGTCTGAACCAAATTTCTTGGCAATCCCTCACGCAATAATTGTTGGGACATTTCCCTGAGAACCACATAACGTTGCCCTCGTGATGGCACCACAAGAGAAGTCAGGGGCTCACCAAAACCATTAAGTTATCCTCTGGGGATCATGAATGTTCCTGTACAACTTTCAGGGCAATCCATCCAATAGTTGCCGAAATGAAGCGGTGGACTCACCCACACTGCTATCCCTAAAAATTGGTACGTGACCTACTGTATATTGAAGGATTCTTAAATCTTAGAAGTTTTCTTGGCATTAATAAGAAATATTTTGGAAGGACATTTTTGCATTCATATCATCTGAATCACAGTGATGACGCATACTACTTTGTCAAACTTAAATACAGCTGACAAAGAAAAAAATAAACTAAAAATGTTGATTAAAAACTTTTATGCAAATTTGTTGTCACTCTAGATAGTTCCCCTCAATTAAAGGACATTTACAGAAAGTTAGTTTAGTTTAGTTTAGTTTTATCTGTGCAGATAAACAAGATTAAAATGGCAAGAAGATGTGCATAGACCTACATAAATGCAAGGATGGGACAAAAGAAATCCCGAAGGGCTTATAAAGGATGTCCACCTGACATTAAAATACAATAAGGTAAAGAAATAAAGTAAAAGAAAAAAGACAAACAAAAATGAAAATTAAATTAAAGAGAAAATACAAATACAAAGTCATGTTACAAAAATGAAAATACATTTAAGTACATATAGTAAAAAAGCAATGTAAAGATGTAACTAACAAGCAAAAAGACAATATAACATACATTCAGTTTCACACATTATCGTAAGCTTTTAAAATTAGGTACATTTTAAGATGTTTTTTGAAAGTAACTAAAGATGAGTGTTTACATTGAGTAACAGGAAAACTGTTCCAAATGACTGGACCTCTATCCCTAATTGAAAACTGTCCAAGATTTGTTCTGTAAAATTGACGGTGAAGGAGATCTACAGATCTGGTCTGATGACTATGGATCTGTGACCTGGTTATAAAAAAAACTGTTAAAAGAAGAGGGAAGTAAATTATTGAAAAACTGGAGAACAAAAGTGCCGATCTGAAGAGTATTCACATCATATATGCTTAACAACTTCAGACTTTTAAATAACGGAGCACTATGAGCCTCCCAACTGGAGTTGGTTACAGTTCTAACAATGTTTTTCTGCAACACAAAAATCGAATCTACACTGGTTTTGTATGTGCTTGCCCATACTATATTACCATAGGATATAAAGGGATAAATAAGGCGTTAGAAAGTTAGATTAGGTATCACATGATTGGGAAGTACCCTTACATGCAGCTTCCATCCGTCATGAGACGTCACGTGTTGCAGGTTGTTGCGGTCCCTCGAGAGTCTCCTGCTAGGTAACACTACAGTGAGTGTGTGTTGTGTGCATGTTTGTGCAACACAAGAAGTGACAAGAGAAGATTAAGAAGTTCTAATCTCTTATGGGTTGGTAGCAAGGCCCAGCATGTGTATGAGTGTGTCTACGCGTGTGTGCGTGTGTGTGTGTGTGTGTGTGTGTGTGTGTGTGTGTGTGTGTGTGTGTGTGTGTGTGTGTGTGTGTGTGTGTGTGTGTGTGTGTGTGTGTGTGTGTGTGTGTGTGTGTGTTGAAAGATAACAGCTCCTACTAGATAAGGAGTAGCTGGTCCCTGTGGTATATCCTGATGGGCTGTGTTAAAACACTGTTGTGGCTCACTTCAGCGCAAGCGCGTGTGTTGTGTGTGTGTGTGTGTGTGTGTGTGTGTGTGTGTGTGTGTGTGTGTGTGTGTGTGTGTGTGTGTGTGTGTGTGTGTGTGTGTGTGTGTGTGTGTGTGTGTGATCACCACAGCAAACAGTAGTCACAACAGTAAGAGTTCAGCATCTGAAGCTCAGAACCGCAGGCTGGTGGAGTGACAGAGAAGCAACATGACACACGCACGACGCAACAATAAGTGACGGGAGATGAATGACTTGTTTCTCTTTCTCCTTCCTTCCCTGTCTCTCTCTCCCTGTCTCCCCGTCTTACTCGTCACATCCCCTCCCTCTTGGTCCTTGTAATCACTCCCCTCTGAATCCTCCGTATATAATTCAGTAGCAATTCTGTTCCTCTATTCCCTCCGTCTGCCCCTCCTCTCGGTGGAGACAATGAGATATGACATTTCATTTGAGTTTCTAGCCACCCGGCGCCCTGGCTGCAAGAAATAAATAAATATTTCATTAGCGGGCTGAGAGGGAGACGAAATAAAGATGCACACGCGCACACACACACAACACTGTATATGCTGCACATGAAACACAGCAAACATGCCCGCCTCAAAGGCGGAGGGAAAAGCAATATAAACGCATTTACACATGCATGCCCACATACCTAAGTCATTAAACAAGCAGCCCTTCGACACCTATCCTACACACACACACACAAGTTTCGGCAGGCTACATGGAGGACCAGTGCAATCATACTTATGCAGACAGTGATAATGCAATCCCATGCCTAGAAGAAGACAAGATAGATAAGTAATGAAGATAATGTATCTCCCTCTGTACCTCCCCTATCATCTCGCCTCTCTCGTTAGACCACTTTATCATCCTTCCCTCTCTCTCTCTCTCTCTCTCTCTCTCTCAGGTCTTACCTAGAGACTCTCTGCTTTATTGTCTTAATTAAAACAGAGCCCGTTTAATTATTTTAATCCACACTACTGCACAACAGGGACTCCTGAGGAGAGGGGGAGTGTGGCAGGGAGGAGGGGACGAAGTGGGGAGGGATGATGATGATGGCGGGGAGGAGGGGGTGTAGCACTGACATTTCAAATTAAGCTCTTCAAGTTCAAAAGCAAGAGTTCTTATCGCTTTTCCTCCCCTCATTCATTTTCCCATTTCTGCCCTTCTCTCTCCCTCCATCTCTCCAAGAGTCTGGCTTCCTTCTCACTGATCTCCCCGTCCAGCCCCACTCGCCTTCCTCTTCCTCCTCCTCCTCCTCTCTCTCTCTCTCTCTTTCTCTCTTTCTCCATTTCCTTCCTCATTACTCCTTTCTTTCTTCCTCCTGCCTCTCCTCTTCTTCACTACCTTTGAGAGATTAACAGTTTGGAGAACGGCCCTGTTGAGAGCCTTTTTTCAAATCCGGGACATCAAAAGAATCTGTGATTATTACAATACCACGTAGAGTCATGAAGGAGGGAAAAAAAGCATTCCTTATCTTAATACGCACCCACATGCATGCAGATACCTTCACATACCAAACCATAATTCATACTTGAGGGTGCAATCACACCAACCTTTGTTTTGAGTGCTTTATCAGAGCCCTGGAGTGTTTATGTGTCTAGCTTGGCTTGTTTGGGCTGGTGAGAACAATGCTGCTCGAACACAGGGGTCAAAAAGTGACTAAGTGGTTGTGTCCACCATTTTAAATTGTACCCGTTTCTCCAAGTTGGTTTATCTTTATTTTGGCTTTTCTGTCTGCTCTTAACTGACAGTTTGTTCTATCAAAAAATGTTGCTTATTGAAAAAAATGATCTGCTCTCCAAATCTTTTTCACAGCTGGAAACTCTACTGGAGAAGCAAGAAAGCTACTTGAATGTGTTACTCTTATTGTACCAGATATATCGTGTGAACTTAATATACCAGTGTTTGCGTTGACATTTCCATATATTCACTGTCAGTTTATCAGTTTAGGTTTATGGTCAACGCCACGTGGTTGGCTGGGGAGGTTGAGTTTATTGGCCTAAAATTTAAAAAAATTATGCCTTTTCTTTCTCATGTGCTCAGAAAATAACTGTTTTCAGCTCTGTGACAATACAAGCTTGCAATGCAATTTGCTGAAGACAAAGGTGAATCCACAAAGGAAAAATCTGAAAAATTAAAAGTCACCAAATGAAGAGATAAGATAAGGTCAAGATAAAAAAATATGGGCTGAACTTTAGTTTCTGCCCATAACTACAATGGATTCCATTCAATTTAGACCTTGAACTCTAATTCTGGCAGAGAACTGAAGTCAGGTTTGTATAAGGAGACTGGTATCAGGCGTCATCATCACTGGCTCATTCATCAACTGGACTGTTATTGTCCAATCATATTAGTACAAATGGACTACACCACCTCCATAATTCTCTGCCCAACATTTCTGTGAAGATGCACTCATGCCAACTCCAACATCCTTCTGTTCAACGTTTTTGGTTTTGTTCAGTTTAAGTAATGTTCAAGCATGTCACTTTGAATGGCTCCTGCAAGTGGTTATACCTTACAGTTTGATTTCTCCATTAATGTACAGTAACTTTTAATTATTTGCTTTAAATGATTAAGTCCTTGTTGCAAGGGTCTGTGAAATAATTAGTTTGTTTGTACTGAAAATCCAAGTAAATGTGATAACTTCTAGAAGTCTACCTGAAGCTGCCAATCATTTTATGAAGTGAGATGTAGAAGTGGCTTCGGGTGTAGAAAATGTAAACCTATGAATCAACTTTAACACAAACACAACAACGGTAAACGCTTTCCTTAAGTCTCTCACCAATGAAAACGAGTGTTGATGTGAAACTAAGTAGTGTAGGTGATGCAGGATACATGTCTAATGCCTCAAACAAATAGAGGACATAGGACCGCGGGCGCACAAACAAGTGTCATTCCACAAAGCAGACTTTGTCAGTCTTCATCACAGGAAGTGGGAGACGGTCTGAAGAGTTCAACTCCCTGTGGACAGCGGAGCGAGGGAGACGGAGGGCGAGCGAGCGGAGGGAGGAGGGGGGAGGACGAGGACGACAAGAGACAGATAGGAAATGGCAAGGATGGAGGCCCTGGAAGATACATTACATAATTTGTGTTCTCTCCTATTCGCCCGTCTGATTAGTCTGACCTTGATGCAAGCGCAGCTCAGCCTGCTCCTGTTGAACTCTGGGTAATGAAGCCAAGGTTTACAAATAGAGAAATAAACACCTGGCTCCCTGGGAATGGTAATAAGCTCTCCTCCCCTGTATCTTTATCCCTGCTCCGTGCCCATTCACATTTCCTCTGGTCCTCCTCCCTTTACCATCCTCTATCTCTCTCAGTCACTCACTTACTCTTCTTCTCCTCTTTCCTTTTCTCTCCCTCCTCCTCCTTTCTATCTGTTTCAGCAGGGAGTCTAAACTCCCCAGATTTCCAGTTTACCTTCTGATTAAGGAGCGAGTTGAGCGTTTCTATTCCCTCTGTCTCCCTCCTCCGTTCAATCCCTCATTCATGTGCTGCCACGGTAACTAGCCTATTATCTGACAGTTCCACTCCACTGACCTGCCCAATAACAGCTTTCACATCCCTATAAATGCCCCGGAGAAGCGGGGGAGAGCAAGGGGGCCGGGAGAGAGGAAGACACAAGAAGGAGAAATAAAGTGTGTGTGTGTGAGTGTGTGTGTGTGTGTGTGTGTGTGTGTGTGTGTGTGTGTGTGTGTGTGTGTGTGTGTGTGTGTGTGTGTGTGTGTGTGTGTGTGTGTGTGTGTGTGTGTGGTGCACCAACGTATAAACCCAGGAGATTGCCCCGCGTTATAAACATTTACGCCAGGCTAACAGATCATCTCCGAGATGGGTCCGACTTCCCCCCCCTCTCCCCCCGGCGAATTGAAAGCCCAAGATTAGTGAGATGATAGCTTTCCAGATTGGCGAGGAAACAGAGAAATGAGTTTCACCGGGTGAGTTTACGGAGGTTAGATTGGAGCAGTTAAACGGCGGATAAATTGATGGCTCTCTCATTGTCTCTCCACCGGAATAGTGGCTAAATCTATTAACCGTCAACGACCCGTTTCGGCTTCGATAGAAAGGAGAGAAACAGGTGAGGAGGAGAGGAGCAGGGGCGGGGGGCCATGTTTGAGTAGCCTAAAGAAAACATATTTGAGGAAGGCTGAGGAAGGCGAGAAGAGGAGGATGAGAAGCCTTTGTTAAGGATAGGCCTACTTAACTGTATTATTTACAGACAGTCATTTCATTATCCACTTTGAATAAAACTACTTCAATTCAAGCTACGAAACTTACTGTAGACCTAAGAGCTACGCTACTAGCATAGTCAAAAAGTATTGCTTTGATATAAATTATTTAAAAATGAGTTTAAATAACTTTGTTCAGTGTCAACGACTTGGAGACCAGTTTGTCTTGGCCTTCATTTGATCATTGAAAAAATCTTTGCAAGACATTTTTAGGTTGTCTTAAATATGTCATCCAAAAATGCAACTGTGGTTAATACTTGTGCTCTATGGTGTTCAACGTTCAATTTATTAAAGGTTTAGAGGAGAGAAAAAAAAACATATTTCATAAATCTACAGTCACACACCAAATTAACTTTTCACCACGCCGCACAAAAGCACACCCAGGGACACACACGGCTAATCCTTCTTGGAGAATTAACTGCATCACAAGTCCTGGTCGCATTAGAAAGTTGATAAATTACATTTGATAAAAAGTCCCTTCAATGGAGTGGGTCAGGGAATGAATGTGTGTCAGCGTGTGTGTCTGTGTGAAAGCATCAAAGCCACAGAGTTTGAAACGGAAACACTTTAGAGGAGGAATTTAATGAGTCCATTTAGTAATGATTAAATAGAATGACAGTCAAATGATTAGGACTCAGTTTTAATAAGAGCTATCTTCCTAATCCCCCCCAATCTGTAAATATCTGCTCCGGCAGCTTCAAACAGTCCACACAGGGCTGGATTTAAAGTTTCACAGTGATTCTGCAGTGACATGAAAGACGGGAAAGTCCCCTTTAATATCTGCCCTCGACCAAACTTAGAAACAAGTACCAGGGAAATACCTGGTCCAGTCAGTCACATAGTACAGTACCACAGTGGGCCAGTAGGCATAGATTAGTTTATTTGCTGGTCGAAAAGCATCCACATTAGAAAAGCTCCATTTTGTGTAAATGTACTGTTCTTAAATGTATTTTCAGTCAGCTGTTCAACTTTAGATATAACATTATCATCAATACGTTATTAAGTGGGGAACCCTGCAGCTGTTGGAACTAGGAAGTATTACCGCCCCTTTGAAAGACATGATATACAGTTCAAGACTAGATTAATGTTAGCTTGGCTCCGCCCGCCTACCTACTTCCGCGCAAATATCATTTTCCCTGCAGTAGTCAGTCTGGGGCTGCGGTGAATTCACGTGTTTGAGCTCAGGAAAATTTCCGGCCGTCCAATCAGCGAACAGAGCGAGTGGCTGAGAACGATGACGTTGAAGTCGCGCTCCAGTTTCAGTTGAATGCTGCGACCAAACGTTATGCGATTGGTTGGCTGATCCAGAGTGGCACTGGGCAGGTCCAATAGTTTCAAACTTCAACAGACACCCGCCTCCAAGTGAGTGAACGTTTGCCAAATAGAGCAGTTCCAGACCTTCTGTACAAATTAAATTAAGTATGATGGTCTGGTAGCACCAGGCTAGATTAATGTTAAGGGTACTAGTAATATAATATCTTAGAAAACTAGGTGCTGAAAATGAAGCTATGTTTTATTAGTACAGTACAAAAAATAATTGAAAGTGGAGTTCCTCTTTAAGTTGAATGTATAGTTTGATCATGTCGCAAACATCCCTTAAAGAAAAGACAGTATCAAACTAATCAATATCTTAGTAAAGGCTAACGAATGAATGAATGAATGAATGAATGAATGAATGAATGATATTTTTATTTTCGTGTCATGCCACACATGTGGCCCATCCCACACAGGATTACAAGACACCGCTATAACTACACAAAGTGTGTAGTACAAACATGAAACAAAACAAAAACAAATAAAAAAAACACTAAACATAAAGAGACATATTCCTCCTTGCCCACGCCTTTTCAATAAAGTCAGCAATTAAAAAGGTTCTGTATTGGAACAGCCAAGCTAACATATCAGTATCACACATGTAATGAACTTCTTTTACATCGACTTTCTTGAATAAACTTAATCTCAAATCGTGGTAAAACGGACAATAAAACATGAAATGAATTTCATTTTCAATTTCCTCAAGCTCACAAAAAGTACACAGCCTATTCTCTTCGCTAGTGCCCACCCACCGGCCTGACTCAATGTGTAAAGGGAGAATTCCTGACCTAATTTGTGCACACAGGGACCTCTTTCTTTTAGACAAATTATACAAAATATAGTTCTCCGTACCAAACAGATGTTTAATTTGACACAAAGTACGCAGTTTAGGCATACCTCTTACTTCAGAGATCCAGGTCTCTCTCTTTTCAAGTGATAGCAATTCTTTTCCTATTTTGAGATTAATTTCCACTTTGTCTGTAAACAGTGTAAATATGCTTGTGTCATGGCAAACATGAAATTCCCTACCATTACCATCAACAGCACCATGGCACTTTCATCTGTTGCTACTGAACAAAGGAAGAAAGGAAGGAGAGAAGGAGAGCAGAAAGGACAATGTCTGGATTGTTTTTGAGACGCTCTGAGATGAAAAAGGTGAGAAGGGCCACAGGAATGGTTTCCCATGATCCCGCTTGACCTGACCTGGGCCGGGCTAGACTCGGGTGGTTTGTGTGTGTGTGTGTGTGTGTGTGTGTGTGTGTGTGTGTGTGTGTGTGTGTGTGTGTGTGTGTGTTTTGATCTGGCTCCCTGTTGTAAACAGCGTTTCTTGTGGGCAGAGGTTAGAATCCACATAAAAAATCTGGTGTCTTTTCGTCACATGTGCCCACATTATCTCAGCTATGACACGTTATTTAAATAAATCATGTCGGAAACGCCGGATCCACAACACCACAGTATCATGCGCCAAACAAGAAAACATCACCAGTTTAAGATTACCAAATCTAATCTCCGACTGTTTGTGTGTGTGTGTGTGTGTGTGTGTGTGTGTGTGTGCGCGTGCATGTTCATCTGAGTCTATTAAAGGAGGCAGCGATAGCTCAGTGAGCATAATAAACCCTGAACCAATCACATATCGGTTTCATCAGGGGAGTTTCCAACATCCTTCGCTCTAATTGGCTATCATGTAATCCGGTGCCCCTAAAGACTTCTGTCTTTCTAAACATCCATTACTCCCTCTTTCTCACCAGCTCCTCTTTCTGATTTGCAATTGGAACCTCTCCCCCTCCTTCTCCACCTCCTCCTATTTCCATCTCAACTTGTCTTATTCATTTATTCGACTCTGCTCATCATTCGCTTCTCTTCCACCCATTTTTAAATCTACTGATTTGCAAATGAAAAACTTGACAACTTGACACCCTCCCACACTTCTCATTCATCGGTCTGCTCCCACTCTCTTTACCTCTTCATTTCTCCCTCATCTCTTCCCTCTGTTCCTCTTCCCCACTTCTGTTTTCTCTCTCCATCTTTTCTCCCCATCCCCTCCTCTCTCACTCCCTCTCTTCAGGGGGAGTCATTGAGTGTGTAATCGCTTGGTTACGGTGTGTCAGTCTGCGTCTGAACCCACCATCTGTCCTCTGGGCTTCCGTCTGGGACCGCAGACACACTTCTACACTGACACTCACACACATATACACACAGTACAAATATACAGAAACGCAGTTGAGCCAAGCTCATTCACACCACAATATGATGACAGCTGTATCACCAACCTATTGACATGAGCTGTCAGAGGGGCAGTGACTAACATAACACATTATGACATATCCTACACACCCAGGTGATGACCACAGTGCACATGCATTGTTAAGGGTAATTGTTCTTCCGTTATGGCCTTGATCTATATTGGAGCGGATTACAAAGTTTAGGCGAACAGTGGACATATAAAATAAACATGTTTTACATTTGTTCATTAGGCTTATGCTTTCATTTTTCACACCAGAAAATTGAACAGCCCTGGTTTGTTCAACCATTTAACCTTTTACCAAGTGTCGAATGTCCACATTGTTGAATGTCTTCCGCAAAAGGTGGAAGTAGTAGCATTCTATTTGTATACTGTTGCAAAAACCTACTAAAGGAGAGGTAGTCATGAACAATTTGTTTTTACTCAAAATCACAAATCACAAGTAAAAGCCCTCTAGTCCAAATCCAAAGTAAAGCACCTAAATATTTTTCAACATCTTCATATTTAAAAGGAAAATTATTTCATTTTTTCTGCATAAAAATGGCTTCCAATTATTATTTTATTCCGTCTGTTATTATTAAATTTTTAATACTGATGAAACAACTTGTAACTGCCATTTTACTGCTAGTTGCTCATGGTTGATATTGTTTAATCTACTTACATTTCCCCTTTACTTACATAAGAGGAAAGGATCTGTTTAAAAGCCCAAGCAGGAGGAGTGATAGCAAGTGAAACCTTTTCAACTTACATATGCACCTCACCAGGGGCGTAGCAGCAAATTCTGGGCCCCTATACAAAAAGTCCTGATGGGCCCCCTGAAAGGCGGTCTTGTGGTGCTTTTCCACTGCATGGTATCAGCTCAACTCGACTCGACTCAACTCGCATTTTTGGCGTTTGAAAATGCAAATTGCACTGAATTGTAGAACCATGTACAGATACACAATCTGCAGCCAGATGTTCTTGCAGGTCTTTGGAGGTGATCTTTGGGTTGTGTGCAACCATTCTCACAATCCGCCGCATATGCCGCTCTTGTACTTTTCTTGGTCTGCTAGACCTGGGTTTAACTGCAACTGTGCCTGTGTCCTTCCATTCCCTGACAACGTTCCTTACAGTAGAAATTGACAATTGAAACCTTTGGGAAAGCTTCTTGTAGCCTTCCCCTAAACCATGACAATGAATAATCTTTGTTTTTAAGATCTTTTGGGAGCTGTTTTGATGATCGCATTCTGTCTCACTTCTGCAGAGAGTCAAAGAGAAGTAGAACTTGCATTTAGGCACCTAAAATACCTTTTATCATGATTAAACAGATCTTTATATGAGGTTCAAGGCTTAACAACATAATCCAACCAATTTTGTGTTTAAAGTCCTCAGTTTTACATGCTGTTACATGCATTAAAATCAGCAAGACCACAAGGGTTCCCATATTTTTGCACAGCCAGTTTTTCACATTTTATTTAATTAAAATAAAAAATAAAATTAAATACTGCTTTTCAAAAAATCTTTGTTTGGAAAACATCCCAGTACTTAGCTGTTCCTGGTAAATTAAAGACATACCACTTTTATCTTTTTTGTGTGAAAGCAGAGTCAATTATAATGCCGGCTGAGAGGGGTTCCCAAACTTTTTCATATGACTGTAAGCCTGTACAGGTTTCTGCCACACCCACACATGTATTTTAAATTTTTTTTACTATATGTTTTTTTAAATCTATTTTGTATGTGGAATAAAATAAACATAAACAAGAAGCTAGCAAGCCGGGAACATGCTCTATAAGCTAACAGACTTGCTAACTTACAGATCTCCAGACAGCTAGCATGGTAACTAACTGGACATTACTGTATGCAAGCCATTAAAGGTTCAGTAAGCGGAATGGTCAGTTTAGCTAACTTCCTGTCACTGACTGCAGTTAGCAGTCCCCTCCCTCGTCACCACATTAATGCACTGCGGTCATGATAAAAACCATCAAAACAGACATTGGGAAGGATTTTTACCTGCTCCGCATTGTAGGCGCATAAACATTGACCCATCTGTCGCTCTGCGCGTGCACAGGCAGTGAGACGGGTGCCGGTTTGTAGCGTTCTCTCTTCTGATTAGATATCAGTTTCGGGATCCCAGAAAAGTTTATTTGCAGATTACATGCAGAGCGGGTGATTGAGAGATCGGCTTTATGTAAGCGATCACTGTATGAATAAAGAGTGATTTAACACCTATATTAACATAAATAAATCGCTTACTTCACCTTTAAGTAAGCTTTTTGTACAGCAGGAATAGGGCTACACAAAAGTTAAATTTTTTTTACCTAACTATTGAGGTTCAAAATGTTTACTAGTTGGACTTGTGAGGTCCAAAATATCTGCTAGTCAGTCTTTTTGACCTGCTAGTTAACTTGTTTGTATGCCTACTAATAAAAGCCAAAATGTCCATTAGTTACACAGGTGAGAGACATTTTAACTTAGTTAATACGGAAGAAATGCTCAAACTGCTTGCTATATGCTGCAGCTGACAGCATTTTGAGTTTGTATGTGTATTGACTTACCTTTGCCCATTAACATCTTGGTCCTCATGCAAAAGATTCCGTATGGATGTCAGGTGTGTTTATACTTCCTGGTTGTACCATGTTTGAGGAGCTTTGGGGGACTGTGTGTGTGTATGTTTCTTTTTATTTTAGCTGATGGTTATACAGTTGTATATGGGTTTAATTTGTATTGCTTATTATATAGCATAATTGTGGAAAATATATATATTTTTGTCACAATGGTGTATTTATATGTATGTGTGTAGAGTAAAACCCCCTACTAAAACCGATGTAATCTATGTCTCTCTGCACTATCAATAAAGCTTTGAAAATGCAAAAAAAAGAAGAAGAAATACAATCAATTATAAGAGACAACAGATGATCTTCAGTGGACAATCATCACTGACCACCAGTGCAATAACTATTAACTTTTGGTGTATGTATATGTTTGAAGATGTAGCAAAATATATATAGGCCAACAATGCAGTTTGAACAATAGTGAAAGTACAAAAGAAAATAAAAGGCAACAAGAGGAAACACGATACGATTATGTCCGCTGCACAGTGAGGCAGACTGAGAATATGTGCATAACAAACCAATTAAAGCTCATCACAGCTGCATTGGTGTAGAAAAGCTTCAGTGCATGAAATAGTCTATTATGATGAGAATTAAAATAGCCTACCAAGATCAGATCTACAAAATTGTGGCGTGATAAGAACTTAACAGCAAAAATGTGAACGTGGTATACGTTCACATCCTCTGATATGTCCTCCAGGTTTCCTGCCAGCAATGCCCATTTAGAACAGTTATCACACAGCTTTGATCACAGTAATGGAAAAGGAAGGCATAACCTATACTTTTTAGTTAGTTTGTACTAATTTATCTACACCTAAAAGTGAGGGAGAAACAAAAAAAAGTGAGTGTAAGACAAGTCCTAAAACCTTAAATAAGTATATTGTTTTAAAAAAGGACCCGTAATGAATTCAAAAGATGACTTACAGTCTGTGTTTTCTGATCAGCTGTCCCTATGATTTAAGTCTCATATGAAGAAATCCTAAATCTGGCACCATGGCTAAAGTCTCGGCTTGCCCCTTGTATCCCCCACAAAAAAAACATGTGTGGCCCATCTGTGATGCAATAAAATATTACTTTCTTAATTTAACTTAAGGTTTATGTGCATCAATCTTATTAACATTCATAACCAATTTTTCAGACAATTTTGCAGCTGATGGACTTTGACCGACTCCGCTGTTTCTCCAACTTAAGAGACAGCGCGACTGTAGTTAAGACACAGCAGACCTGTTCGCATTGCAGACGAAAATCTTACATGTGTATGGTGATTCAGAAGCCTAAAACTAGGTTTATCCTGAGTCAAAAATCAACAGGATGCTTTGTTTCACCAAACATCCGCCCAAACCTTTTCCTGTTGCTCCCTCTGCAACCAAAGAGAGAGGTGCAGAGGAACGGTGTTAGATCATTTATGTTTGCATCGTATCCCTGTTACGTCTGTGTGTGTGTGTGTGTGTGTGTGTATGTGTGTGCGTGTGCGTGTGCGTGTGTGTGTGTGATAGATGGCCTCTCTGGCTGTGACAGATGCTGCAACCCTTTCTCATCAAAATTACGTTCCCAGAGGACTATTCGGCATTCTCAATTACGTTTGACCATTTACGTATTTTGTCCGTAATTACGTTTTTATGAACATATTTTGCATTCTCAATTACGTTTGACTGAAAAACGTATTTTGTCCGAAATTACGTTTTTATGAACATATCGCAAACAAGTTCGTTCTCAGCCTAGAGCTGTTCAGGATGCTCAATTACGTTTGGCTGCAAAACGTATTGATTACGTTTTAATAAACATATCGCATACATTCGTTCTCAGCCTATTTTTTGCCATTTATTTACCTCTAGGATTATGTTTGGTTGAAGTGTGCATTGTCTGGGCGGCTGCCTGAACTACAGCGCTGCAGGAAATTAATATGTTCCATAGATATGTTCACATGTTTCTTCATTCATTCATTCATTCATTCATTCAAACAAACTGGTGAAGGCAATCGACGTTCCGACATGGCCACGCCCCCTTTGGGTGGAAAACAAAGCGATTTTGACTATAATGCAAAATTGCGGTCCAAAACAGCACAAAAAGAAAACGATCAGAGATAAATAAGTTACAATTTGACCGACAGACACAATGTTAAGATCCTTTATAACAACTCTGCCAGCTAGATAACGTTAAAGACACTTATAAATGATTAATTTGATCAATCTAAAACCATGTGTGTAGTCTCTCAGCATCAAGCTGGCGAAATGATCCGACCCATTGGCCAGAGATATCATGCCCTGATGTATATATTCACCTCACTGAGTCTCTATGTAAGCTGATTACACGTGAACTAATTGTTTGTTACGATAGCAAACTCCCACTGAATGCAGAGCGCAGCCGGGAGCTTCCTGCTGTCATACAGCCCTTCTTTAGGGGAATTTTTGGGGGCATGGCAAAGGAATAAAACCATGATGTTTGTTTTTTACTTTGTAAACCACAAAACAGCTCAGGACATTGCAGATTTGAGCTATAACGCTTATTTAGAATGATCGCGCTGTCTTTGAGTAGCCTACTGCCACGAGAGTTCCGTCTAGATGACGTATTGCCGACCTGAGGAAGGGTGACGTCAGACGCACGCCCCTCTACAAACCAATCAATGGCGAGGAATGTCACGTGACGCGAAACGAGCCTATAGCGGCAGCCCTGAGCTACGAAGAGCATAAATCGTTGTGAGATGATCATTGTTGTTTGTGAGAAATGCAACACAATCGTCACTCAGTAAATGTGCACGATGTAGTTTGATGGTTATCACGAATAAGGAGTTGTAGGCGGCCTTTACAGTTAAATAAGCAGGACAACTACAACCATATACCCACTTTGCTTGTCTTTTTACCTCTGCATAACCTTGTGGATTAAATTACTTCTATTTTCTTCAGTATTTTACATTAAATGATCTTTGAAGTAAGATATCATTCACAACTTTTATATATATATGTATATATATATATATATACATATATATATATATATATACATATATATATATATATATATATATATATATATATATATATATATATATATATACATATATATATATATATACATATATATATATATATATATATATATATATATATATATATATATATATATATATATATATATATATATATATATATATATCTCACCTGCAAAATATGTTGCCTTTAAAAAAATGTTTTATATTTTATATTTCTGTGGCCAATGTTCTTTGTTGTTTTTATTGTGCAAATAAATTAAATCTAATCAAAAGCATGGTGGTGAATTGTAGGTGTGTTTAAAGGTAAAATTGTACAATCTTCACACTCTCAACATTAGCACCTTTCCAGCAATGTATTCAGTTGGTGTTCTTTACCGCAAGGTTGATTTTCTGATAAATTTGAAGGCCCAATATGGAAAATTAAGCTTTTTGTTTGCTCATTTGTTTTCTTGTGGAAATAGTAAACCAAAAGGTGTGTCCTTCAGAGATTATAATACAGAACCCATATGCATAGGCGTTGTTTAAATATACCTGCATGGATGGATGGACTTATAGATGGATAATGTACTTTATTTATTGCCATAGGGAAAGTGTGGCATTGTAGCAGCAGTTATTGTGGATTGTATCAGGAATGACTTTCTGTAGTGGTCAAATAGCTGAAGGTGATGCTGTCCATCATCTTCAGCAGCTTGTGCATTATCATTCTCTCCACAACCAACTGGGCTTAAACAGGTTAACAAGGATTTGCTCATGAAGTAGAGTCTGCTCTGTCCCTCCATGCAGTTTGTTGTTTAATTAAATGCCCAGGTTTCTGTAGCCCTCCATCAACTCAACCTCTTCTCCCAGAATGGAGATTTAGCCTATCCTCCTGGTCCTCCCAAAATCCATATCAATCTCTCAACCTTGGTTACATTTAAGAGGTGTGTAGCTCCTACCATGCCCGAACACTACTGTCCACCTGTTCCCTGTCCCTGTAAACTGTCCTGTGAACTGCACACAGAACTGACACACCTTGCATCTGCTGAATCATCTGAATATTTAATTAAAATAGGCCCATGTGAAAGTGACAGGTGCTAATTGAGGGATGTGAAATACAAAGGCAGTTTGAACAAAATAGGCTAGAGTCATTGGAAAAACTGTTATAGAGAGATCTTAACCTTGCAGATTAAATCAGGGCGCTGTCAAGGCTTCCTCGCCCAATGCTACACCACAGGTCCAGCGCGATACACACGTGGAATGTCGCTGCCCGTATGAAAAGAACAAGAATAAATCTCTTGTCAATACAGGTGAAACTCGAAAAATTAGAATATCGTGCAAAAGTTCATTTATTTCAGTAATTCAACCTAAATGGTGAAACTAATATATTATATAGACTCATTACATCCAAAGTGAGATATTTCAAGCCTTTATTTGTTATAATTGTGATTATTATGGCTTACAGCTTATGAAAACCCCAAATTCAAAATCTCAGAACATTTGAATATTACATAAAATCAATAAAAAAAGGATTTTAAATACAAAAATGTCGGCCCTCTATAAAGTATAATCATGCATATGTACTAAGTACTTGGTTTGGGCCCCCTTTGCACACATTATTGCCTAAATGCGGTGTGGCATGGATGTAAGTAAGTAAGTAAGTAAGCTTTTATTTATATAGCGCCCTTCACAGACCAGGGTCACAAGGCGCTTCACAATGCGCTTCCAAAGGATGCTATCTGTCTGTGGCACTGCTGAGGTGTTATGGAAGCCCAGGTTGCTTTGATAGTGGCCTTCAGCTCCTCTGTATTGTTGGGTCTGGTGTGTATCATCTTCCTCTTGACAATAGTCCATAGTTTCTCTATTGGGTTCAGGTCAGGAGAGTTGTCTGGCCAATCAACACAGTAATACCATGGTCAGTCAACCAGTTACGTGTGGTTTTGGCACTGTGGACAGGTGTCAAGTCTTGCTGGAAAAAGTAATTCAGCATCTCCATAAAGCTTGTCAACAGACAGAAGCATGAAGTGCTCTAAAATCTCCTGGTAGACAGCTTTGGTGACTTTGGACTTGATAACACAGTGGACCAACACCATCAGATGACATGGTGCCTCAAATCATCACTGACTGTTGAAACTTGACAGTGGTCTTCAAGCCCCTTGGATTTTGTGCCCCTCCACTCTTCCTCTAGACTGTGGAACCTTGATTTCCAAATGAAACGCAACATTTAATTTGGATCAGTGATGATTTGAGGTATCATGTCATCTGCTGCTGTTGGTCCACTGTGTTATCAAGTCCAAAGTCACCACTGCCGTCTACCGGAAGATTTTGGAGCACTTCATGCTTCTGTCTGTTGACAAGCTTTATGGAGATGACAATTTCCATTTCCAGCTAGACTTGGCACCTGCCCATGGTACCATAAACCACTGGTAACTGGTTGACTGACCATGGTATTACTCTGCATGAATGGCCAGACAACTCTCCTGACCTGAACTCAGAAACTATGGACTATTGTCAAGAGGAAGATGATACACACCAGACCCAACAATACAGACGAGCTGAAGGCCACATCAAAGCAACCTGGGCTTCCATAACACCTCAGCAGTGCCACAGGCTGATAGCATCCATGCCACGCCGCATTTAGGCAATAATTCATGCAAAAGGGGCCCAAACCAAGTACTTAGTACATATGCATGATTATACTTTCTAGAGGGCCGACATTGCTGTATTTAAAATCCTTTTTTTATTGATTTTATGTAATATTCTAATTTTCTGAGATTTTGAATTTGGGGTTTTTATAAACTGTAAGCCATAATAATCACAATTATAAAAAATAAAGGCTTCACATATCTCACTTTGTATGTAATGAGTCTGTATAAGATATTATTTTCACCTATAAAGTTGAATTACTGAAATAAATGAACTTTTGCACGATATTCAAATTTCACCTGTATATCATGCCAAGTGTGTGGTGGACAAACCGCCGTCAAGACCACTTACCATTAAGACAGGGGACAATATACTGAGTCAACTGCATATGCAGAAAATAATAAACACTGCCACACCACACCGCAAACACTGATTAAGCACTGTTCATAAGACTGCCTAAAATTCTACCTTTTTAAGGTCAAAATCATGAATAAAGCAATCTTTAAACTACTCCCATTTGAGTAACTGGCCTACTCCTTCCAAATACTTTCAGTTGCAGGATTCACATTCAATATGCACCTAGTTTTATATTATGTGTAGGCTATGCACAATTTATAGCAACATTTGATATCATTAACTAAAAGAAAACAACCAAATCCCTGTCAGGGTAGGCTACAAGATGTGACACGCACGCACGCACGCACGCACACACACACACACACACACACACACACACACACACGCATTGTAGAGTACTGCTTTAGTAAGTTCAAGAAGCCTATTCAATGACATTTTAAACTGTACATTTAATTGTTTTATAATTTCATGTATAATCCGCCACATATTTGATCAGAAACTTTAAATTATACAACCACAAAGGCTATAAAACACATTTTTCTTACAGAAATAGTTTCCCTAGAATAGGTAGGCTACAATGAGCCTACATGCTTTAAGGTTTAGGGTAGGCCTATAAAGAATGTGTTCAATTCAAGTTATTTTATTAATTTTTTGGTAGTGCAGCATGTTTCTGTAAGTGGTTCCATTATTCCTAAGGGCCCTTATGATGTTTCTGTGTGGAAACGGGGACGTTTCGGAGGAGGGGAATAATGTAACCTACTTCCTGTTAAGTTTTTTTTTATTATGATGGGGCAGAACGGAAGTGTCAGCCGTGTGAACATGTCTGACTTGTGGTTTTACGGCGGAGGCCCTGAATTGTAAATGGAATGCGCCCTGAATCGGCAGACACTCTGATAGGAGTCAAACGGGTCCACCCAGCCCTAAAAAGGATGATGGGAAATGTAGGATTACATAGCAACGGTGGTAAATACGTCAGCAAACTAACCAAATAGAGATCAGATACTCCCAATTACCGAATATAATGATATTCTGATGTATTTCTCGCTAGATATGTTTTCAAAACATATGTTTATGCACTTACTAGCTGAAGTGTGACGTATTTGTGTCACCATGATAACCCTTGACTTCAAAAATTTGCTCTGGGAAAAAAAACTCGGCGGAGGGTGGAGGGAGGGAGGGAGCGCTCTTGTCAGCTGTGTGTGTGTGTGTGCTATCTTTGATTGTGTCCAGTTGATCAACAGCTTGGCACGTAGCCTATTTGTGTACCGAACATTTCTTGAGAATTAGCCTATCAGACTTCAGACAGATCATATGAATTCGCAATATCAAGATTATGAAAATAAAGTACATAGGTCTCGCTAGAAATCTTTTTAGCTCAGGGCTGCCGATAGGCTCGTTTAGCATTCCTCGATACTGATTGGTTTGTAGAGGGGCGTGCGTCTGACGTCACCCTATTTTCCCTGCAGCCCTGTGTAGTTCCGTAGTCTAGTTTAACGTTATCTAGCTGGCAGAGAAGTTGTAAAGGATCTTAACATTGTGTCTGTCGGTCAAATTGTAACTTATTTACCTCTGATCGTTTTCTTTTTGTGCTGTTTTGGACCGCAATTTTTTGCATTATAGTCAAAATCGCTTTGTTTTCCACCCAAAGGGGGCGTGGCCATGTCGGAACGTCAATTGCCTTCACCAGTTTGTTTGAATGAATGAATGAAGAAACATGTGAACATATCTATGGAACATATTAATTTCCTGCAGCGCTGTAGTTCAGGCAGCCGCCCAGACAATGCACACTTCAACCAAACATAATCCTAGAGGTAAATAAATGGCAAAAAATAGGCTGAGAACGAATGTATGCGATATGTTTATTAAAACGTAATCAATACGTTTTGTAGCCAAACGTAATTGAGCATCCTGAACAGCTCTAGGCTGAGAACGAACTTGTTTGCGATATGTTCATAAAAACGTAATTTCGGACAAAATACGTTTTTCAGTCAAACGTAATTGAGAATGCCGAATATGTTCATAAAAACGTAATCATGGACAAAATACGTAAATGGTCAAACGTAATTGAGAATGCCGAATAGTCCTCTGGGAACGTAATTTGATGAGACAGGGTTGGATGCTGTAGAATCACTCAGCCTCGCCAGCCCGGCTGGTTACCGGGGGCAACCCTGTAAATCTGACATTATGGGCTGTTGACAGGAGAAACGGTTGTTATCATAACCCACAGTGAGTTACAGGAAACGCACACACATCTCTCAAGTTTTCAGTATGACAGGAATATAGCATTACAAACACACACACACAAAGGCTGGAGGTGAGATAATTTGGATTTACAGCTCAGCGGCATATAAAGGGATGGGAAGTGTGTGACGTATCGTCTGTGTGTGCATGCTTGCCTGCTTGTGTGTGTGTATGTGTGTGTGTGTGTGTTTGGGGTTGGAGGGAACAATGTCTATATGTTTTATATCTCAGCAAGAGGGATGTGATGGAGTGAAGTGATGAGTGTGGGAAACCTCGCGATGAGCAGGTCACAGGAAACAAGATATCTTACCTGGCCCTCTCTAATATGCACCATGAAATGATCTATATGCACACACACACACACACACACACACACACACACACACACATACACACACATCCATGTGCATATCTACACACACACTCACATATGCTGCTATGCCTCTAATTTAATGTCTCACTTATACTTTTTGGGGATTTTTGGGCCAAAATATTCCTGCTTGTCTCTCTGTCCTTCTTCTGACTTTTTTCCTGGTCTTTTCCCTTTCTTCCCCTCCTCCGTCTGTCGCTCTCGGTCTGGGTGTTCCAGTAGTAATGGTGTGTGCTGTGGGAGCAGCAGGAATGGCCATTACCGTCCATGGATCACTGGCAGAGGCCTGCACACAGTGGACTCAGATGAGAGAGAGAGTGAGGCAGAAGGAAGGAGCGAGCAGGAGGAGGTCAAAAAGGTACCATCCAGAAAAAGAATAAACTCCCAAAGGAGGGGAAAGGAGACGGGAATGAAGATGAAAGATGGCATAAAGGAGCGGGATATTATTTCATGCAGTTATTATAATGAAATCAGTCCACAGCGCTTGTGATCATGGAGGGATTTCTAAGTAGTAGCTACGTTAAACCGCTTTATGGATTTGATGCAAATATAATCACACACACCGACTCGCTGCATTTTTTCTGCTTTTTCGCCTTTCGTCTTCAAACATGCCTCCAAAACCACAAAATTATGGGTACTAAAAAAAGGAAAGATTCACGGACGTGGCATTATTTCAATTGGGGAATTCAACATGATGCCCACAATGTAATGCTCGTATTTTATTTGTTCAGCTTCTGACTGATGAGCTAGGCGGATGGATGAAGAAAACATTTCCAACAGCAGGCCTGATAATGTTGCTGAATGATTTAAAAATGTTCTTCCACTACAATATTCTACCACCGTATATGTAACTCTGAATAAATTGATATTTTGCAAGTGGTCAAACAATATAAAAATAGTCCTTCATTCAACTAATTTCCATTCACGTACATAAAACCAATATAACACATTTTTTAAACGGTGGATTAGACAATATTAAACTGAAACCACAATTTGAGCATTGTTGTGGATGTGTTGCTTCAGGTTCCGGTGTGATGATAAAGTTTGATCCCAGAAGTCCACTTTTAAGGGTAACCATGCGATAACACACTGCAGAGTGCTTTATAACACTCTGAGACAGGAACGAGAATCTATCGAAAATGTGCTATTGCATGTGTTGGGCCCGTGCAGTACTTTGCGAGATGATCTAAAATTTTAGTCAAATTCAACTTCTTTGCCCTATGTTTCTTTGTTGTTTCTATGTGGGATCCTCTAGTGTTTGTGCTACTGCTGCATCACTTTGAAGTGAATGTGAGTGTTGGATTTGATTTGATTACCAAGCTAAAGTTGCATTCAAACGTACCAAACACAGCTCACTCATTAGTTTCAATGAGACTGCTACGACAATCAGAGTCGTCCAACATAAATGTTTAATTCAATTGGTGTGTCATGATTGCATTGGTAAGTGAAAAGCATAGTTTACTGTTTACCTGATGAAATTCCCAATGGAGGGTAAAATGATTGTCGCTGTGACTTTCTAGACTTTCAGAGTTGTAAAATCCTGTCTCACGGTGGTATGTTATTGTGTCTGATAAACCTTCACACTCATGACTGTAGAACTCAACTACTCTTTTTAGATCAGCAATTCCCAACCAATAGCCCGCGAACCGTTGCCAGTCCGTGGACCTGTTATTACCGGGCGTTGAAATATTTCCTTGATAATAAAAAAATAAAAGTTTGGGTTTGATCCCTATGTTCTGCGAGCAAGTAAATTGTAAAATCAATGCTGTTGCCTTTGTTGGATCTACTGCATAACAAAAAAATTGTAAATTGGTGTAACATAGTAACAGCCGCCCATACGTTTAAAAATTTGTAGAAAATACGCTGCCTGAATTCAGTAGCTTGAATGAATAAGTTGTGCTGGATGAAGATATGCAGATCAAAGTTGTCCTTGTTAATCAGTTACCACTGATCTATAAAGAAGAAATGATTGACTTATTAGCCAGTATTGAAGCCATTGGTTACAGCTTATAAACCCCATAATGTATGCCGTACAAGAAAGTGATACAGAAAAGAAAGAACAAAGGTAGACATGTTGAACAGAAGAAAGCAACATACCACATGTCCTCTGAAAGACCGGAGCTGTAATGAGAAGACTATATACAGTTTTCTTGTCATTTGGGGCCTTGTGCGAGCTGCAGCAGCAGTTTGGCAGGTTGTACCGTCACTGACCTTTCTGTTGTAACACCCCCAGTATAAAGGGAAGTGCCACACAAAGAGCTCTATTAACAGAGAAACCAGATATAATGGGGAAACAAGATGGGCCTTTAATGGGGACAGGCAGGGCTGTCAGCATGCATAATGTAACAGTCGTGTTAAAACAACACTGGGCTCAATGTGAACCCCTTTTCACACACGCGCACGCATACATACACACAACCGCGCACACACAGATATACCCCCCCCCCCACACACACACACACACACACAGAAACATCCCTATATGAGAGACCCAAGTTATTAATTCACACTGGTCTTCATCTATGAAATATTCTCCATGCACAGCTATTGCAAGGATGGGAATCATTGTTGTGTGTAATTATGAAGACAATGTTCGGAGGGATTATCAAAGAAGTAAGGGGGGAGATAAGAAGGCGGCAGATGAAGAGGGTGCGGGGACGAGAAGAAAGGGAAGTAGAGGGGGATAGAGGGAACGGAGGAGGTGGTGAGAATGAAGAAACCAGGACGGACAGAGTAGGGGAAGAAAGATTACCCCTTCTCTCTGTTTGTCGAGCTATCGTTCCCTCTACCCTTTTTTGCCTGCTCCCCTCCTCCCTCGTTCCTTCTTTCTCTGTATTAGCATGATAAAGACATGGTGGAATAGGGCAGCCAGCAGGTCTTTGGACATGGAGACAATGCTATCGCCAGAACAGGCGTCTACAGCAGGGGAACAGCCACCGAGGGACTTTACACCAAAAACACACACACACACACACACACACACACACACACACACACACACACGGCTGTATACATGAACACACACACACACACACACACACACACACGTAGCCATTGATACAAACCCATGAAGACAGACAAACATGTAAACACATACACAGAGCTGTGGATTATAAAGCCCAGGAGGACTTTAACAATAAGAGGTGACATGCAATCAAAGACAGCAGTGTCTCCAAACAGCAGGAGATGAAAACATAAATACATGCAGCTGGAATACCCCTTTAATTGTGATCATTTAGTAGAGCTGTGCTGTCTCATGCAAATATTTCTGTCTATCTTGTTTCTAAGTGTCAGTAAGGTAGGCCCAAACTCCTCTAAAATCCCACCTCAAAATTGTTCTGGTGTATTTTATGGGTCATTTTAATGATGTAAGAAGGCTTATTATTGAACAGGGTGATTTAACTGCACGCCAAGGGGAAAAGTCTGATACCTGTAAAGTTGTTTCAATGATAAGTCCGTGACTAATCAAGTAAATCCACTGACATTTTGGCAAAACTAATAATAACTAAAGAAATGTTTTTATGTTTAACATTGAGACTTTTGACCTTGTGATTAATGGAGAAGCCCAAGTGGAACTAATGAAGCTTACTTACTGAATTTGAGTGCCCAATTGATCCATGGTAAATGGGCTCTGCCTTTATTGATGGTATTGATTACTGACATGCTCGTTTTGCTTTAACATTTTAAACTATCTGAATTGGAAAATGGCCTATAATTGAACAAAACCAAAGTTAAACATCATAAAAATAGACATTTATCAAAAATGTTGTATTAATTGGGCTTTATACATTTCTGTTGACAGTGAAGAGAGAAAATAAGTCAATTTAATAATGACAACTATCTTAGATCTTGATATGCACACACACACACACACACACACACACACACACAAGCACACGCACACACACACACACACCATATATGACGATGGAAGCTCATACTTACACAACTGTGTGGTCAGTTCAAAATACAATAATTGTTTGCTGTCGTTATTGGCCGAAGAAATCATGAAATTAAAAAACAAAAACTGTAATTTTATTTTTGTCTGAGACAATTACAAGGGATATGCATGACTGTGCTCTTTGTCTTTCCCTCTATAGTAGATTATCACTGTCATGACCCTTCCTCCTCATCTGCCGTGTCGTTCTGGGAACATCATTAACCAGTACATCAATGAGCAGCTAGTCATGCTAATAACTGGGAGGCACACACACACACACACAAACACACACACACACACACACACACACACACACACACATACACATACACACACACACACACACATACCTATCCTCTACGGATGGTGACTGTTCACAGATCTGGAACGTTCTCCCGGTCAGACCTGGAGCCACAGGCCCAGCGGGACACCTGGCCACCCCAACAGTAGAGCCCTGAACTGGGGCAGAAGCCTCGGTTCACCTCCCCTCTCTTTTCTGGAGGAAAATGAGGAGCCATTATGGGTCACAGCGACTACACAAACACATTTACACTAAAATACACACAGACACACTAGCATGCAGACACACACTGTACCATGTGTAAACATAGTGTACACACCAGCATGGATCACGGCCAGCTCATGAGCCTGTGACGGCCGTCCAACCGTAACACACACACAGGCCACACGCGACACACACTCACAATTTCTGTAAAAACATACAAAACTGTACAAACACTGCAAACTCATGAGCGGGAACGAACACACATGAGAAAATTCCATCTTATGGGTTTCAAAGGCCCCATTCAGTGACAGTCATCAGTAATTTTCAATCTGTCGCTTGACTGATGCAATGTTTGTGTGTCTGCACAACAGTGTGTCTGTGTGCATTTGTTACTGACAAAATGGCTGTGATAAAAAAATACAAAATACTTTTGATAAGAAACAGGTGTATTAATGAAGTGAACTGCTGAAGTGTAAAGAATTTTAAGATGTTTTCATACACATTCGTTAGCGTAGATTATGGCCATTGAGTTGGTGCGAAGAAAGATAATATTTATCCTTAATAATAATAGGGTCATTCATTGTCATCCGACTATAATAATCGTAAAGACGAGGCCTGCTATTATCTGTGTAATAACCATCCACAAATAATATGTTTGCATTTACCATCACCTCTCAATATGCACAAATGTCATATTATAAGGCAGTCAATCCACACAAAAAAAGAAGGAAGGTCTGAAACGAGAATGTGAAATTGGGACAAATGAGCAGGTAATAGGGAAGCTTTCATTTTCTGATTTCACTGTTGAAAGAGATTAATGACTGAGCATAAATTGTGAAGATTTAATGAGCATAAATTGAGATGAATTGTTGAAAAAATTACTACTTAAAATGATGATGATAAAGAATATTTACCTTAATCTGTTGAGCTGCACATAAATGTCTCATTTAAAAAACTGGCTGTGAAAATCTCAGTTTTTATTAAGGTTCCACAGCAGCACAAGCAATGAATTTGTCTCAAGTTATGGAGCAAAACATGGAAATAAAAACTGGAAAATCAATTAATTAAAAACAAATCATGGTATTATTCAAATTAGGCTAAAATCCTTCCAGCGTTTATGTGGGGATACATCTATTTAGTTTCCTACAGTTTACAACATTTCATCTTATTTATTGTGTATTTAGTTACACAACTGTTAGATTATTAGTGTTGTTCAAGTTGTATTTAAATGAAAATAATTGAATTAACTTTATGTTTATATAAGAAGATGTAAGTACGGCAAGACGTCATATAATCTATATACGTGTTGTAGATGCAAAAGACACTTGAATAAGATTATTCATCAGATTATCTTCATTTTCATGCGTATTGATCAGATACTTTGGTTACTGAGTGCAAACAGTTCAAAATGTTGGTAGGCCAATAATCGCATAATTTGGCGCTTTGAGCATTGCCTCCTACTGTTCACACAGACACATTGCACCCAAAGCTACTGTACTCATAAATTGTGTAATATTAGGGTTATGGGTTGTAGGGTTTAAGTTTAAAGCTGTTATCTGTAATGTATTCATTTTCACATTACCTAGTGGGCTGATGACGTTATCACAGCATAGCACAAACAGCAAAGCTCCTTCATCCCTCCTGCAGTTTCAATATGCAGAAAATTGGATGTGCAGCTTTAGATGAATGAAAACAATTTTTAAATGTTTTGGGGTTAGGTTGACAATAGACTGTTGGTCCTTTGTAACCATAGAAGAGCAATCTTAACCTGTGTGTGATGGCATGCATTGGACGGGGCACACACACACACACCTGTCCCTCAGTCAGTCACAGCTGCAGATAAACACAGCGTTTACTAGAGGGCGGCGGTGATGATGACTGACAGGCAGAGGATAGTGTCAGTCATCCCACACTGTCTCCGTTAGATGAGGACATTGTGCTGCCTGCCACCTTGCTGATGCAGCAGATACAGAAGGATGAAAGGAAGGGGGGACGAGAGGGTAAAAAGGCGGTTGGTCACTTCATCAGAGAGGGATGGAAGATGACAGAAAAATACAGGTTAATGTCAGCAAATGTCCAAGTGAAAGTTGATCATAACCATATGAAGAAATGCACTCTGTAACAATAGCATTCTGGAACTACTGTGCAGGCCAAGAAATACTGTAAGTTCTCAAATGATGGCCAGGGCTTTTCATTTTCTCAACTCATTGTGAGGCCTCATTTTCTCATGTGAGGCCTTAATTTGAGACCAGTCAATATTAGTAAGTCCTTTATTCTTTAACATTACACTGTTTTCTAATATTTCATGTATATGTTTTTCTGTTCTGTTCGGTGTGTACATTTTTTTGTCGATCTGTTTTTTTTAAAGAAGTACTCCTGTAATAAAGTCTTGAGCTTCCATAAAGTTAGGGTCCTCACAAGAGACCGAGCTTTTAAAATAATGGTACAAAATGGCACTTGCAGAGGGCAAATATCCTCACTTTGAGCTGTTATCATCTCCAAAAACTAGTAGAGCAAACAAACTAGCATTGTTTTTTAAAAATCCCTCCTTTCCCCCAAAATGATTAGTGTGAAACATGCTGAAGTGTTAAATGCAAATATACTGTATTCTTGTGAACATTAAGGAGGTGAGGTCCGACTTCATACTGATGAACACAAACATTTCTAAACAGGAATACATGAAAAGTTATCCTGAAAGGGATGCTGAAAAAAATATGTGAAAGGGGTGATAAACGCCACTATTCAAATATGAAACGTGTTTTATACAGTTGCAAGCCAATCAGTAATTTGCATTTGCCAGGAAACTAACCACTGGACCAACTAATAAGTATTTGACAATACTTTATTTTTTAATATCTAGGAAGTATTTGATTTCTGGCTTTTATTTTGGAATTTTAAATACAACATTTATTGGAGTTTACACTTATAAAGTCATAAAGGTTCATAAATGTTTTTCTTATTTGGACTCTTCTCTTGCACTACATTTTCACTTCTTCCTGAATCGCCCCTCCACTCCACATTGAGGTGGGTGTTTATGTGTGAACAGGGAAAAAAAGGTATCAATGTGTGATAATTGGAGATCTCATCCCAAACAACTGTCATAGACCATTCGTCATACGGTGTTCCCCCTGACACACACACACACAAACACACACACACACACACACAAAAACACACACACACACACTCACACATTAAAGATTATCCCTCTCTGATATGTCCCTGTGCTCACACAAAGAGCATTTAAAGCCTGTTTATCCCAAGTGTATGTCTCAGGTACATGTACACAAACACCAACACACACACACATACACATACACATACACACACATACACACACAAACAGATACATACATGCAGCTGAAGTCCCAGAGTGGAGTAGATATCAGACATTAGCTGTCATTACCACATGTAAGGGGGTTTGAACACAAACACACACACACACACACATACAGAGATGAGTATGATGGGTAAGAAGGCTTTTTCCTTCCGAGACATGGGGAATGGCAGGCTAGAGGAAAAACACTAAGAAATAAAGTCGCGCATCTCTCAGCTTACTGTTCACACTAAACATATTCACATTAAACACACTCATGCCTCTCCTGCCAATCTGAAACACAACCATAATCCATCCTTTATCCTTCTATCCATCTCCCCCTTTTTTCCTCCAACCCCCATCTCTCTCTCTCTCTCTCTCTCTCTCTCTCTCTCTCTCTTTCTCTCTCTCTCTTTCTCTCTGTCTCACTCTGTGTGGAAATATCTATTTCACATTACTTTTTGAAATGTGATTTTATTTCCTCAGTGTGTGTGTGTGTGTGTGTGTGTGTGTGTGTGTGTGTGTGTGTGTGTGTGTGTGTGTGTGTGTGTGTGTGTGTGTGTGTGTGTGTGTGTGTCTGTGTGTGTGTGTGTGTGTGTCTGTGTGTGTGTGTCTGTGTGTGGGTGTCTGTCTGTCTGTCTCTGTGTGTTTGTGTGAAGGTAGGCCATTTCATCTGCAGCAGAACCTTGTTAATGCAAAATCTTTCAGCAGCACAGGGACGTTCATAAGAATGAATCATACTGAAATCCACAAAACCAAATCCATGAGTGAAGCTTATTGGTTATATGAAATAAATGCATTTTCAGGTCCTCTGTAAAACCATTTTTTCAAGTTAAAATGATATTATAGATGTTTCAGAGAAAGTCCAATATGCAATCAGAAAAATATATATTATAAAGAAATATTTTTCATTTATTGTACATTTTCCTTGCACAAAAACGTCTATCTTAATCAAACTACATTTAGCAAAAGCTTTGACTGTAGCGGAACATATCTACCAAGTCAGTCTAATAAACATAAAATAAAATGTAATTTTGCATTAAACCTGCAGGCTGCATTTCAGGGAAGAAAGTGAGGGATAAAGGATAGGGATTTTACTCTTAAAATGAGGTGTTAATTTCGTATCCAGTTTTAAGTTTTCTAATCTAATTACAATCCTGCGCTTTCTCTGAGTCTCGCTCTCTCACTCTCCAGGGATGAGGCCCTCCTGACAGCTATTTATCTGACCTGTGAACTTTGGGTTCCTGATTGTGAGGCCGCGTACGATGCACAAACACACACAAATTCAGACCCAATTGAAAATTAGGGAAATTGCAACAGAGGGTGGTAAAAAGTATGGGGCACAAATGAGCTTTGTGCATGTGAGTGCGCGTGTGTGCGTGTGCGTGCATGCGTACTTACTTTCAGTACACAAGTGAACAAAGTCAAGAAGAAGGGGAACCGAAGGTAAAAACCTGGTTGGTGTCGGAAGTGAATGAAGAAAGGAAGAAACAGCTGTTTTAGTGCCCCTGTGAGGATGTAATCAATTGTTTTCACCTGGGGAGCAATATGTCAATGTCTCTCCGTAAATGGCTGCTGAACACCTGAATGTCACATGGATTTCCACCTTAGAAAATGTAGTATGACATGATACAATATGGCAAATATAATACAGAAAACTACAGTATAGTAAATATTACCCAATGCAGTAAAACTTAAAAGGTAAGATTTAAGATAAGATAAGTTAACATAAGATGTTCCATTCTTCACCCCACAGCGGAGTAATTTGCTATGACATTTGATACTACGGTATGATGATAATAGTAAATTAAGATGTTATTGGTTTGAAGCAACATTATATTATATAGAGCAGAGTTTGTTAAATGTGAAATGACAGAATATAATCAACACAATACAATAATATAAAAGGTGATACAATATAATATATTATCACTTGGCGTGAAACAACAACGCACAACAAGACAAAGTGTGATAGGACAAGACATGATAAGATCCAACCATATAGAAAGAGAAGACATCAATGATGACAAAATTAATCAGAGTGTATTATCAAGCTTCTAGTTGTCACTTCATAAATAAGTAATAGTTATAGTCAGTTTACTGTTTACTTTGCTTTAGTTAGATGGTTAGAGTGTCTGCTGAGCAGCAGCAAGCAAAAATAATGCTATGGTTACCAGGAGATTATAAACAGCTTTACCATCTTACAAGACGGTATGTTACATTACTTTATGTTAGTGTTCCACTGGTAAAGATAGTATTGAAAACGTTAGGAATTTAAATAATAAAATGATGTGATGGCATATAATGAGGCTGGAATCAACGTTCAGTACAACATGTTGGTAAAATGTTGGAAACATATTCAATACAAAATAGGGTTGCAACTTTAACTTTTGTTTGCATTTTGTTTAAAGGTGCTCCGAGGAACTTTCAGTTTGTGTTAATTCTTCTTCTTTAAATATACATGATAGTTACACAACTGCTACCTGTACACCAGGAAAATTTGAAACTGAAACAACTACTGCATTAACTGGACCCTAAAGTGATTGCCTGCATCGTGCACTAAGCTGCCATGGCCGAGCAGTAGTCTATCTCTCTCTCTATCTATCTCTCTCTCTCCCTCTCTCTCTCTCTCTCTCGCTCTCTCTGTGTCTGTGTCTCTGTCTCTGTCTCTCTCTCTCTCTCTCCTTTGCTTCCCCCCTGGTATCCCATCATCAGCGCTGAAGGTGAGAGGTCACCAAGTCTTCGGAAGCATCTTGTGTGGTGATGTTAGAGGGCAATGTTATGCTCCCCAACGGGACAACACCACACATACACACTAAAAGACACACTCTCTATCCTGACTGGTTGGTCAGCCTGCTTGGGGGAACTAATTGTTTTTAGATGAGGCAACTTGAGGAGAGGCTCCGGAAGGGAGGACAGGAGCAAAGGACTGAGGGAGAAGAGGAGGAAAGCAGAGGGCTATAAATTAACGATGTGCCGGATATTCAGTTTCCACATGGGCTTTTGGTGAGAAAACACTTTATCTCTTTTTTTCTGTCTTTGGGTGCCCCTCAACTGGGCCACACACACATGTATACACACACACACACACACACACACACACACACACACACACACACACGTACACACACGTACACACACACACACACACACATCCCAAAATGTATTGTGATACATTTTCTAAAGTGTCCGGTTGTCCATCTAGTGAAATTTCAATGATACCCACCCCCAAGAGCCACTCTGCAAAACAAACCACTCAATAAGCTGGAGGTAATGGAGACTGCAGGTCAGGCTTTACAGCAATATCATTACCATACACACACTCACACACACGCACACACAGTCCCATTGTCTGGGCAGTACTTATTAGTGCCCATGCTAACAGAGTTTGTCCATAAGTGACCTTAATTAAGTGGCTAGCACCATTAGCTGCGGAGCTAAGAGGCTAAGAGCCAGCCATCTGCATGTGAATGTGTGTTTTTATGATAATGGCTTTGTTGAGGCGTGTACTGGAATACTAACTACGGGCTGCACACAACAGAAAATGAATAAATAGGCAGCTGAAGTCGAGCAGTGAAGAGGGGATGGTTTAGATAAGTTACTCATTGTGAGAAAGACAAAAACAGGGAGCAATGCCGAGGGCTGCTTTAAATGCAGGTTAGCCCCATTTACCAGCACAAATGTACTCACACACAGCACTCAGCATTCAAAGCGCCATTCAGTTTGCCCTATCATTTTTTATTATGAAAACAAGGGAATTAATCTCATCTGGTTTTCAGGTACAAAATAATGGTGTCATTGAAACATTAATAATGACAAAAAATAAGAGCTATTAAAGATAGGCCTACTGCTGATGGAACAAATCACTTGTATGCATATTATTTAATGGTTTCTGTCCCTCTATCACATTGATTATTATATATATCACACTCTGACATAATTTAATGTTATAAATATCCGTTTAAAAAAAAAAAAATCCGACTTTAATGGAATTATTATCAAGTTAACGTTAAAGCCTTCTACAGTTAACAGTATTTTACTTGATTTTAAATCTGTGTTGTTGTTGATGATGATGTTGCTATAGCTAATGGATTCTCGCCCTGCTTGCTCGTAAAAAAAAGCTGCTAAACTGGGGTCACGGGGTCAAAGGTCACTGTTTCTCCTTTGATGTGACCCTGACATCCTGGGAGGAAGAGGAAATGGAGGAGGAAGAGGATTCTTCATGGATTAGTGGTAAAAACACTTCACACTGGCACAGAAACACACACACACACACACACACACACACACACATTAGTATTTGCGGATGGACATTTGAAGTGTGCACACACATAGTTAGTACCGCTCTCAACATGGTTAAATAATTAGTCACAACACTTTCCCCTTTAACACACGCAGATGTGAGAGTTATGGCCCCCACAAATTAAATTATAAAAAAACAAAATGTGCACAAGCTGCTGATGATTATGTTTTACTTATTGTGTAGCCCACATGTACTGACATGACAACCCTCATTAATATAAACCAGATTCCATTCTGTAGCACATATATTTAAACAATTCTAAAGTGTAACAAAGTGAAGAAATTGTCATAATCAGATGTTCACATACTAATGTCTACAACGTACACTTCCTACACATTGTTTACTGCTACAGAATAAAATAAAATAAAAACTGAAAAAACTATTCTAATTTTAGACCACACACTATTACAAAATATGTGTTAATTATACTACACATTTCATGATTTTGTAAAAATATAACTTTGTGATTAATGTAATAAGAGTAAAGTGGCAACAAATATTAGGGGTCTACTGCAGCTGTTATTATAATGGCTAGGAAGAAAAAATTTCCAGGGGGGGAAAACAAATGAACAAACAAGTTCCCAAGCTTTTTAAGTCTATACTCAAACAGGAAGAAAAAGCAAGAGAGCGTGAAGTTTCTCTGGGTGGAGGAGAACGGGAGCGAGGTTGAAAGGTGGGCAATGTGTTTTTCTCATTGCACAGCTCCTCTCAGCTGAAGACTTTAAACACAGACACACTGTTGCTTCAACTGCTTCAACGACCTCTATGTAGCACTCGCCTCAACTCTCACCTCCTTATGAAAAAGTAATTCAGCATAATTTAAATTCATTAGTAGAGTAACAAAAAGGGAAAAGAATCTCAAAAGTGCGTTAGATAGGTCAGGAATAGATAAGCATAGGTTCTATATCTCTCACACACACACACACACACACACACACACACACACACACACACACACACACACATACACACGCTAAGTAGGGCAGATTACATTCTCCCCAGGACTTGACTTGCATTAAAGTTTAAATGTGTTCAATTTGGACAGTCCCAATATTAGAGTGGAGTATCATTACCCACCTTATTGGATGAGTCTGAGCAGAATAGATTTCTACTGATGAGATGAAGAGGCCTCAGGCACACACGCATGTGTACACACACACACACACACACACACACACACACACACACACACACACACACTCACACACTTCATCCTCTACCTCACGATATCTCTCTCACACATACAGTCACATGGACATGTGGACAGATGTATCAGTACAGTAGTCCTGCCTTTTCCTTTGTGGCATTCCTTTTTTTCACAAAATGTTCATATCGTGATTTGATAAAACTTCCTGATATACACTTTATAACTGTAGATAATGAATAAATAAATCACTTGACACCAGTTTAGAGAATGGGTAAGCATTCAAATACATATACATATTGACAGTTCATATTAAATGTCAACTTGTTTTAATTGTTTAATGTTACATTTATGTATACTTACATTTGAGTATACAATTGATACACTATGATCCACAACACCTAGCAATTCATTTTGTGAGTACAGAAAGGTGCTGTCTGTTGCTTTGTTGTAAGACACTCTAATATTTTGCTCTCCACAGGAGTGAACAACAATCTGTCCTTTCACTTTCAGAGATCTAGTATTTGCGGGTTTAATGAGGTGAGGTGTTGCACTACAGTGTACTGTCACTGTCACTGTTTCTCTTTGTGTGTGTGTGTGTGTGTGTGTGTGTGTGTGTGTGTGTGTGTGTGTGTGTGTGTGTGTGTGTGTGTGTGTGTGTGTGTGTGTGTGTGTGTGTGTGTGTGTGTGTGTGTGTGTTCATAGGCATAATTCTGTGGTTGGCTTGTTACTTGTTTTTGCCTCTCCACTAATTAAAAAGTGGTCTGGTAATAAATTATTCACCAAAGTTTCAGTGCACAATGCTATTGTACTTTCATTTTTTATCTTATTGGAGACCAAGTTAAGTGTTGCACCTTTTGATGGTGAAGACATTTTTGTAAAGTTATAGGTCAAGCGGTTCAACAAAAGTATAGAAATATAAAAAGCAATCAGAGCAGAAAAAACATACGTGAGGAACGTTTTTAGACATCGCATTTTACAGCAAATGCAAATATTATAATCCAAGTACACAAATCTGTAAACTGTATATTAAAAAAAATAGACAGTGTCCAAGCTGCTCCAATGGCCATAAACAGAAAAACACTCAAGCTTTTCCTAAAGGTGCGAACACACTACACATGTTACACGCGTACAGACGCGTATAAAATTGGCTATTTTTCCATAGGGAACCATTGGTTTACGCGCGTACATGGCGCGTAGATGCGTCACTTTGCACCGAAAAGCATCGGTGGTAACACAACAACATTAAACTCTCACATGAGGACACAAACACAGGCCCCTGAGACGGTCAACAGCACGTCATTAAAGCCCGGGGACACTGAGCAGTAAAACACTGCAACTGTGTTTCAGATAACAACACTGTAAAATCAATACGGTGAAGTGTAATATGCATGTTAAGTGGACATCTTTGTGTTTTGCCATTTCAGCACTTTACCAGTTCAGATAGAAACAGCTGAGCATTTATAAAATAAACGGTTATACGGTTAGACTTGGAGGGAAAAGCTCTCTGTAGGACCTTGTGAATATGAGTGGGTGTTAGAAGTCAGCTGTTAGCCATGCAGCTGATGAATGATTCACTACTTGTGATGCATTACTAAAGAGATTGATGATGAATCAGCAAGAATGGACTTTTAGTTTCACAGTATAGGTGTCACCTCATTACGGTTATTTCATTGTTCTTCGTCTGAACTGAGAGGGAAAACATTGGATTGAGTAAAGTTTTGACACAACTTGTTTAAAGGCCTGTACTCCATAATTGTATGTGGAGTACGCGGTATAATCAAATACAAATATAGAATTGTGTATTGTTCAACGTATCATATAATTGTTAAAGAAACTTTCAAGAACAACAGAAACATGTAGATTTGCTGCTGTCCGTTTAATTTTCAAATTAAAAGACCTGTCAATCAATTCGATAGGTCGGCCTCTAGCTTGTGTTTACATTTGACATTTGGATCACAGATGGTCCCTCTTAATATAAATTGAACCAGCAAAATACCTGTGAGTTTCACGACAATCGAATAACACAAACCGTGTATGACAACAAGAATTACAAATATATGTATGTATATATATATATATATATATATACTGTATATATATATATATTACATAGCAGCAAATGGAATATGAACATTTGATACAAACAATATTTTCTTTAATTTCACAAATGCACTTATTAATTCCTATACTTTATTAGCCCTTTTTTTAGCTATATGTTATATGACTGCATGTGATTTGTTAGCATGTGGACAGACTTAGATTCAGATAGGCCTATAGTCTCAATGTTCAAAGAGGAGAAGAAACACACTGTGACAGATGAGTTGGGACTGGATAATACAGGAAGGAAGTCTTCACTAGGACAGAAAAAGGAATTGTTCTCAGCCGTCTCTTTTGCTTTTTATCCACTTATGACTGCAGCGAAGGCTACTCACACTCCACCGCCGGTTTTGTCCTTCCCACACCACCAGCGCCTCCTCCACTCTCTCAATCCCCACCTTTTAAAACAATATCTCCTTCATTGTCTGCCTCTCCATCCCTATACTCTCTCCTTCTCCCCCTCACCATTATCTTTTGGTAACCTGCTCCCCTCCCTCTCTCCTTCCCTCTTTCATTTGTTCTCCACTCTTTCGTTCCCTCTCCTCACTTTGAGCGAAATAGATTTTCAATTACGTGCTGAGTGCCTGGAAGCTTCTATATTTCCCAACCTGACCCCAATACAGCCGAAGTGACACCCCACACTCCAGAAACACACACACAGACACACACACACATACACATATATATTGACACAACACACACACATACATCTGATACACTTCCTCCTCCACTTACAGCCTAATGGAGTGGAGGAGAGAGAGACTGGAGAATGTCTTCAGTGTCCCAGACAAACCCGGTTAACTACCCGGCACACACACAACTGTCCGCGATACACACCAAAATGAAGCCCTTATTGACTAGATAAGATAAGATAGGATAAGATAGGATAGGATAGGATAGGATAGGATAGGATAGGATAGGATAGACGGAACTTTATTTTTCTTTCAGATTTTTTGAGGATGGGAAAATGATACAAAAAAAGGACCAGAGCAAGAGTATTTAACAAATGAAAATACAAGTCGTATACGGTCTCAAGGTTGAGGTACGCTTGAAACTGCTGTAATCGCTATAGCATAGGTCAGCCTTGTATTGTCGCAGATAGGGCCAGAAGAAAAAAGTTTTTTCTCTGCATATGTAAATGCTAACCAACCAAACCATAAATATCCGTTCAATTGTTAAACTGAGATTCTTCTTCACAGCTTTAGTTTGCCGCCAGACAGCCGTTTATTTTTGTATCACTGCGCCAATCAGCTGCTCCACTCAGAGCTACTGCGGATAATTCTAGATACACAAGAATACACAAATTAACGGCGTGCATAATATTAAAACTCTACGAATCTTCAGTTTTTCGCAGTTACTGCTTTTTCTGTAAAGTCCAAAAAAAGCCAAAATATTACAGTTTCTATGTCTGAGAGGGGTCTTATTTGAAGCGCCAAAGATCTCAACAACAAATGCTGGTGGGGGGCGCCCTTAGCTCAGTTGGTAGGGCGTCCCCCCCGGGCCGGGCCCAGCAGCATACCCGGGTTCGATTCCCGCCCGCGGTCGTTCTCTGCATGTCACTCCCCTCTCTGCCCCATTTCACCTCTGTCTCTCTGAACTGTCAATAAAGCATAAAAAATGCCCAAAAAATATATAAAAAAAAAATAACAAATGCTGGCAACAGAACAGTGACAGTGGACATTTTCGCCATTGTTAATATAAATATATTTTTTTAATGTGATCATCTTTAAACAGCTCAGTTACAACAGCTAATTCAGAATGCAAGACACCACTTTAAATACAGCTGCTTTATAATGCTGGCTCAATTACCACACACACACACACACACACACACACACACAGATTTCATTAAGCAATTTGCGCCTCTTAAACATGGCCTCTCCTGGGTGTTAGTAACTGGTTTTCCGTATTAAACAGTGCTAAAGGTCAAAGGTCAACGCCCTAATGCCTTATCTCTGATGCACCATGGCCAACCTTATTACTGGAGGCTTAGAGAACAAATACACACAGACACAAGCACACACAGGCATAAATGCATATATTGTCCACACACACAAAAAGAAAACACTACACGTTAAGAGTGCTGCAGGTGAGATGATGGCCGCAGGGCATGTTCAGCGCGTGGAGCAGCACACGCCAATTCATGTTCGTACGTGACGTGACACCCACACACACACACACACATACACACACAGCGAATTTCTCCTGTGCTTCATACGACCAGAGTTTCTCTGTATAAAAGAAGGCAGGAAACTGCATGGGTTTCCACATAAAAGCTCCTGTTACATAGAGTAAGAGTCTATTAAAAGAGCTTGTTCCCTTTAACAGACCTCCTACATGACCTTTCCAACCAAAATGAGAAGAAAATGTGTTCTCTATATTGGAGTTTGTTTTCAAAGGATTCTCATGTTGTAATCTGCGACAAACTACAAAAATGAATGCAGTAGTGACATCTTTAAAGAGATGAAAAGGGATGAAAATCAAAGCAGTAAAAACAAAATATAAACTGTTATCAATCAACGCTCTCACAGTAAATTTCTGAAAAACTCACTTCGGCAATCTGTTTCCTCAAGCTTACAACATATAATTTCTGTAAAATGTACTACACTTTAATTTTCAAGAAGGATTTAAATCACAGTTACATTTCTTGTAAAGGCGACCGATGATGAGATCACTTGGAAATCCCCCTAATATTGGAAAATATATACAAAAGATTCTCATGTCGGAATTAATCTACAAAGTCAGCATCGACTGGGCTGCACAGTGGTAAAATGTGTGTGTGTGTGTGTGTGTGTCTGTGTGTGTGTGTGTGTGTGTGTGTGTTTGCCTGTGTGTCTGTGTGTGTAAGTGTGTGGGGGAAGGCGTGGTGCTGCTTTGTTAAGGCCTGAATGAGTTGTTGATGGGTACAGCAGCTTGGGTCTCTCAGGGGATGAACGGGGAGGAGGGAGGATGGGTAAGTTGATAATTGCAGGGGAACTTGGACTCAGTCTGTCCATGTGCATCCCACCCAGCTCCCCCCTTTACCAAACACACACACACACACACACACACACACACACACACACACACACACACACACACACACACATTAGCTTTCCCTTTGAAGGGGTGGTCCCTTGATTAGGCCACTTAAACACAGTGTCCCCCCTCTCTTTGTCTGTCTGGCTCTCACTGCGCCTGTCACCCACAACTCTTCCTCTCCATGTCCAGCTATACACTTGTATGTTTTTCACTCTTTTTTTACACATCTTATTGCCTGTCTCTTCAGACATGCGCGTGTGTGTGTGTGTGTGTGTGTGTGTGTGTGTGTGTGTGTGTGTGTGTGTGTGTGCGTGCGTGCGTGTGCGTGTGCGTGTGTGTGTGTGTGTGTGTGTGTGTGTGTGTGTGTGTGTGTTGGGGGCTGGGGGCTCCTCTCAGGTCTCAGCTGCCGTTGTGTGTGAGGGTGAATTACACGCTGTAGCACAGTGTTGACAGGAGCAGCTGGACATCAGTGGGCTGTGGCGCTATAGCATTGTACTTGTGTGTGCATGCGTGTGTGTGTGTGTGTGTGTGTGTGTGTGTGTGTGTGTGTGTGTGTGTGTGTGTGTGTGTGTGTGTGTGTGTGTGTGTGTGTGTGTGTGTGCGTGTGTGTGCGTGTGAGTGTGTGCACGGATATTTTGTGTGTAGCTGCGGACCGCCACCCAACACACAGCTGACACCTTCTGGACAGGGAGGGCAAAAACAGCCTGCACAGCTTACAAATACGTCTCGTTTTGATTATTGTCCTTCAAAAAGTCAACAAAATAAAAGTCTCAAAGTTATATAAACACAGCAGCCATTTTTTATTGATAGCTCATTTACTTAAATATCACAATATATACAGTAATCTTATAAAGTATTTTTACACGATCAAGTAAAAATAAAAGGTCTAGACGATATTATATGTACAATTCAATTCTGTTAACACATTATTAAATATATATGTTACAGGTAAGTTCACATAAGTCTGTATTTAAATGGAAAATGAATGTATTCTGTATCAAAACCAAAATACTGGGCCTTCATAGACATTGAAAAAATAGTAGCCTAATATGTTTCAGCTGTAATCTATGTATTTAAAGACAAATGTCAACATTTAGGAATTCATAATTATTGTTTGCTTTAAAAATGTAAATTGTGTATGACAATGCTGATATAATTCTTTTGTTGTGGGAAATCAAGTGTTTTGACACATTCAATCACAATACGAGAAAGTTATGCAAGAAATGGATTGTAATCTAAGTAAATACTATTTGAAATATTTTCAAATTAGAGTTGAGGCGTTGTGAAATATATAAAAAATAATAATTTGTTGAAATAAAAAAGGGGATGATGAAAATAAAAGGAGAGCTCAGAGGAAGAGACAGGAGAGGAATGGTTTGAAATAATGAGTGTGGAGGAAGCAAGCTGGTTTCTGGCTGGTCGCGAGGCCGGAGACAGAGCTTTGTCGCTGCAATCTCACACACTCCGCTTCTGTAATGACTCGCCTCGAGGCACAAATGATTTCCTCCACTGGTGTTGCTATTGCTGGAGTCACCACACATTCAAGAGAAAGGTGGGGTGGGCATGGCAGAGCAAGAAGGGGGGTGGGGGTCGGGGGGGGGACCCTTACTAAAACAAAATGACGACCTGTCTCATCATTTATCTTTTCCATGAATCTAAAAAGAGATTGTAGGGTTTTTTTTCTCTTCCAGCAAATTAGAATTAATTTTTTGGTGCACGTTCTGTTTGTCCAGCTGGTCTTGCCGTAGCTGCGGTCCAACGGTAGTCAATTGTGCCACAATTTTCCATCCACAAAACCTTAAAAAATAACACCTCATTTCACCTCTCTCTCTCTCGCCAACCGCCTTTCCTTGGCTCCCTCTTGTCCTTCCCCTCCTCTTGCCAAGGGATGTGTCATAAAGACATCATCATCACTGTTTGAGGGCAGAGGAGGAAAAGCAGGAGTGACATGATGATCTATGTCCCAGTCATACACACTCTGTGGATCTGGTTGGAGGAGAGCCGACACAACAAAGCTATTGAGAATGATGGGAGCACAAATCAAACAGTGAACCGGTCTCTCTTTCGTTTATTCTTGCTTGTTTTGTTAGAACAGGCATTTGCATTTTTAGGATAGTTGTGTCACTCACAAAGTATATATTTAAGACACATTTGAATTAAATTGTATATTTTCAGGAACACAGTGTAAGTGGGCACTATATATGGATATATCAGCCAATATTATCAGCAAAAAGGACATTGCGCTAAGTAGAAAGTGCTAATGTTGGCCTCCATTAGTCATCAGGAAGGATGATGAAGTGGCCTCTGAAGGAGTGTGTATGATACCAGCTGTATGTTCCGAGAAGCCCAAATAAAACTTTTCCCCTGTTTCACAGTCCCGCTCCGCAGCGGCAGCAACACTGTTCCTCTCTTCTGTTGTTCAAAGTCACGGTACCCATTGTGGAATTTGTCGTGCTTGACGAAAGAAAGCAAAATAAATCTGTCGTGCTTGCTAGACTTACTGTCAGGACGTTGTGAGGCGTCGCTGAGTCTGCGTTGCTTGTTTGCCACTGCATTATAATACACTGGACCACATATTTGGGGGACTTCGTCCCCCAAATATGTTCGATGGACTATAACGCTCTACAAATTGTTCACTTGTAGACAACGCCTGATATATCTTCTTCCTCTCTGCTGAACCGCTCCATTTTGAACAAAAACTATTTCAAATATAATCTTAAGCCTGATCGTTGCACTGGGAGACATTTCTTGCTAGAGAAGTGTAATTGATCCAAACTACAATTCTGGGCTGTTTTGGAAAAGTATTGAGCTCCATTGAAAAATTAAACTAAATATTTACATCTTCAGAAGGAATGAATGTGCTTTGTGCTGAGAGCCACAGATAAGATGGAGAAGTCAATAAAATACCCCAATAAGCCTTTTTCACCTCATATCCCCCAGTTTTGTGGAGCAGTTTGAACTCATCCGAAAACAAAAAATGCACTGTATCCTCTCTGCTTGAAAAAAACACAACATAGAGTAAACACAATATGTGACTTTCATTCTACATATTCATAGTCTATAGCACCAGCATATGATTTGGCAGGTGGGCAGGGAGGGAGAGAGACAGAGAGGAAAGAGGGGAGGGAGGGGGGACAGGGGGAGAGAGAGCATATACATCACTTCATCCTTAATTAGCTGTCATCAGCTTCTCTCCTCAGAGGAACCAGAGACTAATAATTAATGATGAAACTCTAAAGTAAAGTCACTGCCATCCTCTCCCTCTCTGTCATCCTCTATCACAGGAAGAAGAATTAACAAAGCAAAAAAAGATAGCGATCGATTTGGTTAGAGACGTAATGAGAAATGACTGAAGGAACAGAAGTGTTGGTTTCGCGGTGAGCCAATAAGGGATCTTGTAGATTAAATAAATGACTCATCGGAAAAAAACCAACAGAAATGAGGTAAGAGGCATATCTCCGCCCTCATGTTACCAAGGTAACCTGTGCTCCATGCCATCCACATTATTATGCCTTGTTGGGTGTAAAAAGGGCCATGAGCATCCTCTTTATTAGTCAAGTCTGCAACCAACGCGCAAGGCCACCCCAGGCTTAATGAACCCGCCTTATAGCGTCTGACGATGTGACAGGGATTTACTCTGACAAGACGAGAACATGCCAGGAAAAGGCATAGCCATGTTTTAACAAAGCCTGTGCGTATGTGTAGACAAGAGCAGCTAATTAGAGAGGAACACAGTGTAAGTGGGCATATGTGCACTAGCGGACTAGTCAGCCAACACACGACAGGAAGGCACTACAGGGGGGTTCCAGGCAGGCAGACGACTGACCAGCTCCGGAGCCAACATGGAGCCGCCATGGAGGCATGTTATGGTCTCAGCGCCCCAAGCCCCTGGCACGCTTCCCCCACCAAAGCCCTGTTTGTAGTGGCAGTGAGGGGTGGAAACTGCAGGCTTTGCAGACCCCGCCGCAACCTGTCCTCTCTCCAAGACTGGACCCACTCTGAGATGTGTTTGTGTGCATGCTTCTTGGTAAGCCGCTCTTAAGTGCTTTAATTGGATTATCCTTAATGAGAAAACAAACAACTACAGCAGCAAAATAACAAGCAAATGAATGAACGTGTCAGAATGCACTTTTCTGTCCTCCCTCCCAGTTTCCTTTCTTGCCCACTATCAGCCCTTCCTGTCCTGCCCCCTTTTTACTCAATACTTAAGCTCATTTAACTCCTCTCATGTGTAATTATCCAGACGAAGAATGATTCAAAAACACTGCTCCTGGAGAGAGTGTTTGTGTGTGTGTGAGAGTGTGTGTGTGTGTGTGTGTGTGTGTGTGTGTGTGTGTGTGTGTGTGTGTGTGTGTGTGTGTGTGTGTGTGTGTGTGTGTGTGTGTGTGTGTGTGACACACACTCGAATGAGACAGCCGTTCTTAAGTGGCTGCTTTGAAGTCCGTGATGAGCCTGTGATTAGTCCTGTGATTCATTGACAGGGGAAAGAAACTGAGGCGAAAACGACAGAGAGAGCCGGCTAGCAAAAATAAACAAACTGAGGATTTTGAAATGACATCTGTGAATATTATTAGAACATTAATCTGCGCTGATGACACAGATGCTTAAGCCATCTCCTTCTGTTATTGCAGGGAGAAAGAGGAGAGGAAGAAAATGGAAAGAATGGAGAGAAAGGAGGAGCATAAAGGAGAGGAAATGAGAAAAGGGAGGAGAAGAGAAAAGATGGGATGAGATGAGATGGGGTAAAGGAGGAAGGAGAGAGTAGATAATGAGAGAGGGAAAATGGAAGTGCAAGAAAATAGGAATAGAGAGGAGAGGAGTGGATGTAAAGAAAAGAAGAGAAGGGTGTAAAACACAAGAGGAGGAAGAAGAGATGAAATAAGACTTGAAGTATAGGACAGAGGAGTGGAGAGCAGCAAAGAGGTACAAGAGGTACTACAAATAGCAACTGGAAATTCTATGCCTCTGCCAGGCATCCAAATGCACCTCACAATATGTAAGGTCGCAGTAACCTTTGACCTTTGACCTCCAAAATGTGAGCAGTTCATCCTCTAGTCAAGTGTGTCACGATGACCTTGAACTATGACCTATGGCCTCCAAAATGTAATCATTTCATCCTTGAGTCAGAGTGGACATTTGTGCAAACTTTAAGAGAGTTCATGAGATTTTGCGTTCACAGGACTGGCAAAGAAGGACGGACAGACAGACAGACAGACAGACAGACAGACAGACAGACAGACAGACAGACGGACAGACAGACAGACAGACAGACAGACAGACAGACAGACAGACGGGCAGACAACCCAAAAACAGGCCTTTGGCGATAGCTGACGCATAGGCAAAACAATAAGGAAGGAGAGATAGAAGAGAGGGGAGGAGGAGAAAAGGTGGCAGGATGCAACAGAAAGGAGATGAAACCATGGACAAGAGAAGGAGACGAGCGGAGAGGCTTTAGCACCTTCCTCTTTTAATTCCAATTTATGGTGCTATAAAAAGGGCCATTTCCTAAAAAATCTATACTGAAAAAAATCCAAGCCAAATCATTTCATCATTTTCTCTGCCCTAATTGCAGCCATATGCAATTTTAAAGGCTATTCTACCTTCTAATGGTTCCCCAGAGGAACAAGAGGTTAATTGCTGCAGCTGGTGATGTAGCTCCTCAGTACTAAAGAGGTGAGGTGTCTCTCTCTCTGTCTCTCCTCCGGGAATAGCTGTCTAACACAGTGTTAAGGAGACAGCATAGGTTTTTTAAGGATAGTTTCATATTTATTACAAATGACCTCTCTACTTCTAATGGTTATGATAACACTGTGATCACCAAGTTGTTCGCTGAGAAGACGTTGGGCTGAACAATCGGATGTGTCTTAAACAAACTCCCAGGTTAGCCAACTCCTGGAAAGAAAGAAAGCAACGGTGTACCACCACCACAGTATACATTTGACAAGTGATAGTGCCATGCCAAAATATCTTTCATATACCTTTGATAAGAAATAATTGACAAAAATTAAGATTTGACCTAGTGGTCTTAGTTTGGCTGGATTGGTCCAGACAGGTGGGTAGTACAGGGGGGTGAAGTCATAGGAAGTAGGGATGCAGTGAACAGGAGGAGGGGGAGACCTGTGAGGGTTGTGAAGGTCGCTGAAAGTCACACAGCAGGAACGGCAAGCGGAGGCTGGGAGGAAGCGGGGTTTTTTTCCGAGTTCCCGCGTGCTACGAGGCCTCCATTCCCGCGACTCATTACAAGACAAACAGAGACAGATGAAGCAGAGGGGCAGCGGTGGCGAGGAAAGACAGCGGCGAAAATAGAGAGAGATTACACGGATAGACGGTGGGAGAACAAAGAGCAGGAAGCACAATGTCAGGGAGAGGGAGAGCGAGACCAAGGGTTGAACCCGACTCAGCTGTGAGGGGCACCTGTTCACGGTTGGACCACCTCCTCCCGCCAGCCTTAATCAAATTTACCACAGAGACAGACTGTGACGACGCCCCCCTCTAACAAGAAACCCACTGTGTGTTACATCCAAATAATCCCTACCTCTAGCCAAGCTCACAGTGCATGCCACTTCCAAAGGTGTCCCACCTCTAACTACACTCACCCACGCCAGGTTGCAGTGAGATAATCTTCGCCTCCAAACTTTAAATAGCTGGGTAACATATTACAACATTGTGGTTTATGTTCTAGGTTATAATACTACGTAGTGTCTGTTAAGTGTTTCAATGTGTGTCTCAGTTACTGTTTGAATATCAGAGTAAAACTGCTGCAGACCTTAAATGTACTTGGGAAGAACATTTATAAATGGTGCATCAATTGATAAACTTAAATCCTTCATTACTAGTGCCCTTGGGATCTGTTTGAAAAGTGTGGCCTGCTCAAAATGTAAAACATATACTCATAGTGTGCATTGTCAACATGGTACAGAATCAATAAGTTCTGGATCAGTGGCTGTCAAGGGTGCACAGTTTGTATCCGTTCCAAACTAAATGAATGCACTGGGGAAGCTGAGCATATGTGCTGTAATATCATTTGACATAATTTGATGTTTTGAGAGACTGTCCTCCCAAAAAAAAAGTAAGAATTTGTGTCAGTTCATTTTCCATCTTCATATGAACTGACATGTCATCTTCTGGAGAAGAGGATGCCACGGATGGTTGTGGATGCTAACTTTACTCCATATCTTTAACAAGTGGTGGTTGTCCTTAAAGAGGACCTATGATACTTTTCGACTTTTATGACCTATAAACGTTGTTATAATGATTTATAGTCATGTTTAACCATACTAGAGTATCAAATAATTACGTACATGCATTTCCACGTATTCCCTGCTGACCGTCTGGGGTGGCTATGCAGAGCACTAAACACTATGGCAGCCGGTCGAGCCGAACTCGTTCAAATTTCCGGATAGTTTCTGTCACGCTCGGGTCGTTTCTGGTCATGTTTCCATGTATGGTAATGCTGCCGCTCAGGCAAGCTCCGGCTGCATGCCCCCACCTTCCTGAAAATTTCCCGCTGCTGGAAGGAAGGTAACCAATCACAACGGAGTGGGGTTTGCAGCAGGGGGGGAGGGGCGGAGAAGCTCAAAGCAGTGTGTAGAGAGAGACTGCTGTGCTCGCTAGGGTAAGAGGAAGAGTGTCCCGAAAATCTACATAGTTTTTTGTGATGTGATTCGTGTCAGGTTGCTCTATAGCAGTTTTTAACAAGAAATGAAGACCAGAAAAGTAGTATAATAGGATCTCTTTAAATGAAAACCAAACCTGAACCTATAGGTGAAGAACATGAAAACTGCTTCTGAAATCTTAAGAACACATTTTCACACGACACGCACAGACTCATGTGCTTCAAAGAGAATACACTATGAAAGTAAGTAAATTAACATAAAACAGTCAATTGAAACAAATGGTATGTGAACAAAAGGGGCCTACCGTAGCTAGCAACATGCCAGCTTACAGAGCCTAGGCTGTGTATTAATCATATGCACACACACACACACACACACACACACTATGCTGTTTACAGCGGTTTTACACATTGAAAGCCAGTGACAAACTGCATATTTTGTCTTTTGTGCGTTTTTACAGTGGCCCTGAGAGCTCTGTGTGATCCAAATAAAGAGAACATATGCAAATAGACAAAACACAACCAAATACAACAAAACACTGCAAGTAGCACAGATGACGACGAAAACTCTTCCCAAGGGACATCATGTGTTTTCTTTAGTTGCGTCAAGTTCTCCGATCCAATTTGGTTATTGGAAATAAAAAAATGTGCCGAAAAAACATGTCTGCCAAAGGTCATAACCATTTTGGTCTTTTCATTTATTCCTCCATAATAGCTGAAGTGATTAGTCACAGAAGTGTTTGTTCTCGTCACATCTCAAATGATTACAATCAAACACCAAAGAATCAACTTTCTATCTTGTTTCCTCGTTTCTTTAACAACCATTATCTGCACCTCTGTGTTCCCTTTAACCCTTCATTCCTCTTCACTTTATACTAACAGATGGACTCTCCTCTATGCGCCTAACAACATGTATTTATAGTATTTCTCTTGTAGATATGGTTCTATCCATCATCCCTCTCAATCTCCTCTCTGATCTCTGTTTCTCATTCAATCTGTTGCTGCCTCTCCTCCCACTCCCTTTTATAAGAGAGAGAGAGAGAGAGAGGTGTCAGTTTCAGTGAAACAACTTAATTCTGATGTCAATGAATTAATTAGATGTGTTAATGAGCTAGCGACAGCTAACCCAAATTAAATTAATACCGTAATGGCCTCAGACAGCGAGAATTAGCTCCCATTTCAGTAAACGCTTTCTGGAGTGTACACAGCCGCCAAGGATAGACACGCACATAACACTCACACACTCACACACTCACACACACACACACACACACACACACACAGCTCAAACAACATCCATCCCCCCGAGCAGATCATCATCCAGATGTAATTAACTGACTAATTACAGGAGCTCTCACTCGCTCCCCCACCCCGCGCTGTATCTCTCTTCTCTTTCTCACATTTTGACTGTCTGTCTCTCTGTCGACTGTAATTTGACCCTTCTGAGACACGAGTTTCCTTTCCGTGTCATATGTCCTTACAGTTTAGCCTCTTCTTTCCCTGTTTGTTTTGTTTTGCCTATCATCTACATAATGCTCTAAGGAAGCTTTGAGCGGATGTCTTGTTGTCAGAGTAGCTGTGCTCTTTCTTCCTCTCGCTCCTCTTGTCATCACACTTAAAGTCTCATTACACACAACAGGCCCGACTTAAAGGCTGTTTAGTCCGCCATTAGCTCTAATAGGGACTCCTCCACAGTAGCCACGCTCCAGTGGACCTGCTGACAGGAAGCGGTGCCACCAGACTACTAATCTGATCTCAGAGGCACAAAATGGCTGCCGTCTGCGCATGGTTGGCCGGCCGAACAGTAAAATGGTGTCACAAGTTGGATTATATAGCATATTGTAACTCTCTTTTATTCTTCACTTTATTTTTTTATGTTGGTGCATTTCCTTCACATAGCTAAAGAGACAAAGAAAGTTATTCAGGAAAACATCCACCAGCCAATGGATCCTCTTGACTAAAACATAAAAGGTGACAATAGCTGCAACATGAGCATTGAGGTTCACATATTTGCCCTTGTGCACACATGAAGGATAAAAAAGCATGTTTGCTTGCGGCAGAAAAGAGTTGAATCATGTCTTACTGACGCAAGAATATCTTGCATTAGACCTTCAGACTTTAGACACCATATTCTTTACTGAAAATGCTGACGTTTCCCTCTAATATTGGGTACGAAACCAGAGCAGACATGTTAAGGCCCGGACACACCGGCCCGATAATCGCTGCCGGAGAGTCTGGAAGGGGCGGGGACACGAATAAGTCTTTCAGTTGGAGCAATTTGATTGATGGAAGGCTAGTGAATCAGTGAAGCCTGGAAGTGAGGCGGGTAGCACAAACAGCTAACAACAGTTAGCCATTGTTTTAATGTGTTTGTTTATTTCGTTCAGCGATTTTTTTGGGCCACAATACAGATTAGCGCTGCCTGCTGTTATGGAGACATTACGTCCCGCGCAAGCGCAGAGCGTACGGAAAGTCAGTAGTCGGCTCGGTGTGTTCTTGGCACTTTTTTGGCCGCGACGGGCAGACTGGAGCTGCCTGAAACGGCAGACTCAGGGGTTGACACTAAGGTTTCAAAAGCACTTGCCCATAGGGCAAGTACAGGTAATGTTGTACTTGCCTGAATGTCGTGTTGACTTGCCCCCCCCCCCCCAAAAAAAAGAAAATGTTAAACAGTGATATATGCTTATTAAATTATACATTTTAGCGAACCTTGTCTCTTAAATGCAAACACTGCTTACTTGTCTCATCCTGACCACATACAACCAACAACAATTCATATAAGCCTAGATATCATGACATCACACATACAGCCAAGAGCTTGGTCCTGCTGCAGCATCGTGAAAGGGCCTTTTTTTGCCATGCACCTGGCCTGGTTTTGGGGGTCTCAGAAAACTCAGTCTAGCTCAGAGTCAAGCTGAATGTTAGCTTCCACACAAATGTGTTCAGAAAAATTTAACTTATTTAACTTATTTAAAACGGTCACATTGTGCCAAAAAGTGATCGTCTGCCATAAAATGATTAAAGTCCACCATGTTAAAGCTATTGCCCGGTTAAGACTCCACAATCCAAATCTTTATTGATACTTTTGTATTATTTTGTTAAAGGAGAACTGGTATTATTGCTTTAATTGCTTATAAAATGAGCAGAGCTAAAGGATAGGACTTTAAACAGGTCATAATTCCATATTTAGGCCTACTAATTATTTTATATTGCTGGGAAAACAAGTTTTTCACCCAAACTGTATTATTCAAGCTTCTCGCGAAAAACTAAAAATATTTTTTTCTTGATGTTACATTTGAACACATCATGATGTCCTTTTATTGACCTTTGCCTAATAATAATTTTACTGAGCCGACCTGAACACATCACATTTGAACCGTTTGCGTTTTGTTTTTTTTAAGCTTACTAGTTATTATCCTGCAGATTTTAACATGGATTTAGGGACTTGCTAAACAGTCTCTCGTTTGTTGATCACCGCTGTTTTGAATGAATGAAGAGACGGTGCCGAGCCCGTCTGCAGCTGCAGCGGCTCAGCAGACGGGTTTTTTTTGTTTTTTTTTGGAGACGGAGTTGAAGCAGGTTGAAGGAGTTTCTTCAACACAGTCGAAGGTACAACACTTTAGTTGAAGATGACCCGACTCTACTCGATATTTAAAATTACATCATGTGACCTACTGGACTCCATAGCGGTATCGATAAGCTCAAACGTTGTTGATTTCTGGGTTTTGAATATAGCGGAACCAGGTCCGTATAGCCTAGAGCCGGTTTTTGGAACGTAGACAGCGAAACTGTGCGCACACAGGTTGTTTTGTGTATGTGTGTGTGTGTGTGTGTGTGTGTGTGTGAGAGAGAGAGAGAGAGAGAGAGAGAGAGAGAGAGAGAGAGAGAGAGAGAGATAGAGTGTGAGAGAGAGACAGCGTGATGCTGCTGGCTGCCGCGCGCAGCTGCTCAATTGCAAATATAGCATATTTATTTTGTGTGGGTTAGCGGGAAATTTTTTTTTTGCGGACTCTAAAACACATGAATAAATAGCCTAGATTACTGACAACCCCTCTAATATCCACTTGCCCGTCCGGGCAACCAAAAAGCAATCTCAACTTGCCCAACATTATTTTCACTTGCCCCGGGAAAGTGGGCAACTGTTAGTGTCAATGGCTGCAGACTCCATTTCCGGGTAGTCGGACCGGTGTGTCCTGGCCTTTAAAGAGATCCTATTATACTACTTTTCTGGTCTTAATTTCTTGTTAAAAACTGCTATAGAGCAACCTGACACGAATCACATCACAAAAAACTATGTAGATTTTCGGGACACTCTTCCTCTTACCCTAGCGAGCACAGCAGTCTCTCTCTACACACTGCTTTGAGCTTCTCCGCCCCTCCCCCCCTGCTGCAAACCCCACTCCGTTGTGATTGGTTACCTTCCTTCCAGCAGCGGGAGATTTTCAGGAAGGTGGGGGCATGCATCGGAGCTTGCCTGAGCGGCAGCATTACCATACATGGAGACATGACAGAAACTACCCGAGCGTGACAGAAACTACCCGGAAATTTGAACAAGTTGTTTCTCGACCGGCTGCCATAGTGTTTAGTGCTCTGCATAGCCACCCCAGACGGTCAGCAGGGAATATGTCGAAATGCATGTACGTAATTATTTGATACTCTAGTATGGTTAAACATGAATATAAATCATTATAACATCGTTAATAGGTCATAAAAGTCGAAAAGTATCATAGGTCCTCTTTAAGGAAGCTGGAATGTGCCCAACCATGCTGTAAACTGCTAGCCTGGAAATCCAGACCCTGATATCTTGACCGATAGAGGGTCTGGCCACGATCAATAGTAATTTCCAACTCAAGGGGCGGCTCCTACTCGTGCATTTCAAATGCCACTGCACACAGTTGGATAGCACTACAACCAATCAGAGCGATGCACAAGGCGACGTAAGCCCCTTTCGTTTAGCGAACAGCTGTTAAACTGTTAAATTAAACGTTTGCCGTTGTCGGTCGGCAAAATAGAACATTCCACTTACTTGCTAATGAAAGATTTGAGTGCCGTCTTCCAAATCGTTAAGGTTCGAGGCCAAAGCAGTCTCAAACTCACACAACATATCCGCAGCCTTCGACTTCGCATGCACGTCACTGTCGTCATCCGGTTACGTCCTCCCCAGAGCACCATATAAAGGGCTCTGGCGCGCCCATATTAGATAGAATCAATTGAAACCACCAGCCAGATTTCTGGCTTTCTTGATAAAGCTTCAACGGAGCGTGTCCAGACCAACACGCGCAGCAAATTTAATTTGCCAGCGCCTAGTGGCAGGTCTGGGAATGCCAGGCTAGTAAACTGCAGCTTTTCTAAAAAAAAGTATGAATGCGCAGATACTGGTAAAACACAACAGTATGTTACACATTAGGGTTTCTGCATTTCACATAATTTTGACATTTCATCATCAAGACACCGATGATGCATGGGCTTAAATAAAATGTTGGTTCCAGATCAGGGTACATGTTATATGCGTCCGGTGTGTGTTGCTCTATAATGTTTAGATCACGTCCCTATTGTACATTCATTTCTCAGAGGCGTCCTCCTAGCCTCGCACCGCCCGCCTTCGTACTTCCTATTGTCATTTCTCTTGAGTAGTCAGTCTAGACCTGCGGTATATGTTTGGGTTTTCTCCGCCAAATGTTTGGTGGTGCAATCGGCAAACAGAGGGAGTGGCTGAGAACGATGATGTTCAGTTTCAGTTGTAGTCAGAAACCGCCGCACGACACACGTCAAGACCAACCGTTATGCGATTGGTTGGCAGATCCAGAGTGGCACTGGGCAGATCCAATAGATTTAAACTTCAACAGACACCCGCCTTCAAGTGAGTTAACTTTTGTCAATCCAGGCCCTCTGTACAAATGAAATAAAGTATGATGGTCTGGTAGGACCAGGCTTGCGTCCTACACTGCTCACAAAATTCATTAACTGCATTTTGCATACATGTAACTTCCATTTCTGAGGACACGAGGTACAACCCCCACATCCCAAAGTTACACAGGATATCCAGGCTATTCAATTTGCACATGCAACAGTAAAAGCATGTAGCCTATATCTAAGGCTTAAATGGCTTATTACTGCTTTATAAAGCATCAATAACTCATATTGTACTTATTTATCGTTTGTAAAAAAAAGTGAGTCTCCAACTTACAAAGTTTCTTTCAACAAGAGGGAAACGGACAGTGGTTTCTGTATATAATAACTCAGTTATTCTTTTCTCCCTTCTTTCCCTTGTGGTTATTCTCACCTAGTTGTGCTTTGTGCTGTGAACTGGCTGTGAACAATCAAAATTGAACAGGTTATAATCCACTCAGAGGCCTGGTGACGGTGTTACTGCTCTATATACAGTGTGTGTGTGTGTGTGTGTGTGTGTGTGTGTGTGTGTGTGTGTGTGTGTGTGTGTGTGTGTGTGTGTGTGTGTATATACAGTGAGCCTGTCTGCGTTAGCATGAGCGTTTTCCTGGGGTGAGACTCTGCAGGGAGCGAGCTTCTCACACAAACACCATCTGTCAACAACAGGCTCACCTGCTAGCAAACATTTAGCTCAGAAACCATCTCGCCTCTCACACACACACACACACACACACACACACACACACACACACACACACACACACACACACACACACACACACACACACACACACACTCAGTACTACAATCCAGCAATGTCAAAGCAGAAGATAATGTAGTTTCCCACTTAGCCGACATGACAGTCCCGCCTGCAACTGGATACACGACGATGTGATAGATAGAACGACAGAGGGGTAGAGACACACTCAAGGGATGTAAAAAGGACAAAACAGAACATTTGACACCTTGTCTTAACGTGAAAACGTGGGGCTGGAGAGTAAAAAAGCAATATGCAGAGCGGGGAACGATTGAGGGAGAGGGAAGGTGAGAAAGAGGGAGATGAAGACAGGGCGGGCGGGGGACTATTACCTGAGGTGTCTGACTAAATTAACTTCTCATCATCACTAATTAGCCCCTTGTTCCTCTGTTCCCTCCAGGTGAGATACCTATATTACTCTGTTTGTGCCAGTTAGGTGTGATTGTGTGTGTGTGTGTGTGTGTGTGTGTGTGTGTGTGTGTGTGTGTGTGTGTGTGTGTGTGTGTGTGTGTGCGTGCGTGTGTGCGTGTGTGTCTATGTGTGTCTCTTGTTTATTGTATGACTTGGGGATGCCAGTTCCTGCTAAAAGAAATGCATCTTGTGCATTGTCTGTCCTTCTGTGCCTTTTGTGTGTTTGTGTGTGTGTGTGTGTGTGTGTGTGTGTGTGTGTGTGTGTGTGTGTGTGTGTGTGTCACCGAGATAGCTAGTACAAAATATCAAATTTAAAGTTAGTTATTTATCTATTTTGTATGTTAATGTGCAATATCATTATATCCATAGTGTATTATGTCATTTTCCAGGCTCCTTATGGCCATTTTAATTCAATTAAATCAAGTTCTTGTGAATTAATTCAGAAAAAAAAAATGTACTTAATGTCACATGCCATATTTATATAACACTCTAAACGTTTTTCTTTTACATCTTCACTAGCACCATGTTTTTACCAGAAATGTCCTACACATGTTCACAATACAATTTTTGTTCATGCTTACATGCTTACATGCTCAGAATGGAGATGCCAACATGCAGACATTGAGAATAAATGTTTACCATCTTAGTTTAGCATGTGGGCTAAATTTGCTAATGAACAGTGCAAGATAGAGTTGAGTGTAAGGTTTGTATCGGAATGTGGATCTTTCAGATCAATTTGAGGACTGTTTGCATGCTTTACATTGTATCAGGTGTGTCAGTGTAGGAAAAGCATGGTCTGGTCCTGGTCTTGTCTCTGTCTCAACACATTTTGGTCTTGCTCATAACTTGTTGGTCTTTCTTGACTATAGGATTAGAATCTGATTGAAGGTGTTGATGGACGAAACATCCGATCATCAAAGATAAACTGAATTTCAAAGCATCCTTTCAGTAACTCCATCTGGACCAAGGTGGTGCGCAGACCAAATTCCCATTCATAGAATCACAGAGAAATTAAAGCCATGATCTAAACACCTTTCTAGAATAAGCTAAACACATAATATGCATAAATTAAATATGCATATGGGAATATGTAAAATATTTATCAAGCTTAGTCCTTACAGGACTTTTCTGTGTCAGAAACCCATTCAGCAAAAAAAACCTGTAATTAGTTTGCTACATGTCTCTGAGAGGTTTAACGTTAAGCATTTCTCATATTACCTTTGTATATTAGTGTGCAATGACAAAAGACGCACTCACGCCATATATTCCTGCTTTCTCACCAGTATGTTTTCAAGAATGTGGAATAATCTGATTATTCAAATAGATGTTAATTAGAGCCGTTCCTTCAAAAGAAAGCATTATTCACTCGAATAAAAGATAATCGTTTATGAAGATTCCTCTGAGAAACATGCGTGGACGTAAAAGGAAACAGCTCTGTCGTTTTTTTTGTTTTTGCTACATTTTCATTTGCCCAATTGTCCTTTGTCTTCCCTCAGTGTTCTTCTGGTGGGACATCATTTGAGGTAGAACAATGCCGGTGGATGAATAACCTGATATAATACATATTCATGGCCGTTTGAGAAGCAGTTGGGTTGATCCACTTGTTTGAGACACAAACAAAGGTAGCTTCCGCTCCTCTGTTATCCTCTCTGCTCCCAATCCCTCCGCCGTGCCTCCTTCAATAGTTTGCCTGTTTGTTCCTCCTTAATTATCTTTTCAAAATCCCCACTCCGTTCAAGCCTTTGTCCTTTTCCCATGTGGAACCTATAAACAGACAGCAGCGACTACTCTGGCAGGAGATACAAGGAGGAGAGAGAAGGAACACAACGTTTCAGGTTAATCTTCCTACTGCTAAAATAGAGGGACTATCTGTAGCTGTATTGCTCTGTAGCCATGCCGTTGGTGTTTTCACACAATGACTTTTAACTGCAAACATTGTTAGGCTTGTACATTTAACACAGGAAGGTCATTTAAAACCCGATGGTGACTATAGCAGAGCAGGAATGGAGACACTATAGCTTCTATATTAGCAACGCAGTGTAAAATAACAACAGACAAGAATAGCTTCAACGGACTCATTGGTTGAACAATTGTAATTACAAAAACATTGTGTGGTAATCCTTCTAAATAGGAGCCAGGAAGTAAATCGGTTTGATGACGGTGGTGCTCAGCTTAGTTGCCTTTCACCGGTTTGTACGGTAATCCTCATTAACAAAACACTAATCCCAAACCCCACCCCGCTTCCATGTTGCCATTTCTCCGCTTCCCTTCTCATTCTGTGACATATAAAACTTCCCCAAACTTCTCTCGTCCCACTTTAACAGAGACTCTCTAATCAACCCAGTCGGATCACAATCCTGTAAACTCCTTCATGTGGTGAATGTGGCTCTTTGCGCTGACGCAGAGAGGATTCGATAACATTCCCGAAACATTTGCCCAGTTTGTTTACAACAAGCTCATGGATGTCAGAATCCTATCAGCTCTTTGCACAAACTGTTCTGTACATGTCTGCACATTCATGGTACATTATGAATTATTGCCGTTTACCCGACGTTCAGTCTATATCCGATGTTGTACAAAGGATTGAGAAAGCTCTCCGCTTGTCACTTGGCTTCGCAAAATTCAAATGTACCTTGTTTGCATCAATTTTTGTACGGTCAAAGGTAGACACCATTTTAATTTTTGATCATCTATTTGTAATTTCTGCAAGGTAAGAATAAAACATTTAAACTTTAGGTACAAATTTTAATTGTTGTCAGCATAAAGCTCTACCGCTCCTTTTTGAAGAAAATAAAATCTTAGCCAATTAAGAGACAGATATAAATCAACAATAGCACAAAAAAACTTATACAATATGCATTTATCTACCTTTGTAAATACTTCCTGCCCGTTGATTTGGCCATAAACTCTTTGACAGACATTTTTTTAAGCAGCACGAATCTCCTCTAGCCTACTCATCATTTTCCAGCCTACACAAGCTGCCTCTGACCCACCTAAAGCTGCAGGCTCCTCACCCACAATCCTTTGCTTTCTAATTATTCAAAGAGCAGACAGGACTGAGGCGAGAGCTGTGATTCGCCAGTCCTCTTCAATTAGCATTGTGTTAATTAAAGAGCATCATCAGGTTCTCGTTAGTGATTAAA